>NC_137914.1:8820462-9077962 GCF_963457725.1 Sprattus sprattus
GAAATTAAATATTTAATATATTTAATATTCAAAAAGGAAGGAAGGGTCAAGAACATCCCCCCCGGATGACCCTGAATGGCTATGCCTGGCCTGATGACACTGAGCTCTGTCTGCTGCCTCACTCCTCTGAGCCCTACTCCCATTCCCATCCATCCATCCTCTTCCTCCTGGGTTAGGGTGTGTGTGTTTGTGTGTGTGTGTGTGTGTGTGTGTGTGTGTGTGTGTGACTGTGTGTTCCCATCCATCCATCCTCTTCCTCCTGGCAGCTTTTAATATGTGACAGTCTACATGCTGCTCACCAGTGGGCCAGCTCTGATAGCATTGTGTTTACAGATGCAAACAGGAAACAGACCCTCAGACTGGAGTGGCCTTGGCGATGGACACGGTGTGTGTGAGTGTGTGAGTGTGTGTGTGTGTGAGCGTGCGTATGTATGCTGAAGGGGGGGGGGGTGGGTGGAATTTGGAGTGCAAAGACCAATAGCAGTATTTTTGGCCAGGAAGGAGGGTTGAAGGAACATTCCGTCAACATATCATCAATATATCTTAATCTATACAGAGTGAAAGCTAAGCCTTTAGAATCTTTTGGAGAGAATGGAGAGGTCCTGTCTAATAAAGAGAGCAGCCAGACAAGACCGCAGGGTAACATAGGATTTATTTATCATCCAGCACAGCGAAACCCCGGCAAGATGGCCCTATCCAGTCAGGACTGGTCAAGCTCATTATAATGATTAAAACACATTACCATAATCGGTGGCCTCCTAATCACTCAAACTAGGCTCATTAGACAAACCAACAAGACTATGGCTGGCGTGAGCGAGGTTGGCTTTTGCCCTTTAAATTGACCTTCTTCAGCCGATTAATGGTTGTGACTGACTCACACGAGCTGTCCATCCAGCAACCTGCACATGACCTATCACTGGGTCATTGACCCCTATTCATTACACCACTTTTAACGTGAGTCCCTGCAACCTGAAGACAGTTGAGTCTATAGGCAATTAGATTAGTGCTGCCAAAGAAATCAACTGGCAATCTCATCACCATCTAATGTGTTGTATAGGTAATGTGTTTGGGTGAATGTTGGTAATGAAAATGCAATCTCAACAAACTAAAGCATCCAACGGATAACCTCCACGAGAAATACAATGATCAGACTTAAAACAAACATTTAAAATACATTTCAAAGTAATTAGTCTTTAGTTACATGACTCTGATCACCAAAATGATTGAGACAACCACTGCCAGATTTTCATGCCATGAATCTCAAAGCACAAAATAGCTTTGGACACTGAAAATCTCAAAGCAATAATGTAAAATAACACAAATAATAATCCACCATACCACTCCGTAACCACGGCAATTTGTACCTGTAGCACTCCAAGAATCATTTGCTTGGTAAAAAAAAACCTTCCTCTTAAATTATGATTTTACATTTTAAACATTTTGTGAATACTAGTAAATATGTTAAGCCTTTGTACATACCAGCAGCCTAATGTTGAAAGCTTGCCTGGTACTTGCTAGACTTCCAGAGGAATGTAAGAGATTGCGATGCACTTACCGTGATCTGCTGTCCAGAGTGGTGACTCTCCCAGTATCCTCTTGATTTTCCTCTTACATTTCTAATGTTGACTGCAGTCCAACCACTGTCATCCTACTCTTGCCAAACACACACACACACACACACACACACACACACACACACACACACACACACACACACACACACACACACACACACACACACACACACACACACACACACACACACGCACAGAACAAACAGTACTCCCTCTCAAACAGAAACGACTCATGCTTGTTTCTGAAATCTCTCAGTATATTTTCCCAACTGCTCTGTTTGCAGCCATTGGATAAAAAGTCTTTTCTCCACACAAACCAGCGATAAGACCACCACACACTCATCACCTTGACTCTCTCAGTTAATGATTTCAGCCCAACGCAGTCTGTGTGAGAAATCCGCTTTACTCAAATCACTTTGACGTGTTTACGACAGAGAGAGGTTTTGAGACATGGAATTTACCCCAAAACTGAGTGGACTGTTTACAGAACTACTGTACAGCATGCAGATCTCATCCCCAGGACAGTTGGAGTTTCCCAGGAAGTTAAAATGTCATCACACAGCAATATAAGCTCCATTCTTTACACAAGATGGAGTATGGTGTGTCCTACGCTTCCTTCTACATGCTACAGGTTTAGGGTTAAGAGACTCCACAGGTAGTGGGTGCAACATGTACGAGCGTGGAGGCAGCCAGTGGGGTTATGAATGTGTAATCTGTGAGGACTACATGGGGGTTGTGTGTGTGTGAATGGGTCATCTCATTAGGACATTCCCAGCAGTGGCGTGTTTATAAACAGCCTGGGCTCATCTCGGTGATGGATGGTCGTGCGCTATCGCCGGCTCTTCCTGTCGCCACAGTGAAAACACATTTTATTTCCACAGAGTTTCACAACCACGTCGTGCCACGATACACGCACACTCCTCAGTCTACCCCCCCCCCCCCCCCCCCCCCCCCACACACACACACACACACTCACAAACACAAACACACACACACACACACACACACACACACACACACACACACACACACACACACACACACACACACACTGCTGCCATTTCAACCCCCGGGAACAATATTCACAAGAACACACATAGCCTCCCACTGTCTTTGTTTTGCCAGTGCAAAGCTCAGTAGAACCAAACGTCCCCCAAAACACAAAGACACCTAACGCCACCGCTGTCACTGAAGAGTTCAGCAACCTCCCCATACCCTTAACCAGACACACACTCCTACTCCTCCCATTGCCACTGAATTCAACCCCAAGCCGCACTCAAACTAAACACACTTTTTCACTCAGTTTAGTCCTCACAAACACACACACACACACACACACACACACACACACACACACACACACACACACACACTCTTGCTACCCTCACTTCAGATCCGAAATACCCTTAAATTAAAACTTTCTTCCACACACACAATTGCAACAATCACTGTACATATGACACATGCGCACATTCACAAGCGTTTGCACACACACACACACACACACACACACACACACACACACACACACTGAGCTGATCTGCGTGACCCCTTACAGAGATAGCAGTTCTGACCTCCTTTCTCTCTGGGTGGGCCCTCCATATCCCTCACTTGGGAGGCAAGAGGGGTAGAGTAGGGTGGAGTGGGTGGTTGGGGGGTGGCGGGATGGACATTCTCAAGGTCAGTGTTTTGACCCGACTCTCCATTTGGCTAACAGGACACTGATGAGAACAACGGCCGTAATGAGCAGCAAGACGCCTCCACGTTCCTGGAAGTCTCCAGGACAAATGGCAGGACTAACCCTGGGACGGCATCCTCTAGCCTCAGCGCCGGCCCGTATCGCGAGTCTGTGGCAAGGCATAACTCCGGGCACTGGGCATGGATTAGAAGAAGGGCCCCTGGTACTTTCTAGGCCAGGTATTCAGTCAACTGTCAGGTCAGCAATATGTTGACAGGGCCGCCTTTACAGGCATAAGCAGTAATTGGGTTGCAGGTCACAAGAGTGAGTACGTGAAATCTAAAGATTAATCATTTAATCCTATTATGCTTGGGTAACAGCAGTAAGAACCTCCACCTTTCTGTATGTACTCAGTTTGATGTATTTGGCACACTAATTTAAAATGGTTTATTATACGGCTCTTCAGAATGTTCCAAAAAGTACCGTTGATTTGAATGGGCCATTCCAACGCTCGCAGGTCCGATATTTCTCGCTAATGACCGTTGCAAAAAGATAATGACCGCTGTCATTGACAACGGGTTTTGTGCTTCTAATTCACATCTTTCATATCATTCCGCAAGAAGTCCGGTCATATAACGTAACAGACTCATGGTAATTTGAAGTCAGCAAGTAATGCTGTGCGTCGGGTGCTGTTTGCCCCTTCGGGATTTATTTTTGGATAATGACCTCCGGACAATACATTATCCCTTACATAACAACATCCTGTACTCAGAATGCCTTGAAGAAAACCAGCAATAAAGGGTCCTTATGATTTAGCAGCATTCTGCCAACCATCTCACCAACACTACCACCTGTTCTTGACCAGGCATATTTGCAAAGCCCCTAGCATTGAACAGGCATCGGAATGCTACTTGACCTCACTCTAGTTTATGGTAGACAGCTCTTTCAACTTTCTAATGTAGTCACTGATTGTGTGGACAGGTATGAGACTACACAAGTGCAGAGTGTGGGCTTTTATGACCACTCATGCATCCAGGGACATTCACATGGATTATTGGAGTTCAACATGACACGGCTTTCCAAATCTAAGGGAATGCTCATTCCAGGAGATCAATCCTTTTCTATATGACCAAAGAAATTCAAGAAAATTACATTTTTGATTAAACACAGTACACAGCATATTTGTTTCAAAACATGTTTAGTAGACAGTTCTGTTTCTGACAAATCACTGACAAATGTTGGGTGCGTGTATATATTACAGGACAACAACAACAAAAAGGGAAAAAAAAAGCTATTCACCTCCACTCCTACCGATTCTGTAAACAATTTGTGATCATTGGAAAAACTTTACAATGATGATATTTATACAGTACATCCAAAAATTACAGTACCAATAAGGCATCACGTTATTGACAAGTCATCAGAAACTGTGATTGTTTAAACAAAGACAAAGAACAAAGAAATAAATATAAAAGTAAGTGAGGAAATCTGGACCAGTCATAACTATGCTGTGAGTAGTACAACAGTAAGGCAGTAAACCAGAGGGTAATCTCACTTAGACTTCAACAAAAAGAAAAAAAATACTTTGTAACAAGTGTCATCAGAAAAGGCTTTGTGCAAATGTTTCTCTGTATTCATAAGAATTGTAATTTTTAAAGAAGTCCCTTTTTAACATCAGAACAATTAAGAGCATAAAAAGTAATATACTCATGTTTTTTCACGTTCTACACTCCTCCTAAAATATCACCAGTGAAGTCTGATGATAATATAAAACCATAATACATTAAAATATGATTAAAAAAATAAAAGCAAAAAGTAAAATAAATGTGATGTCTTAACGGTTGGGTTGGCCTTAGTTGCCAAGGAGAGGTGCAGCTTCATCATTGGAGACAGGATGGTTGGATTTGTATGTCAAGAACTGCAAAGATATCTGTGCAAAGACAAGCAAAGGACAGAACCTGAAAGATCTGAAAATGTGTTCCTACACAGCCTGAAACAAACACATAAGGTAATACACACAACAAACTATTTGGTCAGATGAACTAGCTCAATTAGGAGAAGCATTTTTAAATGAATAGTTTTATCAATTTAATTCAACTGTACTTAAGGGCGCTGTCTCCCCTGTAATGATTTGTAAAAGAACCAGCCCAATGGCTTGAAACATACCATTACATCCAGACAGAGCGTGCCCAGACTGCCGATCAGCCAGGGCAGGTGGTGGATCACGTAGCTGACCTCTCCTTGTCCGTGTTCGGGGTTCTTCAGCAGCACACTCAGGCCATAAGTCGTGTTCCCCAGGATGACCAGTGCAAACAGGAAGAACGACACACCCTCTGTAGACTTTCTCTTATACTGCCAACGAATCAAATGGAGGGGTTAGATTAAGTGAAAATGAAGCAAAGCTAAACTTGTCAGTGTTAGCAATGAGCATCTTAGGCATTACAATTAGCTGGGAGCTCAGCCAGGGCCAACCTTAAGACAGGCTAAACACACAGTTTCAAACAGCGGATTGAAGAGCACTTCAACTCCTCTGACCCCCAGCGCATGTGGCAAGGCATACAGACAATAACAGACGTCAAACCGGCCAGCACTGTGCCCCCAACCAGCTCTGCCCCCCTCCTTGACGAACTCAACTACTTCTACGCCCGCCTTGACCTGGGAAATAAGGAGGGTATCATCAAAGCAGATCGACCACCCGAGGAGCAGCCTCTCACATTCTCCACCTCAGATGTTTGTTCAAACCTGAGCAAGATGAATGCAGCCAGCCCTGATGGAATACCTGGCCGTGTGCTTAAAGCATCTGCAGAGCAGCTGCCCGGGATCTTCACGGACATTTTCAATCGGTCCCTGGCCAAGGCAGTTGTCCGTACAAGTTTCAGGACAGCTACTATCGTGCCAGTACCAAAACACTGCCCTGCTACAACCCCGAATAACTTCAGTCCTGTCGCACTCACCCCGATCACTGCCAAGTGCTTCAAGAGACTGGTTCTTTCACAACTGAAATCCTGTCTGCCTGCTACACCAGACCCAGACCGATTTCCCTACCGCCACAACAGGTCAACAGGTCAGGAGGATGCCATCTCCACAGCACTCCACTCTGCCCTGACCCACCTGGACAGTCGCAATTTGTACGCCAGTTCATTGACTTGAACCCAGCATTTAATACTGTGATCCCTCTCAAGCTGATCTGTTGGTATCAGCATATCTAAATGCAACTGGTCTCTGGACTCTCTGACTTTCAGACCCCAGTCAGTGAAGTTAGTCAACCTCTCCTACTCCGCAATCACCCTGCTTTCCTGTTTATGGCTCCAACACGATTAATCAAGTTTTCAGATGACACCACGCTCGTAGCTCCGGTCAGTGGAGATGATGATATGGCCTACAGGGATGAGGTTCAGCACCTGGCTGTGTCTTGGTGTACTGACAACATCCTTGTGCTTAAAACCTGGAAGACCAAGGAGACTTCAAGCAGGCTAGGAACCATGCATATACCCCAATTTACATCAAGAGAGCTCTAGTAGAGCACGTGTCAAGCATGAGCTCACCTGGCCCCTAAACTCCTCCATCCTGGTCAAGCAAGTGCAACAGGCCCTTGACTTCCTGCAGTCTCAAGAAAGCTGTGTCCCAGGATACTGGTGGACCTCTACCGCTGTATCATTGAGAGCATAATAATGAACTGCATCTCCACGTGGTATAGCAGCTGCTCCACATCAGATGGTAAAGCATTCCAGCAGGTGGTGAAAACTGCCTAATGCCCCATCGGCACCAAATTACCCACCATCGACCATCATTTGTCCCCACACAAGAAGGCTCAGCTCCACACCACCTCTCTAATAGCATTGTTGTACTTATTACTGCACAGTTCACAGTACATTAACGACCATGTCATTGACACCATTCATATTTTGCAGTCTGAACCACCTACACTATTCAAACAATGTTAAATTACATATCTTATTTTATATTCTCCACATTTAAACCAATGTAGATATGCTGTTCACATTGTGCATACATCCTTACATTTGCACTCTCCATTCTCCAATTCCACTTCTACTCTGTACATATGCATCTAAAATATGTATATGTAGTTCAAATTCAACGAACATTATTGTAATGGACATGTAAAATATCACAGACCAAATACACCACGCGAGAACATCTATTAATGCCTCACACTTAATTCATTCATTAATTCATTGATTGATTGATGGCACATAGAAGCAAGCCAATTAAAGTTCTCCTTCTTAATCCTTCAAGTTAAACTGCCACTGTTGTTGACCCAGCCTGGAAGTGAGGCCAATGAGAGGGACAGTTAGACAGCTACGTGCCATAAACTTAACTCAACCCCTTCAGAGAGAGACACTTGCAACACAGCAAGCCGCTATGGCTCTTAGCACACCCTTGATGGACCACTGTAACTCCTATCCCAGAGGTTTTGGGTGTAGAAGTGGACACATGGCCTTTGGCTCAAGTTCAACTTACATTGGTGTATATCTGTGGCAGCCTAGAGCACAGGTACATCACGGAGGACACAGAGCCAATGGTGAAGCCAATGATCACCCTGGTGCTGAAGGACGAGGCCTGGAAAGACAGATAAAGAAGTCATTTTCCATTACCGATTTATGAAATAACGAGAAGCACACCTTTGTGTTAAATAAACAGCTTGTTTACTTTACCATTGAGTCCTCCTCTGTTACTGACAGTAATGTTCGGCCGCCATGCCCTACAGGTGCTACCTGCTTTTCCAAACTTGACCCTGGAAGGCCAACAAAACTCGACATTCCCAGCAGGCAAAGCACACCAACTGCATTCAGTGTGCCTATGTATCCAAGAAAGACAAGGGGGTTATGCATTGGCCACAAAGAAAAGTTGATAATGATTATTATATTAAATGTGCTGCTTATGGTGAAACGCTTTCTTTATTCTGTCATTGAAGTATCTGTTCAGCTCCTTATCTGCACTGAAGCTACAGTCAGATTGTAGGGTAGGCCTTTACATCTTCCAGCAAATGTTAAGACTACTGAAAACACTCACTGGTGTTAGACTTGTTCCTTAGCTTGTAGTAATAGTACATCCCGAGCATCACGAGGTCAGCCAGCACGTAGTAAACCGCAGTGTATGTCTGCATGAGGAATAGAACTCTTCAGACTAATTGGTGTAAACATACAGTGGCCTTTCAGACCACAGACAAAAAAAGATTCAACGACATCCCAATTTTACTGATAATTCAAGGCCAAGGAAACAGAAATGATTTAAAGTAAATTCAGATTAAAAACTAAACACACTGAGATCAATTATGTCTGAGCAACACACATACCTGCAAGGGCAGTTGGTTGGCAAGAAAAGATCCCACCAGATTGCATGTGTCACCTGACAACCACAACAACAGGAACCAAATTGACAGAGCTTGGTCCATATTTCCTGTGCGACAGGAGCTGTAGTATTGCCTGAGAACAGCAAAATGGAAGAGAAAGTACCAGAATTCAGAAACGAGTAGACGATAAGAGCAAACGGGACGTGGGGATGGGTAAGGAGACATGGGAGACTTACGGGAGCGATGATACCATAAAACACGTTATGGAGAACAAGCCGAGAATAACACTGGCCATGTCCCGGGAATCCTGTGCGCACTCTCCGAGTCCTTCCCAAACCCATACAGATCCATTGGGGCATATCGTTGAGAAATTTCCGTCGTTAAATTCCCCGACTGAAATCCGTGAAAGAGCTCCATCAGACATAATAGCTGCTGAAATAAACACACACAAATCGGTTAATTAGTAAGGAAACAAAATGCTTCAACATTCCATGACACATCAAACGACACAGTTAACAAAGCAAATATGTTTTCAAGAGAGCCTTCCTTCCTCCTGTCGCAAAAACAAGGAGGCACGCTTAAACTATATTATTATTTGCAAACACAAAGATTGAACAGGGGTTATTGGGGGGACGTTTACCTTTCTGTAAATGTTCTTTATCCTCTTGGATCGTGGGACTCGGACCAGTCTCCCTACACATACACAAGTTGTGGGAAAAGGAAGTAAACATCTTTATATTTACCGGTCATTGGATGATTTGTCCCACACGTGACCAAGGGGCGGAGTATTTCTACTGGCTACTGTTGGTCAATACCGGCATGACATAATCGATTGGGGAAGGACATAAACAGAGGTACATAGGCTACAATTCGCAACAGTTCATTAACAATGATTGACCCAATGAAACTGTTCAGGGTACATTGCAAGGGAAGAGATAAGCTTGGCTAGACAACAAAAGCTGGGATTCATTTTTTAGGTGAAAACAATTATCCCGGTGAAGTTGCAAAACATGTTTAGTAGGCATCTTAAACGCGTAATATTGTCTATTCACATATCACACATGTACATCACATATCAGCACGTCACGTTAGTTCAGTCGAATTCACTCCCTCACACGTCTCTGGAAAGTTTAGCATTTTCTTCACCACCATGTGAACATCGTAAACATATGTAGAAAAACACATCTGTTGCAGACGTGGTCTGTCTTTAAAACTTTACCTTGGCCCACTCATTCACCACAAAGCCCAATGGTAAAAAGTGGTTTGGAAGTCATTAATAATTCAATAATTCATCATAGCCTAGTTCAAAACGTAAGCCCACCAACAGTAGCCTATTATGATAACATGGTTCATGGTATAAAAAAAAAACATAATCTCGCTGTGTAGTGTATAGGGGTCTCACCAATGCAATGATCCCAAACAAAACAGACGTCCTTCGACTAACTCAGGCTATTCCAGAGTGGCAATTAACAACTGAAATTGAGCAATTCATCCAAGACCGTCTGTTTCGCCGGCTAGATCTCCTGCCGCTGAGACGGCGATCAGCTGAGCGTTCTCACCTGACCTCAAGTCTTGACGATTCAGCATAAAATCACAAACGCTGAGCTCACCACCACAATTTCACTAACTATATAAAGCCCATGCGCGTGCGTTGTCAGTTTCATATGACTTCCTCAATAGGGGACTACCTGTAAGTCACTTGTGGTAAGAAGAGTTGCTACTGACGTCGCCTACATGGGATATTGATTTCGACATGGCGCTTAGCCTTGATTAAACGATTATATGTCAGAAGTCTAGACGTGACACTTTAATCATTTTGCATAACGTATTTGAGTGGTGTTAAAGAATACATTGCCTTGTGGCTATCATTAGTTTAACACAACCTGAAATACAAACTTGCTAGAGCTTTGCTGATCTGCACCAATCAGGACTACGTCAAATCCAGCCATGAAATTACTCAGCACCTGTATGCTCAAATATTAGCGGCAGTCTGTAGGCTGTTACGCCCTGCAGTTTCACCAGCATTAATTTGCCTAACTGAATCTTTTACAACGATTCAGTTTAACACCTTAAAACTATAACTTTGCTTTTGTCAATCGAGTTGGTTTTCTAAAGATAACCTCGTCACACGCTTTTTCCTGTTCCTCAATTAACATTTCAATGACAGCTAATGGCCTCTCTCGGTAAGAAACATGATCAATAAAGAATCTCAATGGATGTCAACAAAAGCATTACCTTTGAAATATCAAAAATGAAAGAAAAAGCAGTCATCAGTTTTAAAATGATCAACCAGAAATGTTCGTCTTATCACTTTATTCCTTCACCATCCTTTACGCCATTTGCTTTATTTTTATGAAAAAGAATATTAACACAATATTTAGTTTCACTCAGGGATTATTAGAACTACCATTAAAATGGTCTTTAATAAAAAGGGGCCGATGCAGTTTACAGGGAACATTGCATTTAAACCTTTTTATTGAAGTTAATGACCAAACAACCAGTCTTCAGTCATGTTTCTGTATGGTTTCTGTTATTTACAACAATGAAACCGTTTAAACAAACACGCAAACGAACACACAAACACGCACACGCACACACACACTCTCTCTCTCTCTCTCTCACACACACATACACACACACACAAATACCCAGTAGGTAATTCATTGTTAAACATTATAATACATAAACATATTGGGGGATGAGAGGGTATGGTCTTTTATAAAGCATTGTTCACAACAGATTTACAAACAGCATCATAAATGATAGTAGTAATAATAATAATAATAATAATTATTAAAAAAAGACTAATTTGTTTAACCCGCTGTAACAGTTCAAAAACTGTGTAAGAACTTCCTTCGTCAACAGCCATCAGTGTCATCTGGGTACGCCAACTATAAAAAGTTTCTTCGCCGCTCGGTGTACACTCTTGTCTTCGTAAAGTTTTATTCTTTTATAACAAGGCATTTTTCATAGTGGGAGAATAAGAATAGCACTGGAACTCGATATATGCCAGCAGGTCCAGCATATGACCTTGAGTCTGAGTAAGAGAATGAGTGGGGTGATGAAAAGAAAAGGAAGACTGATCCTCTCTTCACCTTTAATGTGAAGCCTTTCCGAGTAGCCATCTTTTCCTCACTTGGGGCTCAGTCACTTTCTTGCCTCTCTCTCTCACTCTCATTTTATATGCACCTTCTTGTCCTCTGCTTTTAAGCGCTTGCGTTTTGGCTGAAAGTCATCATCTGAATCGTCAGAGGCCTCCTTGTCCGCTCCTACTTCCTCTTCCTCTTTCTCTTTCTCCTTCTCCTTTTCCATCTCCATATCTTTCTCCGTCTCCTTCTCCTTCTCCTTCTCCTTCTCCGTCTCCTTCTCCTTCTCCTTCTCCATCTCTTTTTCCTTCTCCTTCTCCTTCTCCGTTTCCTTCTCCTTCTCCTTCTCCTCCTTCTCCTTGTCCATCGAGGGTTTGTCGTCGGGGGCAACGGGGAAATTCCGGTCAGGGTAGAGCTCGGCCAGCCTTTCCTCAAAGTACAGACTCACTGCCTTCCCAGCCTCAGCCACTTCCGAGTCCGCCTGTCAAAGAACATGGGAGGGGAGGAGAACAGAAGGACAAAAAGAAGGAGGGAGAGTATGTGTGTGTGTGTGTGTGTGTGTGTGTGTGTGTGTGTGTGTGTGTGTGTGTGTGTGTGTGTGTGTGTGTGTGTGTGTGTGTGTGTGTGTGTGGTTGTGTATGAGAAAGAGAGGATGAGTTAAAAAGAGAGAAGGAGGTGTGATGAATGGAGTGTGAAAGAAATGCAAGGAAGTGTGTGTGTGTGTGTGAGAGAGGTTAAGTGTAAAGGACAGAGAGCAGAGAGAGAAAAGGGAGTGCAGAGAGCCCATATTGGTAAAGAAGAAGGGGTGGGTGGGGGAGAAGAGAAGAAGACAAAATTAGACGAGTGTGGTTGGGGACTCAGATGAACCGCTGGAACGCGTTCTATAACCCTTCATCGATGTGTGTTGGCGACAGCTTACCTGCACATTAATCTGTTCCTCCTCATAAACCTGGATTATGCGTGACATCTAAAGAGGGCGATAACAGTAACAATAAAATACAAAAAAAAAAGAGAGAAAGGGGGGGGGAGAAAGATTTTATAGCACATACAGAGAGGAGTTATCCTCAGCTGTATTTCCAGCTGTCCAAGGAGAACAATATCATGCTTGCCAAAACATTTCTCTAAATGGCAAACATACACATGAAAGTCTTACATCAGGTTCTTCTCTAAATAGGAGATTATCCAGCAGTAGTTGGATAACTGATCCTAGGACACTCATGTCCAAAACTGAGAATTCGATTTTTTTTTTTATATGGTGCTTCTTTGACGGACAAAAGTCACAGGCATGAAAAACAGAGAGAGACCCAACGCCACCCTCCTACCATTACAATGACTGACATAACCAAGATAAAGATTTATGTCGATTTCCAAAATACAATTTAATGCTAGTGGGCCCATTTGATTTTACTGGCTTGAGGTCAGTAGAAGAACTATTCCTACTAATCTAAATCCAGCCATATGCCTCCTACTCCTTGGTGAGAAGGGAAGACTAGCATTATAGACACAGTATCATGGTGTTCGCGGTGGGCTTTTCCAGATCTGTGCTTAACGGCCTCTGAACTTCTCGTACTCGTGGCATTTCCCAGGGAAGCTGCCACTACTGACCATCTGAAAGCGGAGGTGTCATTTTGAAACCACAAAAAGGAACAGAGAAATGGTTCTCCCTCTCATTTACTGTCAATTGCCCAAAGGCTGTCCAAAGGTCAAAGTTCACACAGAAAAACAAGAACAAATCCTTTATGATTAAGCCTGCAAAGAAGCAGGGATACAAAGGCATGTGTTCATACAGAAATGTGATGCCTCTTAATCAAAAGGCATCTTATTGGTATGTGCAGTTGGATGAGAGTTTGCCAGTTGAGCATGCAACTCAATCACACTTCCTTGAAATATCATGCGTCTTCAGAAGAGGAGGGGATTTCAAGGGATGCAGAATGGAGTTTCCTTCAGCCAGTATACAGCATGGCACCTGAGTTAAGAGTTAAGCTACGATTTTTTTAATCATACTGCTATAGCCATGAGCCCTAACCTACCAGGGACAGCCAATATATTAATTCCCCTCTCTGTGGGTTATCCCAGTGCTGGTTGGAATTCCAGGGAACATGGAAAGATTTTTTTTTATCACATTTAAGTCTGGCAGATGCTTTTATCCATTTAACTGATTAAACTAAAATACATTTAGGTAGTGCCCTCACTGGGATATAAAAGTGCTTGCACTACTAAGGGGAAGGCAGAAAACAGTGCTTTCCCCCCCCCCCCCCTTGCTGTGGAAAAGATTAGTTGTGTGAAATGAAATTAGTGTTTCCAAAAGCTGTGCACAGCATGTGTGCCAGTGTGGATGTGTGTTTTCGTGCGTGTGTACATAGGCGCCTTCTGTTTGTGCTAGTGTGCGTACAGTACCAGTCAAAAGTTTGGACACACCTTTCATTTTTTGGAGAAGTGTTTTCTTTACTTTTATTATTTTCTACATTGTAGATTAATACTGAAAACATTTAAACTACGAAAGAACACATATGGAATGATGTACAAAACAAAAAAAAGTGTTATCTACCATGTAGAAAATGATAAAAGTAAATAAAAAAAACTCCTCAAAAAATGAGAAGGTGCGTCCAAACTTTTGACTGGTACTGTATGTGTATGTGTATGTGTACATGCTACAGAGTGTATATATTTGAGCCCGTGCATGTGTTAAGTGATCCCCAGCCTGAGGTGTCCCAGAGAGACTTGCCCTTTGGCCAGACGGAGCCAGTCCGGGCACATGCCACTCACCTCGTTGTATTTGGCACAGTTGCTGAAGACCAGACGCACGTCGGCCACAAACTCGTCTGGGCTGTGGTAGTGCTCCGGATGCTTCAGCTGCAGCTTCTGCTTCACCGTGTTCAGGGCCATTGGCTGCTTAATGATCTTATAGTAGTTCGGGACCTGGGGAAGCATCGATATTAAAAATAGCAATCCAAACCTGGTTTAAAAGGAATACTCCTAAAAAAAATCAGCTGACAAAAAGGCACAATTCTATGCGGCCATAATGGATGGGCAGATTGTTTTATTAATTAATAAAGCACAGTCATTTCGGCCACAATTTCCCCACTTTGCCAAAGAAATCCTTGTCAATGTTCTCCCAATAGTATGAATCTTAGACTGATGTTTTTCTTAACTCTGAGGCCTTCTTCAGTTTATTCCGCCAGCAACTAAAACGAACTTCAACCTTCTTGTCTTCAGATTACAGATCTGAGAACAGCGGATGATTTCTTACCGTTGAGGACACAGGTTCATGGAACTCCACACTCAGCTCATGGCAGAACACATACAGCAGCAGCCGCTGGCACCTCTGTGGTCAAGGACAGGACAGGACAGAATAGGAAAAGAGATGACACCAGGGAATCATGGAAGGTACACGTAACGAGGATAAAAAAAAAAGAAAAAAAACTTAGCTCTGGACTGATAATGGAAGAAGAGAGTGCAATATGTGTGTAAGGAAAGAAAAGGTGTGTGTGCGCACACAATCACTTTTTCACATACAGTATGCAAGATCATGTGTGTGAGTGAATGCAAAACAGAAAATGAAGGTGTCAGAGTGCTCTTGTGTATCTCTGTGTGTGAATGTGTGTGTGCCTGCCTTTGTGTATCTGTGTGTGAATGTGTGTGTGCCTGCCCTTGGGTATCTGTGTGTGAATGTGTGTGTGCATGTGCCCTTGTGTACCTGTGTGTGTGTATCTGTGTGTGTGTGTGTGTGTGTGTATCTGCCCTTGTGTACCTGTGTGTGCGTGTGTATCTGCCCTTGTGTATCTGTGTGTGTGTGTGTGTGTGTGTGTGTGTGTGTGTGTGTGTGTGTGTGTGCGTGCGTGTTTGTGTATCAGTGTGTGAATCTGCCCTTGTGAATCTGCCCTTGTGTGTGTGTGTGTGTGTGCGTGCGTGTGTGTGTGCGTGCGTGCGTGCGTGCTCCCTAGCAAATGGAAAACCGCCTGCAGCTAATTATGCATGTATCTGCAGCACTGCCGTTGGAGTGGGGTAGACGGAATGTCAAACCAGAGGTGTGGTGAGAACACCAGACTTGCCCCACCAGCGGAGCACAGGTGTTAGGGGATCATTAGAGCTTTCCAAATGATCACGCATTGCAGTGCTATTTTCCACATTATTATATTAATACTTTGAAAAACACCATATAACCATAAGAAGATGGCAAAAGTTTGTCTTCTTCCGTTTGTCTTTTGTCCACAACACTTTTTAATCGACAAAATCCTACACTTAGGCATCCCCAATCCGGTACTGACCCGCTGGTCCTCGGGACTCAGGACCGGCTCGCTCTGGTCCTTCTTGGGAGCGTCGTCGTCACAGTTGTACTCGATCTCGGGGCTGCTCAGGCTCCGGCAGAAGGTGCACATCCACTCACCACTGGGGAGAGCACACACAAACACAGCAGGCGGGGGTCAGAGGTTAGCAGCAGGCAGGGTCAGAGGTTAGCAGCAAGTAGCTATGCTATGGCTCACACACTGCAGTCACAGCACAGAGAGCATCATAACAAAAACATCACAAGAGTGCATGGTAATGAAAACGTGCTGGTGTGTGCACGGGGGCGTCACGTGTACTTTGTGTGTGTGTGTGCAGGCACGTGCATACACAGGCAAGTTTTTGGGTCAGCAATGTAGTGTGGGGATGTGACTTCTGATGTACAAGATATCTGGAAAGCTCTGTGTGTCTGTGTGTGTGTGTGTGTGTCTGTGTGTGTGTGTGTGTGTGTGTGTGTGTAAATGCCTTTGTATACCTCAGTGTGCAGCCTTGTGTAGGGATATGACGGGTGTATGAAGGTTACTGGACACGGTGTGTGCCCTTAGTAAACTGCATAGCACAGGTTTATTATAAGAGGTGATATGGAACAGTATTAAATGGCGTGTGTGAGAGTCACAGATCCTAATGTGAGCGTTGAAGCGACTCTCCCCTGTGAAGGTACTGACTGTGAACTCAACACCCGGCAGGCAGGTATGCAATACTTAATCACTTTGAGATTCATACACTAGTCTATGACAGCAGGGAAAGTTAGCCTGCCTGCTATGTGCCAACGACACAGTCTCACCCTCTGTACTGAAAAATCCAGCAGCTGATGGAAACGTTTACATTCGCGGTCGAGACCCAGTTGCAGACACTTCCCATCAAGTCCAACCATGTTTTTTTTACTGCATAGTAAATAGAAGGACAGAATCTTTGGCTCGTATTAAGAATGGCTGTCCCATGTTCACAGGCTCGTATATAGCCCGTTCCGATCATATTGCCAACATAGCCCGTGAAACAATTGTGCAAAGTTAATGAATCATGTTTATAGCAATTACAGAAACAAACCCCGTGCCAAATGAACTGGTTTTCTTCTGTCAGTCAAAACTCAAACAGTTCAATTCATGCTCTTACAGATTCATCCAATACTCCTGATACGGCCATGGCAAATTATGTCAAAATCTGTTATAAACTGACACAGGCTGCTTCTTTGATGCCTACACTGACAACTTCACTTCACTTCACTTCACTTCACTTCACTTCACTTCACTTCACTTCACTTCACTTCACTTCACTTCACTTCACTTCACTTCACTTCACTTCACTTCACTTCACTTCACTTCACTTCACTTCACTTCACTTCACTTCACTTCACTTCACTTCACTTCACTTCACTTCACTTCACTTCACTTCACTTCACTTCACTTCACTTCACTTCACTTCACTTCAAATGCTTTACTGACAAACTGTTAAAATACTAGCCTTCACTGAATTTCAGAGTGTAGCTCTAACCGTAAACTGATTGTTCTGATTTAGGGTAGCCTGGGGCATGTTCATAGGCCCAGGGTTCAGGGTTTGCAAATGGTGGGACTCAAAGCAACTTGTTATTGCTCTACATCAGCACTCACTGGCAGCCCTGCTGTCTGGAGAAGACAATGTTCCCTTTCCCCGTCATAGGCATGCACTCTTCCTCTGCACCACGTGGCAGTCTTGTGTAACATAGCTGGCTCATAACACTGTCTGGGTACTGCTGGGTACTTAATCACTATTTGCTGATCCAAATAAAATGATCAAGTGTTGTGTGTCTCAGGGAGTAGAATAGCATGAGGATGCTGACAGGTCATTAGAGAGTCATTAGGTCAGGAGACAGTGTGAGAATGTGTGAGAGTGTGTGTGTTTGTGAGTGTGTGTGAGAGAGTGTGAGTGTGAGAGAGTGTGTGTTTGAGAGTGTGTGTGTTTGTGAGTGTGTGTGAGAGAGTGCGAGTGTGAGAGAGTGCGAGTGTGAGAGAGTGCGAGTGTGAGAGAGTGCGAGTGTGAGAGAGTGCGAGTGTGAGAGAGTGTGAGTGTGAGAGAGTGTGTGAGAGTGTGTGTGTGAGAGTGTGTGTGAGAGAGTGTGAGTGAGTGTGAGAGAGTGTGTGTGTGTGTGTGAAAGAGTGTGAGTGTGAGAGTGTGAGTGTGAGAGAGTGAGAGTGTGAGGCTATGTGCACACGAAGTCTAGTTTGTCTTCGTCCGCAACGTGCAGAATACCGATAGCCCTATCATAAATACGAACACTCTCTATCCGCACACGGTTTCCGCAACGATCGAAGTCTTGGGTAGAAAGTGAGTAGATTTGAATCGGTACGGGGGCTGGTGTTCGTCTGCACGGTTTCACGCAACCTGATGACGTCATTGCCCCACGTGATCGTTTTGCGATCTCCAACCAGGATATATATAGCTTGTTCTCCCTCAAAATCTCACTCGTGGTGGGCCTCGAATTCACTAACATTAACCCAGCCTTCTGATTTTTGATTAGCCTCCTATCTTGGTATTATTCTTCTTATTCAGACGTAACATAACTTTCATGACCACAAATATAAATTGGCCAGCGATTTAATTTGCTTTTTTATTCATAAATGTATGTAAAATGGTCGCAGCAAAGGCTCATGGGAAATGGGATGACAGACATGTCATGTTGTACTGTTCCAAACTCTTTATTATCAATAGAAAAAATAATTATTTTTCTCATATCCTTTAGTCTGACCACTGATTTTATTAACCATCATAATGTAATGTTGTTAATTGGAGCTTGAATGTTTTGTGTAATGTGTTTATCCTCGTGCTGTATAGTCTCTAGGTTTTTCACGTTTTTTCAGTTGTGTAAATAAAGCGCTAAAGCGCCACCCACAAATGTGAGGTATGTACTACAGCCTTTTAAACACAATCTGGTGGCTCCGTTTTTACGCAAATCTCTCGTTGCCAGCCTCCGTATTTACGAAATTAAAAGATTCGATTGGTGTGAAAAGTAAATCCGATTCGGAGGCCCTAGACTTCGTGTGCATATGACCTGAGAGTAAGAGTGAGAGTGTGAGAGAGTGTGAGAGTGTGTGAGTGTGAGAGTGTCTGTGTGTAAGGGTGTGTGTAAGGGTGTGTGTGTGTGCGTGCGTGTGCGTGCGCGTGTGTGTGTGTGTACCTTGGTGAGCAGCGTAGTGTGGGGATGTGACAGGTGATGTGGAAGACCTTGGGACAGCGGTCGCAGCAGAGCAGCTCTCCCCCGTTCTGACACACAGCACACCAGTCCTCATTCGGATCATCTTCTTTATTCCCATCCACGGCCCCGCCCGCGCTCTGACTGCTCGCTCCGCCATTGGCCTGCGGCGCCGTCACTGACCCCGCTGCTGGATTAGCTGCGTTGCCATTGGTCAGAGGTGCGGGAGGGGGCGGCGGAGGGGGAGGGGGAGGGCCTGTGGGAGCTTGAGATGACGATGAGGAGGAGGTAGAAGAGGTGGCGACGCTCCTGTTGGATTGGCTGCAGCCGCTGGTGTTGTCCTGGGGTTCCGTCTTGACGATGCCGCCGAGCGACTTGAGGATGTCCTGAACGGAGCCTGACGACACGTTACCGAGGACGGGCAGAGGGGGGGTGGCATTGCTGCTCTCTGGGCTGCTCATCTGGACAGAGTAAAGAGGGAGGGGGGGGGGGGTTAGGGTTAGATCAGAAAAGGTGTGCGCGTGTGTGTGTGTGTGTGTGTGTGTATACACAACAGTTTATATGCGAAGGGGGTGGGGAGGTGTGTGTGTGTGTGTGTGTGTGTGCAACCAATACAAGCTTGACAAATGCAAGGTTTGTACTGGTAAATGTCCTTGATGTGGATGTGAACTGACCAAGTATGTTACCTGGTATATTAAGAGAGTGCTTATTGTGAGAGTTTCCTATGCATACTCCGCTTAACGTGACCCAATGAGATCAGTCTTGCAGTCTTGCTGATCTAGTAAGTCCATAAGGGGCCCGCATGCTGACGCCGGACAAATATTCTGCCGACTTCGGGTCTGATGTGTGAAAGAGGAAACGGGGGTCTCCGCATGCGTTTGGAGTCATTTAAGCCAAAGGCTGGGTCACATGACATCTGAGACAGGCCTCACAAATAATCTGGGTCTGCAGTCATTAAGTCAGGAGACAGGAAGTGCGACTGAGTGTGTGTGTGTGTGTGTGAAAGTGACTGTGTGAGAGTGACTGTGTGTGTGTGTGTGTGTGTGTGTGTGTGCGTGTGGAAGGGTCTGGGTAATGATCTGAGTTGTGTGTGTGTGTGTTAAATGAGCGCTACACAGCCAGCCGCTGCATCAAACGTGTGCAACTCTGCCCTTTGCGTCAACATGGCGCTGTAATGATCATAGTCAGAGGGAGAGGCAGACAGGATTCAGGCTGTCGGTTGGTTTGAGCGCATACATTTATATGGGAGAGCGCGTGTGTGTCAGAGCCATCCCATTACTAATATAGTCAGGGAATCTTAAACCCTTAAAACAAAATCAACTCATGGAGATAAATAGCACAATCAGAAGGTGCACATTTTCTGTTGTAGGAAATCAGCCTTTCCCCTTCAGCAATGAGTTCTAGAATAACATAAACGTATATCAAAGATGTAGTGATTAACTGTATTATCACTGCAACGCTATTAGTCATTATGAGTCATTAGAGCACTAGACAGGCCTTGAATTACATGTAATGATTCACAAGAGAGACTAATTGCAATGATTTTCCGTAAATCACATAATTCAATTAAATACTATTTGTTTGAATGTAATGACAGCCTTGGTGTAGTACACATGAGTGTACACGTCCATGATTTATTCATGACTGTGTGTGTGCGTGTATGAGCAGGCTTTACCATGCAGGCACTGCGTCGGCCGTCCTTGCCGAGCTCGCTCTTGACGCTGGCTACTGAGTAGGGGCTCTCTTCCTCCACGCCCGGCTCCTGCTTCACCTTCACCAGCTCACCAGCAGGGGGAGCTGCAGTGCCCAACCTGCCAGCAGAGCCAGAGCTTCAGAGACACAAGCAGCAGAGCCACACACCCAGGTGCAAACACACACATGCACACATACACACAAGCACACATACACACAAGCACACATACACACATGCACACATGCACAGAGACGAAGGTAGGCATGATGACGGATGCATGCACGGATTCAGACAAACAAACAAACAAACACACAGACAGAAACAAACAATGAAAGAGTGATTCTACCACGGATGGTAACATGTATGCAACAAACTAAATCTCTGTAGCATTAAAAGATTCTTCAATGCCACACCAAGCTCCACTCCTCGACCCTCAGAGAAGGTATTTGCCAAAATAAGACCAAAAGGAGAACTGAACTCAAGCCTTGGGCCAGGATGGCATTGGAGATGAAGTGTGTGATGACAAAACAAGAACAGGAAGTGATGGATCCTTACCTGCCCCGACTTCCTGTGCTGGAGGTACTCGAGGGACGAACCGGAGCGTGGGAGTTAGATAACCCTGTAAGAGGAGAGGGAGAACAGGAGAGGGAAGGAGAGAGAGGGAAAGAGTGAGTGTGGGACAACAGGAGGAGGGAGAGAAAGAAATGTACATTTCTTATCATTTGTCTGAATTAAATGTTTTGAGTGCATATGTGAGTCTGGGAGAGAAAGAGTGTTTGTTTGCCTGTGTGTGTGTGTGTGTGTGTGTGTGTGTGTGTGTGTGTGTGTGTGTGTGTGTGTGTGTGTGTGTGTGTGTGTGTGTGTGTCTGAGAGTGAGAGTGAGAGAGTGAGAGAGAGAGAGAGAGAGAGAGAGCGAGAGAAAAAGAGTGTGTGTGTGCTCTGTTACCTGACGAGCCGGGGGAGTGTATGGAGGGCGCAGGTGAGGTGGTGATGTTCATGTTGAAGGGGTTCATACTTGGGTGTTGGCTGGCGGAGATGTAACGACTCAGGATGTTGTCTAGCATAACAGAGCCCGCATCCTCCAGCTGGCATTAGCAATCAAGAAAGGAGGAGGGAGAGAAGAGGAGAGGAGAGGGGGAAAGAGAAGCAGAGGGAGAGAGGGGGGGGAGGAGAAGATACAGAGGTACACAGAATAGGGGGAGAAAGAGGTGTGAAAGAAAAGTGAGAGAAAGACATTAAATGCATGACTGTTTTCCGTTCAATCCTCTAAGAGAATCTTTGATGATAAAGCCTCATTAAAACTTTTCAGGAAGAAAAACGACATCATTATAATGTCTGACAACAAGCAGCATAGCCCTTTAAGGACCGAGAAGAGACAGAACTTCATTTATAACACATCAGAGAGTTAACGGCATAGAACAACAGCACAGCAGCATATCCCAGAGCCATATGCTCATAGCCCAGCCTGCTCTCTGATTGGCCTCCAGTCAGTCAACACCTACTGTGAGAATTAGGAATCCATCTATGGCGCAGAACACATCAACTCCAAACAACTGGATCAGTGCAGTATGTTACAGAGCTGAGAAATCTGCATCCGGCTCTGGCAATGAGGAGCTACGGAGCTATACCTATGGCGTTAAAGTCTATTACCAAAGTGGCCTATCAGTGCGAATTCCATGACAAGGTCATGGTTCATATAAAGTGGGTAAAATAAGTATTGAACATGTGACCATTTTTCTCAGTAAATATACTGTATTTCCAAAGGTGCTATTGACATGACATTTTCACCAGATGTTGGTACAACACAGGTAATCCAAACATACAAACAAAACCAAAACAAATGAGTTCAGAAATTAAGTTATGTCTAATAATGTAAAATGACAAAGGGAAAAAGTATTGAACGCGCTTACTGATATTTATTTAATACTTTGTACAAAAGCTTTTGTAGGTAATGACAGCTTCAAGATGCTTCTTGGCCCATTCTTTCACACAAACAGTCTTTAAATCTTGAAAGTTACCTGGGCCTCTTCTATGAACTCTGATATTCAGTTCTTTCAATAGATTTTCAATTGGATTCAAGTCAGGTGATTGGCTGGGCCATTCTAGCAGCTTTATTTTCTTTCTCTGAAACCAATTGAGTTTCTTTGGCTGTTCATTGTCTTGCTGAAATGAGAACCTACCCCCCAGGACCAACAGCGCCTGACGGAATCGAACCCAGGACCTTCTTGCTGTGAGGCAGCAGTGCAAGCACCTGAGCCACCTTGTGTGACACCTTGGAAATGAGACACCTTTTTACAGGCCACCAGTTGGGGTGTTGATTTGCACTGACAAGGGGCCCGATTGCTTTCTAATTACTGATAGATTTCAGTTGTTTTCTTGGCTTTCCATGCCTTTCTTCATGTGTTCAATACTTTTTCCCTGTGTTATTTCACATTAATACACATAACTTAATTTCTTAATTTATTTGTTTTGGTTTCTCACCTTTGGAAATACATTTACTGAGAAAAAAAAAGGTGCAGCCGGGTGAGGAAGCCTACCTGTATGGGCGGGATGTCGGGCAGGCACGGCAGATTCTCAGGGTTGGTAACGGAGGGTATGAGCTCGATGGCCCCAATGATGGGGCTGGCGGGTCCGCGATATGTGTGGGCATTGGCCATGCTGGCGCTCGTGGGGCTGGTAGGGCTGGTAGCGCTCACGTTGTGCAGTGACGCCACAGGAAATGGACCAGCATGCCCTGGGTTGGAATGCTACAGCAACAGAACAAGGTCAAAGGTCAAAGGAGATGGATAAATATGATGACGTGGTTATCAGTAGTCAGGATTCCCACCCATTTTATTTGACAACATTTCAAAGCTTTTCATTGACTTTTCAATGACCCTTAATGAAATTTACATGACTTCGCAACCTGCACAAAATTGTGTCCATTCCATTACATAACTGAGTTAAACAACAACCTTTTCAATTCGATTTCTAATAAGCTGGCTATGCTATGTTATGTTATGCTATGCAAATTCAAGTGAAAACGGTATCACGAGGCAGAAATTCGCACAACGAAATATAATTCATAGAACAGTAAAATAACATAGTACATTTTATTGGACCTACAGTGTTTCCTCTAGGATCGTTTTCCAGCAGTGGTGCTCTGTGCATGAGCCACATAAGACCACAACCCTCAGTGCTTTTCTTTAGCAGAACATTTTTTACTTTAATAGTAGTGGTTATATTATCAAGGCATATTATGTTTACTAATTACATAAATATATGACCCTATATTTCTTCTCATTTAGTTATTAAAAATAGTTAATAGGCTAAACCTACAGCTAAAATCATCTTTGATACATTTGTGTAGTCAGTACTATGCACTGAGTTTTTTTTCTTCTTTCTTTTAAATTCAGTTCAAAGGAGAGCTGCTGTCCAGCGACACAGGCCTACACTGACTAATGGTGCACTACCACTCCTGAAAAATAAATCTGCTGGTTTAAGTTATGTTTTCATGCTGGGATTTGACGTAAAAGGTTTAACTCCCCGCACTCTCTGTTCCCACAATGTTAACTGGGAGTAGGAAAGCGACTGCATGAATCCACAAATTCTACATTAATATATACGTTATCTTCAACGTCCTAAATATCATTACTTCATCCAAACTTTCAAAGCATTTACTGCATTATGTGACTTTCAAGGACTGGAAAATTACATTTTAAAACATTCTTTGACTTTTCGATGGCCGTGGAAACCCTGAGTAATATCTACAATGCCTATCTGATTATCACAAATACATAAGAACAGAGAGTCATTGTGTTCATTTCATCACAAAGACCACACACACCATGACAACTTCTCCTTTTCCCAGACCGAACTTTTCGGCTGAACTGCTAACAACCTCATTTCTATAGAAGGATTTGCCTCTAGAATGGTTGACTTCTACTGTACGAAGTTCCTGCTGTACAATAATCAAGGAACCATTTCATGTGTCAATGAAATAACCATTCTAAAGGTTGGCCACATTGACGCATACGGTTCAGTTCATCGAATATATTCTAAGAGAAAGCCTCCTATAAGCACACAAGTTGATACTGTGATTCTCAGCAAATGAAATGAAAAAAAAAGAGCTACACATTGCTTGATGCATGCAAACTGAACGGAGGCTAGGGTGCATCAAATTACGATGCAAAAATGAAATATTAACATATCAAACCGTCTGGGGATGCATTTTGAGCACCCAGACAGATCAATATGCTGGAACTGTGTTTTTTGATGCATGCAAACTGAACGGAGGCCTATTGGAGGGCTGTGTGACTGACCTGTTCTTGAAGCTGGGGCTGCATCATGGGGTAGGGCTACACATTGCTTGATGCATGCAAACTGAACGGAGGCCTATTGGAGGGCTGTGTGACTGACCTGTCTCTGGAGCTGGGGCTGCATCATGGGGTACTGCTGCCCGCTGAGGCGAGGCTGGGCACTGGACGTTCGCACCTGACCAGGGGGCATCCGCAGGGCATGGGGTGGGTACATGTGTTGTGGGCCGCCGTTCACGTCCCCCCGCTGCATGCTGATGAGCCTGGGGGGCTGATGGTTTAACAGGAGGAATACTTAGTGAACTGCCATCAGTCTAATGTCTGTATTTCATAATCAGGTTTGGGGCTAGAGCAGGTTTTATCTAGCCTGGGTGCCATCCGTTTGTACGCGTTCCACTGATTGCTGCCAAACGATTGTTCAGCGAGATCAGTGGAACGCGTACAAACGGATGGCACCCAGGCTAGGTTTTATCTCCTCATTCACTGAAATTGTTCCCACAGACAAAGAGGTGCAATGCTTCAGCTCCCCAATGACGAGGCATCATTGTGCAAGTCGGCGCTGATCTTCATTAGAAATTCTTCTACCGAGATACCATCTGGCCTACATCTGCATTGTCATGCTACATCAGAACCGCAGTATTTGCAACATATAAACCCCCCCCCCCCCCCAGAGTCCCCCCCCCCCCTAGCCTGGTGACACCAGCCTACGTATTTCCGCCTGAATTGATTTCAAGCTCATACTCAGTCTGGCCCAGCCCCATTGACAATCGTTTCCAGAACTCAAAATTTTGCCGGACCAATCAGCGAACAGTTCAGAGCTGTGACGCAAAACTCGCCTTGCCGAGTTGCATGTAGTCCAGCCGAGTTTGTAGCTTAACAGTATAGCAAAAATGGCTACGGAGGAAGAGACACGAAAAGCTATCGGAGAAGTTGTCTCAACTCTCGAGAACATCAGACAATTAAAAGGAGAACAAGAGGATTGTCTTGTAAGTTTTATGATGAGAAAGGACGTCGTAGCTCTTCTCCCAACTGGCTTTGGGAAGAGTTTAATCTACCGAATGCTTACTAAACGTTGCTGATTGGTTAAGGGAACTCCAATGATTTGGAATGTGATGAGTCACAGTCTGGTAACGGCCAGGCTACCCCCCCCCCCCCCCCCCCCCCCCCACTGATGGATGACGTTCGTTGATGGCACACCCAGTTGGTACTAATTCACAGAGCAGATTGTCCCACTGGGTCCAAAAGGGCAGCTCAATACTCTGCTGCTTCTTCCCCGTCTGTAATGAGCCCTATTCCACCCCCCTCCACCTAACCACAGCTCAAAGCAGCCACTCCCCTTAGCTAAAGTAATAGTTCCAACTGCACTGCCTGACCATGACCTGACCACTAAAACGGCAGACTCCCTGACCCCTTAAGTTAGCCACTTGTAAATCACTCCAGCTAACTAAACTCAATCAACCCACTTGCTCCAATAGTCCAAACTAAACATTGCTTATGCAGTCTACCCCCACCCCCACCTCTCTCCTTGTGAAGGCAGCCACACGAAAAGACTCAAGCTACCCACTCCCTGGTTCACTGCAAGTCAGAAAACAACCTCAGTTTGAGCCTGATCACTCAGGACAGGGCTGCCTTCTGGTACACCACCACGGGAAAGGACCAAGGGCAGCAACCACAATGTTCACCTACAACCTGATCGCCATTTAAGTTAGCCATCACAATGCCCGTCTCACATCTAGGTCTCATCACCCAAAAGACTAGGTCAAAGCCCCAGCACAACGGCAAACATACCTGCTGCTGGACCAACCCAGGCCCTGCTTGCCTGGGCATCTGGGACATCTGCGAGGCTATGCGCATCTGCTGCTGTATCTGCTGCTGGTGCTGCTGCTGTAACTGCTGATGCTGTTGCTGCTGTTGTTGTTGTTGGTGTTGTTGTTGCTGTTGTTGTTGGTGTTGTTGTTGTTGGTTCAGCTGTTGTTGTTGCTGTTGTTGGTTCAGCTGTTGTTGTTGGTTCAGCTGCTGTTGTTGGTTAAGCTGTTGTTGTTGTTGTTGGTTCAGCTGTTGTTGTTGTTGTTGCTGTTGTTGTTGCTGTTGAAGCTGTCGCTGTTGCTGTTCCTGCTGCTGTGGATGGTGGTGCTGGTGGTGATGCTGGTGATGCTGCTGCTGCTTCTGGGCCAGGACAGCTGCCTGCTGCATGTGCTGCAGCCGTAGCTGGGCCAGGTTGATCTGGCCCGGGTGCTTCCCGTGGTGGTTGTGACCCGGGGGCATCTGGGTCATCATGTTGGGCGGGTGAGCGGACGGAGGCACCTTCTCGATCACCAGGTTACCTGAAGAGTAGGTCAGAGATGAATTGGTGAGGGCAAACATTCGAGACAAGGCAGCTACTCAGGTGAACACTTCACTCACACACCAACACCAATAACAGTCTTAAAGTGACCAATAAACTGACCTACTCCACAAACACCTTATCTGACAATTTCCATAGATCTGACAATTGTACAGAGAAAATAATATCAACAAAATAACTGTGTACAGACAACCCCAGAGAAAAAAAAGAGATACAATTCAACTTGATTAACATGAATACAATCTAATGAAATTGAGTCCAACAATCTGCCTTAAACCACTCCTTAACCAGCCCCTTTGAGCGTAGCAAGCTGAATCATCTGCTGAAAGAGTGTGTCTGGAAGCTGGGCTGGCCAGAACAGAGCTGAGAGTGAAGATTAAGGCAGGCCGCAGCAGTCCACTCATCATAAACATACTTCTTCCCATTCACTACCAAATCTGCTAGGAGCTTTAAGGGCACAAGATTTACAGTTTATAGGGCATCAGAAAAGCTTAGGAGTATTTGAATATATTTGCCTAACAAATATTACTCTCAAGGTCTTATCAGTTCATATCATCACCACTAAGGGTTGTCATCATTTGTCAACATTAAGGAATTAAAACCTTTGTGGTAAATTTGGGCGAAGACAGCAAGAGAAATAGGACTTGAGATAGGACTTTTGTACCATCTTTGAATAATAATTAAATGAAATGCTAAAAAGGACAAGGTAAATATTATATATCATCCCTATAAACCACACAAAACACATTAAATGTAGCCAGTGCAATCAGCCAAGCTGTATCTGGGGACATCAGGCAGTTCAACAGAAAGCCGTATGAAAATTGGGTTATCTATGGTTAACCACATGTCGGTTACCCATTCCAGGCAATGACCAGAATAAGAGATGCAACTAAATTAAATGAAAGCTGAAATGACGTGGCTTTATACATGCTGTACACATTAATCCACTATCTTCCTGGAAGTAAGTGAGGATGTGTGAGGGTGCACTGACCAAGGTTGACCACATTCTTGGCCCAGAAGGTGGGGTCACAGAAGAAACGCACGGCGCCGTTGGCATGAGGCGCTGGGTCGAGACGGGCCTTCAGAATGTACCGCAACTGGTAGGTGATCTAGAATAGACAAAACAGACCACAACATCCAGGTGTGCAAGTGTTAATGTTGGGACTTTCTCAGTGAAGCACTGGCACGCTGTGAATCTTTTTTTATTAGTAAATAAACTAATAAACAGACGATCCTGTGCTGTAGCCCTAATAGAGCAAAGGTCTTTGCCCTTAACTATTTTCAGATAATTTATAGTTTTTGTGCCAACATTGACTTCAATCCATTGAGATTGCCCTGCCCACTGAGTCCACACCGGCCGTGTGTGTGAGTCTTACCAGCCTCTTGCTGTAGAGCAGCGCAGTGCTGCTGCCGTTGGTGAGCGCCCAGTGGGTGAAGTTGAGCACGTGCAGGATCTGCTGGCCCAGACTGTTGATGTCCTTCTGCTGGCTGAGCAGACGCACACTGCGCTCCTTCGTCACACTCTGGGAGACAGAGAGGGGGAGACAGAGAGAGAGAAAGAGAAAGAGAGGGAAAGAGAAAATAGGAGAAAGTAAGACAGACAGTCAGAAAGATGGAAAGTAGAAGAAAGTAAGAAAGAAGAGAGACGCACAGATGGAGAATGTCTAGTCAGCAACATAATTTGCCAGAAGACAAAAGATCAAAGCAGGGCCTGGAGGAATGCCTGGTAACCAGTTAGTAGGAAAGAGAACGCCTCTGCAGACTACTACATTTTTAAACTGGGACGGTTGTGGTTTGTGAGGAGGTTTGTGGCATTAATCTTTATCAGGGTCTCTGAAGTATATGCAGGTCGATGCGTTCATGAAACTCTAACCACCTAAATAATTCCTTGTAATTCACTTTGGAAATGTTTATGATTTTTTCATCAAAAGGGGGTTTTTAATAAATATTTTAATATGAAATACTGTCTAGAGGCAGGACGCCCCAGCTAAACAAATAGCACTTTTACGTCAGAGCACAGCCTGCTGAGAGTGCTTCAACACAAACATTTCACAATTTTGCACATTAAGGCAATGACACATACTCTTGTGTTTTATTTCACTGGCAACTTTATCAGAAAATCGATCCCCTTCCAGCCATCACCTATTAATCTGCCTTTAAAAAAAGATGTAATCTATCCACAACAAACAAAAAAAAGATGGAGTAAATCTTGAAGAGTTGCACACTGCTGAAACATTGCCCGCTCCAGCCGACATACCTCCAGCTGCTGGAGAAGTGATTTTCCCTTCTTGTTAATCTCATTGATGAGTGTGAACACAGCAATCTTGATCTCATGTTCCACCTTCTTGTGCGTCTCGGTAACCTCTTTAAGTCTGAGTAGAGAGAGAGAGAGAGAGAAAGGAAAGATCAGATTGCCAGTACACCACAGTGAGGAAAACACATGAAAACACAAAATGAAACTGCCACAGGGCATCAGGCAATTGTTGCTAGGCACCACCATTCTATATCAGCTGCAATCCACAATAGAATAGAATTGAACAGAATAGCAATACATCACTCAATATCAAACATCCCTTGTTGATATGGCAAATGTGTACTATTGTAATGTGAGCGATTCTCCCTGCACCATTTTGCTGTGTAATTAAGTGCAGTAATATACAGACACAGAAAATAATCCCATACCTGCTTTGCACCTGAGTGGCTGAAAAATGGACATAGCTCCTCTTCTCCTGGAGCTTCGCCATAAAGGTCTCAATGATGCCCTTCTGGTTCTGAAAAGCCTCATCTAAGAACTGGTACCTGCCAAATGGTAGAGCCAAAACAAATCAAATGTAGCTGCAGCAGTGGTACAGTAGACAGTGTGACCTGTCAAGCTCAAAGCGGGGCAAAATGTGGGGACAGGAAACAAAACTGGGATCTCTCTGGTCATCATTTGGCCACGCTGGCTGTTGTGGAGTCAACAGCTAAATTGATACTTCAAAGAGGTCAACCACGCTGAGGTATTTTTTTACAGGGCAGATATGGTAAACCAAAACTGCTGTTCCATAACCAACCACAAACGCGCATTAATCGCGTATGCACATGTCTTTTCATATAACTAGCTTTGGCTAAAATGGGACTGTCAATGTGACCATTATTTTAGTACCAGCAGTGTTCTATGGGCTGAACCACTTGGTTGTGTATTACAAATGAACATTTTATGATTGTCGATTGACCTAAGTTCTATGTGTTCTAACAGCAAACCTGCAGTCTTTGTGTTCTAGAAGCCTCGGTGGAGTACTGTCGAGTGCTCTTTGTGTTCTAGAAGCTTCTGTGCAGTACCAACCTGTGCTCTTTGTGCTCTAGAAGCTTCTGTGCAGTACCAACCTGTGCTCTTTGTGCTCTAGTAGCTGACAGTCTCGGCAGGTTAGTGTGTCGCACGTCTCGCAGAAGAGCTTCAGGGCCTCCTGCTTGTGCACGGGACAGAAGACAGGTCGCTGCCCCGACGCCCCCACTGCCTCTGTGAGCCAGGGAAATGAAAGAGACAAGAAGTGGGGGGGGTATGAGTGTGAGGGTGAGATTGGAGGTGTGACAGGAGGAGAGAAAAGAAGGTGAGAGACAGGGTGAGATGGGGTGAGGAGGGGAGTGTGAGAAGAGAGGGAGTGTGAGAAGAGAGGGAGAGAAAGCAGGTTGGACAATGTGAGAAAAAAAGTGGAATACATGATATATAATAATAAAGATAGAAATATATATATATAGAGAAAAGATACACACACAGATGAAAATCTTTATATTCATATACACACACACACAGCAACGTGATTCTGCCAGCAGTGAAATAGACGTCACACATGAGCAGTCCCACCAAGCAGCACACATCCACTCCTGCTCAGGCCCACATACTGGAAAGCTTTCAGCTGGACACCGGGAGGGCTTGGTGCGCCAGCTTTCAACAATGCAATCGGGGGAGGGGCTATGGTTCCCACTACCAACCTGGCCTAGTCAAATACAACTGGCCCAATCAACCGCAATCTTGTGCTCAATGCAATCAAGCTCAATCAATCTCAACAGCGGCGGGGGGGGGGGAAGGACCACATAAGTATATATACACAAGTTCAGGTTTATGAACACTGTAGCAGAAAGACAGACTGACTGCATCTGAACGGGCTCTACAGTTGCTATGGCAACAAGCACTGGGGTCCACAGCTGAAGTGCGAAGACAGACTAGCACCATCAGCACCACCATCTCGCTAAAAATCAAAGACTATTGATCAGAGCAACCAAGTTCATCATCGCTCGGTTTTGACATGTCTACAAAGGCACATACTGATAACAGAAAAATCTATATCAATGTTTCATGACCTCATTCACTCACACATGCGTGTTTTGTAAGCATCTTACCATTGGACAGGTCTTCTTTTTTGCGTATCTTGTGGTCCTTGGTGAACTTGACCCTCTGGTGTGCTTCGACGCAGGTATTGCACAGCCACTCTCCACATTCTACGCAGAAGCCCAACGCAGTGGCATTGTCCTCACAACTCGTGCACACCTACACAAATACAGGCAAAAAAAAACACATTTAAAAAAAAAAAAAAAACTCACTGCAAAACATGAAAACCCCAGGTGCATCCCTTGCATCCCTTCACCTCAATGCACTGTGGCGCTTCACTGAGGCACAGACATTTATTATGACCTGGTGCTCTAACATTACTAGATACATTTAACACATTACTGTGGTCCAACCGCTGAGACAGGACTGGTGACCTAACCACCAAAACAACACTATTTTCCATAGTTGTACAGTCCAACAGTTAGGATTGCATCTGCACCAAAACACACTGCTTTGCTGGGTTGTACACTCCAACAGTTTTGATTAGATCTGCTGTTATATGTATTCTGTGCAAAGTAATGTATTCAGGAGCATGGATGTTTTTTGCAAGTCCAGGGCTGTAGAGCATCACAGTTTTGCCTGCATCACTGCTGCTTTCCAAAAAACATCCCTCACATACATCCCAATGCTACGGAAGACGGGCAGAGCTACACCACTGGCCTGGCATTTTGAAGGTTTTCAAGGCTCAACGTTTGGTAGAACTGGAGAATCCTGAGGTTCTTTAGGAGGTTTAATAACAATTGTTCGCTATTGTAAGATAGATAAACATAAAAGAAGGAAAATATCTGTTAACAAGTGGCTATTTGATAGTAACAGAGACAGGCAAGACAAGCATAATCAAGATTTGACGTTGCAGAATTCAATTCAACTTCCGGTAAAAACAAAATTATGCTAACCGAAACTTAGTGATGGACCGAGTCGGTATCAGCGCCGATATTCACATTATTAAATGGTTTGGGTTTGGGTGAGATTTCACCAATCCACATCTGATACATTTACTTAGTCATTATAAAATTGTAACTACAGTATAATGTAAATCTTCATGTAGAGCCTAAATTTAACAAACCTAAAATACTGCTAATGTGTGACTAGGGTGCGCTGACCTCTACTGCAGCCCACCGGCTAGTGTTTTAATGAGGGAGTTTAGAGCTTCTCTGGCAGTGAGAACATGAACTAGGGAATGAAGCAGATGAAAACGGTCTGCTAGTTAGCTAATAACAGACATGTCTGTGAGCTCCACTGCGTCTGGCCTCCTGATGGTGCTATGAAGTTATAAAGTCTGTCAAACTCACTGCCACTGCCTCGTGTCCTATTTGTTTGGGGTCAACAATAATAATAATAATAATAATATTCAAGAAAAAAAGCTGTGGTATGACTGGTATATTGCCCAGATAACTACCAGGGAAATGAGCAAATGCCTATTCTGCTGTTACTCCATGTTAAATTACAAAGCAATGCACAGAAATATGCACTAGTCAAACACAGGACCTTCTTTCTGTATTGACTTTCTTGCTCCCGCCACAAACACATCTGACCGATAAGCAGAGTAAAATTTCTCACGTGGTTTGAAGTGATGCATTTCACGTTAAGTGAAGGTTTCTGAAGCAAAGGAGCTGAGCCTGTTTAAGTAATGTAGGAAAGTTTCCCAAACTGGGTGAAGCATTGACTACAAGCTCAACAACTGATGCGGACCAGAGCAAACTAACTTCATATGGATTTCTGAGGTGTGATTTCATTACGAATGCTTACAGTCACACTAAAATCAAGGTTCTCACATACTTTCCCAATATGTCACAGCTATAAAATTAAATGATTACATTAGGATATAACTTGAGTCTTCTAAGTCAGCCAAAGCCAAACAGCTTCAAGAGCTGTAAGGAACTTCAGACGATTCTGTTAGAAATGTGTGTTTTGACAGAACCTATGAAAATGGAGAGAAGATAGGCAAAATTCTCGCACACCAAATACGCCAAAAAGCTGCCGCTCAGTCTATATCTCAAATAACAGATGAGTCTGGAACCAAACATATTAACCACTCTAAAATTAACCAGGTATTTCATCAGTTTTACTCAAAACTATACACTTCAGTCACAAAAAGACGAATGCCTGTTCAAGTCCTTTTTTGATAATTTAAAAATCCCCTCTGTAGGTGACCTAATGGCCTCTGAATTGGAAAAAATATTCACAGAGGAAGAATTTCACTTTGCTGTTAAATCTATTCAAAATAGAAATGCGTGTTTTGATCAGATAATCTAATTACAATATCTGCATCGGCCAAATGGTGTATTTATCATGGTAGCAAAAGGAGGGTTCACACCTTGATGTCGCCTTGCCACCTGGAGTTAGGAGGCAGATGGAATTGTGAAAGACTATAGAATGGAAGCAGGAGAAGAACCATTGGTTCTCTGTTCACCAGAAGTTAATCGTCATAAAAACATGCATTTGAATCGTTCAGTACAAACAAAACAATTTAGCAGAAACAGCCTATATACAGATCACCAAAGCATTTGGAAACGGCCATAGCTGCAAACTTTCTCATATTGACCTATAAAAATAAGACGCCTACAAAAGGAAAGTGACAGACAGACAGACAGACAGACAGACAGACAGACAGACAGACAGACAGACAGACACACAGACAGACAGACAGACATTAGCATTTGTTTACCTGCCCTGACTTTTCAACCGAAGTGTTCGAGGCCTCAGATGTATCCTTGACAAAGTAGTTGTCAACGATGTCTGTCTGTTTGTAGTCCTGGTGGCACACTGCACATCGCATCACATTCACTGCAAGCGGGGACAAAAACAAACAAACACTTAATCAACGTAGTGTCTCAGGATGGCTCACCAATATGTTTTGCACAAAAGCATTTTGTACCGCATTACATAAATCATTAGAGGGTTTGAGCATAGCAAATCAGAGGCCTGTATAATAAATCATGTTTTGTCGTACTTCATTTAAAAATTAAACAATTAACAAAAAGGACTGGTTTTCTACAGAAAGCAACCAACTATAAAAATCTACATCATACATTGGATTATAAACCACCCATTAAAACATTTGATTTTCAATTTATTTATGTATTTTACAACTTACACCATTATGATTCCCAACAGTATCTTAATTGGGTTTATAAACATATAATAACTTCTTAAATCTTAAATTTCACTTACTCCAAGAACTAGTAGCACAGTAGCCTACATGGACATTTTAATAGTACAACATTTTGCAGCGTGCTGTGATATCTTCTGATAACTCATAAACATAAAATATGGCCTAGGTCTGTGTGTGTGCACTGCCTCTGGTAAGCCCAATGAGATACCAGTGGCAATATCCTAATGGGAAAAAGATTGTTGGAGTGCTTGTACAGAGGGTGCAGTGTATATGAATGTGTGCTGTTGTGGTCTTCAAAGAGTTACTGCACTCTTTTGCATTGTAAAGTATAGGATTTGTGACTGTAGGGGAAAGGGTGCTGATAAATAGTCTATTCAGTTTTGAAAGAACATTGGGGAAAAGAAAGAAAAAATAATGAAACACCCCCCCTCCCACAATCACCCTGCCCCACTCACAATCACCATGCCCCACTCACACACCCAACACCCTCACACTTCCACACACACATAATCTCCTTTGACAGACCATCAATTCATCACAGGCTGGCGCCTCACTGGCTGCTGCAGAAACCGGTGCAATCCGGTTTGAGCCAGCTAGCACTGGCTTGGGCTGCTCACAGCCGGTTCCTCTCAGCCCCCAGCTGCACCAGGCATCCTCTGATTGGCCGCGAGAGCAGCTGAAGAGAGGGAGTGTTATGACTGGCCCTGGGCTGTGTGTAAGTGCAGTGCAGTGCAGCTGTCATCCAGTGCTATGGCATGTTAGTCCACACACACTCTCTCATTCACTCTATCTCTTTTTCTCTCTGTCTCGCATGCTCTCTCTCTCCATCTCTTCTCATACATACACGCTATCTAGTTCTCCGTCTCTCACACACTCTCCATCTCTCTCCCGTTATCGTGCACCCAAGCTTTCTCACTCACTCACTTTCACTCTCACACACTCACACACACACACACACACACACACACACACACTCTCTCCCTCTCACACACACACACATTAAGTGCACTGAGCAAGCCCACTCCTAATGAAAAACTTCTGACAGAAAAACCCCTGATGCTCAGTCCTGACTGAGACCACACTCATGAAGCTCAGCCAATCCTGAAGCACTTAACAGAGCACTGCATGTGCCGCAAAATGAGAGCCATTCATTTCCAGCGAACAGTGCAGAGTATACATGAGCTTTTTTTGCCTTGGTGGACCCTGAGACACGAACACAAACGCTGTAGGCTCAGTAGATCATGTAAGGGATAACGGCCGACGAGCTGTCCAGTTCTACGAAGTTAATGGACGCTGCGGGGCAAAGAACACCACGACGCGGAGCGGAGTGGTGTTGGTCCGCAGAAGTCCATTAACTTCGTAGAACTGGACAGCTCGGAGGCCGTTATCCCGCTTATCTCCCGTTTACAACATCCAAAAATGTTTTTATTATTATTATTATTATTATTTAGAATTTCCTTTATCTTTAGGAAATTTAATATGCATAATAACCTGATGAATTCTTGATTTGAAGCCTAGTGCTCCCGTTAGAGAAAGTAGTGCGTTTTTTGAAGAAAAAAAAACCGTTACGTTGGTTGTCAATGGTAACCATTCATGAGCATTGATATGGAACGGCGATTTAACGTTTCTACTGGGACTACGTCCAAGGTGTCCGGTTATACGAACTTAATGTACACCCCATTAGCCAATCAGAAAACAGTATTTCGTTCCAGAGGGAGATAACTACATGCAACTGATGCTACACCTCCAAACCCTGCAGTGGGGGGCAGCCCTGTCAGCAGTCAGAGGAGAGGGTTGCGGTCGCGGACGGTACAACTCTGCCTATGGCTCTGTGGGAGATCCTACAGGCACACCACCACAGCTCAAAATGGTAGTTTGATTCCTTTCTAGTGAAGCGCAAAACTTTCTAATAGCACTTCACATTGATTCCGCCCGTTCTTCCAGGAATTTGTCTGTTCTCTCCCTTGTACGTCGCTTTGGACAAAAGCGTCTGCTAAATGACTAAATGTAAATGTAAATTTGAGCCAGTGGGACGATTTCTTCCCACCTCAGTTTCCATATTTGTAGCTATTAATATAGTTATGTTTATTGTGGTGCCGTCATTTGATTAAAAATGTTTCACTGTGATTAATCTTTTCTTCTTCTTAAGACTGAATCATATGATAAGATATTTTAATGTGAATTACAGAATGTATGTAGAATCAACACAAAGGAAGTATATTTAATTTCAATTCAAGCATCTTTTTAACTATGAACACATAAACCATCAAGGCCATCAAAACTAACAATCAGCTTGAAAGGCATTTTGTTATATTTGTAAAAAGGTGTGAAAGGATTTTGAAACGGAGATTGAGATGCAGCGGAGAAGCAGACAGGGGGGACAGACTTTAGGGAGGGAGATACATCGGAGGGAGTTAGCAACTAGGTCAGCCAGTCGGCAGTTAGAACATGGTGTGCAGCCCATTGGATTAGTTGTACATTGAAGTGCTCAATAAACTTGCAAGCTTGTGAATTCAACAAAGCTTCTTGTCAAGTGTTGTTTGGACACCCCCAGATACTTTAACCATGATATGCACCAAGAGAAAACATAACAAAACCAGGCAGCTCTGTTTATTGCATGTGTTTTTTTTTACACATCATATAATTCAAATTATATAATTAACATGGAGTATGCAGTCAATGAGCAGTGACTTTTCACATGGTAAAACTAGGTACCCTGACCAAAAAACACCTCCTCCATTCAAAGGTTGTATTCGGGAGACAATCAGGAAAAATCCTTCAAGGCAGAAAAGGCATCTGATATTGCAGCATGCTTTTCTCACATACATTTGCAGTCTCACGGTTGAAGGTCAGCTTAAGTTCATGGCCTTCTTACGCAAGATAACTGTGACATAGTAAAGTGCATGGGGATCTCTCTTTTATTTAACAGTATGCAACTCTAGGTACAATGTACCATATTTTTACCTGACTGTGATACAGCCTACTATTCCTATACAATAATACACACTTTCTGTACAAGCATGGATAAAATATATATATTTTTTGTATCAAGAAAATGCTGAAACATAGGCACCTTTTATGTTTTTATGTTTAAAAATCTCTTATAAGGGACCGAATCCAACTCTTAGTTCACACATGGAAGAAGTCAACAGTGACCCTGGTCTTAAAGTTATTCTCATTCTCAGCAGTATGCTATGCTGGGGAAGAAGATAGCCAACTGCCTCACATACGGCGAGAGGACCTCACCACTATCTCCGCTGCCTAGCCTCATTTTGTAAGAGCAACAGAGGTTGGTTTAAAATTCCAAGAGGGCAGAAAGAAGCGTTTCTGCAAATGCATCAAACATTATATTCAGAAATCATTGGTGTTATACTTAATGCCTATCTATGACATTGTCATCTTTCTCAGATTTCACAGCACGAGGTTTGTTTCTGAACAGGTGCTGTGTTTACATATGGACGGGAACCTCAAAATGTTAAAGCATAGGCCTATGTATCCAAACGTCACGTATAACTATATTTGTCCCTTAAAGCCTGCCTATATTTCCTTCATGTTAACACTCATCTTGCTATTATTCTTGCTAAGTATTCCAATTCTAACTTTGCTCAATCTGTGAAAAGGTAAAAACGTACCCTACATTATGCAATATATGATGGAAAGAGGTTTATAAGAACTCAAAAATCAGGGTCAAACTCAAAAATCAAGTGTTTTTTAATTGCAGTTCAAAGGCTCATTATGAAAAAAGAAATCAATAATAGCAGTGCTCAGTGTGGCAAACCCTGGGTCTCCGTGAGATTTATGCCTACGGGGCACAATTTGATTTCTTTTATTTCTGCTTTGCATGTGCTTCATTTCCATGCAAGCGGCCACTCTTACTATCAGTGGAAACAGTTAGCCCTCATTTTACTGGTAGCTGTGACCACAGCTATCTCTGTTCTCTGCAGGTGAAGTCTGAGGAGCAGCCTCCCAAGAAAGACTCTAGTGATATGGGTCTGGCAGTGGGGTTCCAACTGATGTCAAGCACCATATACTTAACTAGAATGCGTTTCGTGAACGAACTGCAAGAGTGTGCTTGCTCTGTTGCGGCCATGACAGAGAGAACAAGTGCCTTGGAATTGGGGCAGGTGTCAGCTGTGCGCGCCTACCACACACACTCTCCCTGCTGGATGAGCATGCACAAATGAGTATGCATGAGTGACTAGCATAAGCGAGTATGCATGAGTGAGTATGCACGAGTGAGTATGCATGAGTGAGTATGCATGAGTGAGTATGCATGAGTGAGTATGCATGAGTGAGTATGCATGAGTGAGTAAACATGAGTGAGTATGCATGAGTGAGTATGCATGAGTCCGTAGACCTATGTTGTGCAAGCTGTTCCTTAAAATTAAAAAGCAGACCAGTTTCTTTCAAAATGAACAAGCCATGTGATGCAGCCTACTATTCTTACACAGTAATATACATTTCCCGAACAAACTTGCATAAAATACTTTTTAGGTCAAGAAAACGCTAAAACATAAGTAAATATGACAAAAACATCCAAGGCAAACTAACCTACCTAATAGCAAAACCTACCCTGCAAAGACCACTAGCAGCCAAATTGGCACTTAAAATAATCTTTCTAACATGTAACTGGTGTCTTTTAGTGGTATTACTGGCAATGTCTAGCTGTGAAGCTTTTCTTAGATTTGAGTTGTGTGTTCCAAACAGAGCAACAGAACTATATGGTTCATAGCCTGGACGGCTAGCATCCTCCACACGACCATATCCCATCAAAATGTTAATTTGTATCAAAAAGAGATGTAAAAAGTGGCAAATAGTTGCATAGTGTTGCTTTATAATCCCTCTCAGAGAGGTGCACTACTAGACAACCATCAAATGCTTAACAGAAAACCACAGGAGCCTCCCTGACAGGAAAACAACTCGGGCTACCACTGGAGTAAAATCATGCATGTTTGCATTTCTACTTTGGGCCCAGTTCCAGTGAGCCTGGAGTCAGTACTGCTCTTCCACTCACCCTACAGCGTTCATCTGAGAGAAGTATCTAAGCATGTAAGCCTCTCACACCTGGAGTCAGTACTGCTCTTCCACTCACCCTACAGCGTTCATCTGAGAGAAGTATCTAAGCATGTAAGCCTCTCACACCTGGAGTCAGTACTGCTCTTCCACTCACCCTACAGCGTTCATCTGAGAGAAGTATCTAAGCATGTAAGCCTCTCACACCTGGAGTCAGTACTGCTCTTCCACTCACCCTACAGCGTTCATCTGAGAGAGAAGTATCTAAGCATGTAGGCCACTCGTTTAATAAAAGCTCTGAATGAGCACATCTGAGAAAGGAAAAGATGTCAAAAAAAGCTTGTCATCTTTTAAATGCACAGAAATGCTATTAGAGGGACAGTGTCTTTTGCTGTCTCTGTGGGCACAACTCGGCAACACACTGTGACACAGGATGCCCTCAATCTCTCTGGTGCGTGCATCATATGAGCTGTAATACTTATTTATTCATCCGAGATATAGCCGTGAGAGCATCGGAATGGGATTTTACATACAGGTCAACCAGGCCTTTACCACCAAGGCAGTTGTAGTTTCATATTATGCACTTACCATTTCATTATTATTAGGTCAAAGTCTGTAAACATCTACCTCTACAACCTTTTCTAGGACATCAGTAGTTTGCAGACAGAAATCATTTACAGCTTTGCTTACTGTCAGAAATGAAAAATAGATATCAGTAATGAGGATTAACTTACAGGTAACGACAACCACCTGAAAATAACGTTTAATATAACCTACCCCATACTTTTCTTGTCAACAAACCCTTCATGAACTTTTGAATGTTTCATAACTCAACAATATGACGGCAGCCATTTCAACTATATATCCCAGGCAGCATTGCAAAGTGTGTGTGTGGGGGGGGGGGGGGGGGGGGTTGTGCTCACAGATGTTGTAATTTGCCAGGGCTTCATAGGCTCCAATTTGATATAACGTAGTTAAAACATAATGATACACGCAATTATTCAAGTGCTTCACTATAACTGCACACTATTGTTGTCTTCTAATTCAATGTTCAGAGTAGACCATGTGAGCAAAGATTATGCTGCAGGAAACTCAATATCTGTAGGCCTATAACATGTTGCATGTAATAAAACTAGATGTCAAGACAGACTGCCATAATCCAATCAAATTTGGTACAGTCTCTCATCTATCCATATTGGAAATGAACTGATCATAAGTCAAATACTGGGGCACATTGGAAGAGTACCTAATGGCACAGTAAGCTTTGGTCAGTAGATCTACTCTAATTAACCATCAGTGACTCCACACCTTAAAGTACCTACGCAGCACGCTGGTAGAATGAGATCTTTTCTCATGAAAAGCAAAAAGTTTAGACATATATTTCTCATAACTATGACATCTAGGTCATAATTCCATTGTTTTTATTTTGTGAATGCAATGCGCATTTGTAGAAAGCTCCACAGTTCTTTTGTGCTTATGATTGCATAGCAAAGTCTGTTGTTGTGGTTGTGGTGAATGGATTCATAACAAGTGTGGTTTCCTTTGAGTGTGGGCAAGAAAAGAATACATGACTCGATGTGAACAGTACAACAACATTAATTGATGGTTCCTGAAGTCAAAAGTTTAACATTCAAGCTACTCACGAAGAATAAGAGCTTACCAGCTGATGCGATAAATATTTAAACAAATATTTCAAGACGACTGACTGTTAATGATTGCATATTTCAAATACCTGGCAGGGCTTGCTAAATCACTAGCCTGACGTCCCAGGACAATCAAGTCTTCCTGTCTGGCTACTAAAATGGAACAACTCCCTGTCCGATGGGCTATCAGAAATGAGCCAGAGTAAAAATCAAATTATCTCCAATATTCGCCTTTTCTGCTCCTGTGACTTCTGCCGATTTGTAGTAAAATATGGTTTGTTGTTAGGAAGTGAACACTTTAATCAGAAAGGTACTCGTTAGGTTTTGTTTGTCTTTTGCCATTCCATTTAACGCAAAGTAGTGCACCAGAAAATCTGAGATCAATACTGTTTTGCGCACATAAAGGACAAACGTGTATACCTCATAACATAAAATGTACACCACAACACAATATGAAGGCTATGCAACAGTTTTTCGAGAGACAAGGTGGAGAGACGTCCAGGGTCTGGTATGTATGTTTGAAAATGTTAATTCTTAGCCAACACAATGCAGCCATATCAGAAACGTCCAAGTTTAACTAGCTAATGTTAGAAAGCTAAAGCTATCATAGGCTAGATTTCACTTAAGAAGCCTAGTCCATGGCAAGTACCCAGCTCAATTAAAGGAAAACTTTGGAATTTTCAACCTGGGCTTTATTTTTTTATCTTTGGGATCCAAACTTTTACCACGGACAATCAACAATCAAAATCTGTCCAGTATTGAGTTAGAAAGCTATAACAGGCAACTGCAAAAAGGCTATACAATGTTATCCCATGTGGCTTGCATCCACATTTTTTCAGCAACTGACAAGCTCAAAATGTAACTAGAATGCGTTTCGTGAACGAACTGCAAGAGTGTGCTTGCTCTTTTGCGGCCATGACAGAGAGAACGAGTGCCTTGGAATTGGGGCAGGTGTCAGCCGTGCGCGCCTACCACACACACTCTCCCTGCTGGATGAGCATGCACAAATGAGTATGCATGAGTGAGTATGCATGAGTGAGTATGCATGAGTGAGTATGCATGAGTGAGTATGCGTGACTGTCCACATGGAAAGGATCCCTACAGAGATAGACCTGTGTCTGTTTACCTCAATAATAGTAAATAAACTAAAACGTAAACTACAGAAACAGTTTGCCAGTCATAGCAGTTGCAGATTATAGCTTATAGTGAGATGCATGATAATAATATTTATGATTGTAAATGTATACATTTACATTTAAAACAAAAAGAACATGTAATGCTTTCTTGAATATATGTTTCTACGGGTCACGGTTGTGGTTTTTTATAAGTCACTTTTACATTCCCCATCAATTATTTCTTGCCAAACTGTTGCCAGAAAAAGCTAAAATATCTCTGAAAAAGGAAATGCCCATCATAACACTAAGGGGGCATAGGGTCATGGTGGGGATTTTTTTCAGAGATATTTTTGCGTTTTCTGGCAATAGTCTGGCAAAACATGTTTGTTTTATTTTAGCTAGCCATTTAGGGCAACCGATTTCTGAAGAGAGCCTGCCAAAGGGGCTACCAGGTATTTAGAGATGTTGCGAGCCCTGCCTGGACATGATGACACTAACGTTACACTGCACATGACATGTGTAACATTATCGTTAAATTCAAAGATCTCCAACATCTTATCCCAAAGAGTGCTGTCATTTTTAGACTCCTTGGTATGTGTTAGCTAAGGTTAACCATATCACACAATTCTGTCACTATGCTAGCTAAACTAGCTATCCACACTAGTAAGCCCAAATGCAACCAAACTCGTGATCGCCAGGTAACATTTGTGACAGTTACCATTACACTGGAGGTTGATTTTTCTCGTATTTAACATCGCATCACGCAACACAGGTTTAGAATGAAATTAGCAAGAAAAACTAGCTAGAAAAATAACTAAGACTGTCATAGCGTCATAAGTACTTGACAAGCGCCTGATGACTAGCGTAGGAACACGTTAATCAACCAACCAGTGAAGATCCACCTAGCAAACTAACCTGTTAGACGCGAACTGGCATCAACTGCGCAGTTAGCAGCCTCCTACTTGTAGACAGAGTATTAATTTGGCCGTGGTGAGCTAACGTTAACTAAGGATCGGAGGCTGTTACTGGGTAAAGGTTAGCCTGAGTTAGCTGCCAATTTCTAGAGAATTCTCCTCATAACCACTCAGATCATCCCTCTCGGGATATTTAACTCACCAATATGTGTGTCCTGTCCATGTGGTCCGGGGACTTGAACTGTAATTTGTCTCTCGGGTTGAGGAATGCATTTTAAACAAAATGAATGCAGACATGGTAAGAGTTTAGGTTCACAGTCTCGATTCTGTAGACTTTGTTTACACACAGCGCACGTATCCAGTAGGTTTAACGGGGCTGCAGGGGTGGCTGCGGCTGTAACGTTAGCTGATGGAGAGGGCGACGTTTCGGCTGAAACTGCGGGCGAGTTGACGGTGTTATCACCAGAAGCTGGTGGCACCGTGGACCCAGAATTGGAGTTGCCATTTGGACTAGTCCGGCTGCTGCCTTCTCCTCCACCTCCTGCGTCGCTGTTAACGTTACTCCCGTCGCTGCCTCCACCAGTGGGTGTCGGCACCTGAGAAACATTATCTTGGGATTGCCCGTCCACCTCTTCATTTGATATCGGTTCTATAACAATCACGCCATCGGTATCTTTAACTGTGGGGATTCCACTGTCTTCCCCCTGTACCACTATCTCCATAGCAGTGCCGTTCTCCGTATCCCCTTCGCCTTTGTTATCCGCCATCTTCCTTCCTCTTTGAACCGGTTGACGTTGTACGCACTCTCAAACCTCGGTTGGACTGACGTCACGACGCAACTATCGCCAAAATGGAGAAGGTGGTGTCGGCTGGATCGCCCGTTACAAAATTATCAAATAAATGTTACACAATTGACAAATGTACTTTGTGATTCACATATAAATTCACATGATTCAGAAAGAAATGTCACATGATTCACAAATGTATTTCCAGATTTTCATATAAATGTCTGTTACATTTATTCACAGCCTAAAAAACATTTAAGAATATCATGCCATTTGTGAACTTCTCTGCATATATTTGTGGATTTTTGGCATTTTCCTGACACAGCTAGATCTGAGAATCTTTAGGGGGAGAACTTCCAGAATTCCTTGGGAGCGCTCGTGAGATAGTCCAAAATGAATGGGGGTCCATCAAGCTCTTGGTCAAAATTCTCATTATAATAGATTGTAATTTTTTTCCTGGGAAAAGTATTTTTTTAAGATCATACCATACAAATAAGAACTGCACTGCTTTGTATTTTTTAAGGCTGTTGGTGCTGGTGACAACACTCATTGTGAACCACTTAGGCTACAGCATGCGCTAGCCCACTGAGCTCAACTCATCTTCGACTTTTTCTTCTACGATTGGTATAACTAGAAGTAATACTAATTCATGATTGGTTAATTTACTCACCTGACCAAAAATTGGCAATTGCAATAGCATGGGGATATGCATCTCTGTTTCAGGAGCGTGTGTGAGCATGAGCTAACCATACACAGTAGCTCAAGAGCTATCTAGCTGGCTGGTGTAAATTACTGTAATATAACCTAACCCTGCTAAAAAAACAATCGATTATGTGTGTTTGTGATGTGTAATCTCAATCCTTTACGTTATTTACCACTAGCACCAAATTGCTCCACCACAATTGTAATTCAAGTACAATTTATGTTGAAAAACAGCACAATTTTAAACAATACTAAAACTAGGCAATTGACACTGTTACTCAATGAAAAAGCAAAGGTCCTGATATTAACCAATCAATAATTAATATTACTTCCGTGGAATCGGATCATGACGCCATTCCGGTCAGGTGACTGGTATTAACCAATCATTAATTAATATTACTTCATGGGCCTTCCACCGTAAACAGACTCAGACTCAAAATAGACCAGCATTTGTCACTATTTACGTTAACCAGAAAGATAACCTCTTGTACCATCTTTGGGAATCTCAGCGATTGAGTTGGACTAACATGACATTTTGAAAAAAGTTTTAACACTGTGTCGTTGGGGAGAGAGAATCAGAAGTTAGGATTCTGTCGTACCAATCAAATTGTCAGGGCGGGCTTTATACGATGATGGACAGATGACCAACCAACGCTTGAGTTGATTTGATAGATAGATTAGAAATCGTACCAAGATGGCGGCGTCTCGGGAGCCTGTTAGAGGGACATATATTATGTGTTTTAAGCTATCTACACGACTTTTTTATATCTACATTGACTCGGTAAGTTGTGTATGTGCAACACGAATGTTGCCGAGGATTGTAGGTCTTAACTGAAGCGATCTAGACCATTATTGATAGGTTATTGCTAATGCTTAGACCAAAAATCCATTGAAACACATAGTAGCCAGCTAGCCTTGCTGCTAATAAGTATAACGTGAGCAGGCATATCTCACAGATATTGACAGAGCATTCATTTTGAAAGAGGAACAGAGAAACGCGATCAAGGCATTTGTCGATCGAAATATGTTTTTGCCATCCTTACTACGGGATCCGGTCAAAGTTTTAATGTATCAGATGGTCATACTTTGTTGCTCTGATTGGTTGTAGGTATCCAATTGAGCGAAGAGGCATTTTTTTTACTGGTTCGTTGAAACATGCCCCATAATCACAGCCCGATGGGTCAGTATCAGACTCATATTCTGACTAGAATTATGAGTATGACATCGTCAGGCTAACTATTTGGTAGCCTGGATACCAGACCGAACTAAGCCCCGCCCACAACATTTGAGGTCTGGAAGTTCGGTCTGGCATTGTAGTCCAGGCAAATAGCCCATTTTGGGGTCAAAAATAGAATTAATTGTAAAATATTTTTTTTTCAGCATAGATAATTTCTATGAGGTGTCCAGAGCAACATACTAAAAGTCCTAAGAAATCCTAGTTGAGGAAATATGTTTAATTCTCATCAATCTGAGATGTGTGCTAATAGTGCATGGCAAAAATACACCTCAAAAATGTATTTTTTCCCTTAACTCCTTTCAAAATGAAACTTTAAACAATGAAAGTAGGGGAGAGTGGGGGCAGTTGCAACACTTTTTACATTCGCTTCAGTTTCTCAGCGACCGTTTGTATTAGAAAGACAAAACAATTATATATTAAAGCCATGTATGTCACCTACCTGCCTATACTGCTACAACATGTGTACATAGGATAATATGGAAGTAGTTTGTACTTTAATGGACCCTGAATAATGTTGCAACTGTCCCCACATGTGGGGACGGTTGCAACAGTACTGAGGGGCAGTTGCAACAGTCAATTAGATGTAATACAACTCATACTTAGGCATATTTTTTCAAATCTTTTTTTTTAATACTTTGTTTAGAGTGGGGGCAGTTGCAACACTTTTTACATTTCCTTCAGTTTCAACTTACAACATGTGTACATAGGATAATATGGAAGTTGCAACACCATGTGGGGACAGTTGCAACAAACCGTTGCAACCATAGACATTATATAGGTAGACGCCGCCTCCAATGCTTCAGCCCGTTGCCTCGGCAAAACGCGTCGCCGCCATATTGTTTCGGGAGCTCTCTGACGCCAGAGGTCTGTCAGACGTGTCAAACAAGCGCAAGTTGCCAAGAGCTGCGGTTTATCTGGATAAAAATCACGATAACCTTTTACATTTTGCAACCAATTTCATGGAGTATTCAAGGGTTTATGCTCTACGTGAAGTGTGTGAAAAAGATTTGCCTCTACATTACTTTGAATCTCGCTAGTTAAATCGCCAGTCATACATGTGCATGGGTCTATGATAAACGCTCTCTTTTCTTGCACAGCTCGTGCACTTTGAAAATACTGAGAAGACATTTGAATACATACAGACATTTGGCTGTAAACTTCCAGATCAAAGGAGGGGTCTACTGAGCATGTGCAGTAGGCCTATCCAGTCTATGGTAGCCTGTGCTTTGCTGATGTTAATGCATTGCGTGATTTTCATATGACTTAAGTTCTGGATAAGTTGCCAGACCGAATTTCCAGAGCTTGCTGCAAAAGCAATGAAGTGTATTTTGCAAACTTTCAAACTACCTGTGTGAGAGCATTTTTGTTTTTGCGTACTTGAAGAATAAGTACAGGGCAAGAGGATGATATGAGACTCGCTGTCTACCATTTCGCCACGAATAGACAGGCTGTGTGGACTTCACCATGCCCAGATGTTACACTGACAGGTCTCCCCTCTCCCCACACATGCACGAACGAACGCACACACGCACGCACGCAGGCACATCAGTGGGCCGCGGATTACTTTCTAGTCAGAATGGTGGTCCCTGGGACAAAACCAGTTGAAAACCCCTGCCCTATAACATCAGCTGTGGTATTCCATTACCATACATGAGTAACAACAAAGGAGAGTGTTTTACTACTAATGGTAAGGAGTGTAATACTACTTATCTCTTACTCAAAAGACTGAGTCTATTAAATAACACATTTTATAAATTCACAGTTTATGTTGAGTGAGTTTTGAGTTTTTCTCTTTCCCCATCTGGTGTCATGGTGTGCCGCAAGGTGCAGTTTTGGACACTTTTTAATTATTACCCCAGGATCAGATCTTTCACAAACATAACATATATTTTTTGTGGGCGACGATAGAGTGTCCTTTAGGTAAGCCAAAAGGTTAGATAAACCTTTGACTGTTTGAGTGATGTAACAAAACACATGTTCGAAAACCTATTAGGCCCCATAAACTATTTGTCTCACTGTGCTGGTTGCCCATTGTTGTGGGAAATTGACCAGACTCGAGCCAAAATATCAGTCTGGATCCTTTTCAGATGTCTTCAGTATGTTGGAAAGTCTTTCAAAAGAAGGCTGGCAAAGCTGGCAGAGTAACAAGTTTTTTTCTGCTCGTTATGCACCAACACATAAAACTGAGCAAGCCATAGGACTCAACTAAACTTACACTTTCAGTTCTCTCCTTTTTATACCCCCTGGGAGCTCCTCCTGCTTGGTCTTGGCCTCGGCCCCTTCTATTTTTTTATAGAGCCACGGGTCTGGAAAGCAGCCCACCTACAGTCTTTCGAAAGATAACGGAGTCGAGGTCCGGCTCGAAACGGCATGATATGTTCTATCTCCATTGTAAAACCCCATTTAAAAATGCATTTCTATCAATGTTTATATTCACTTTTCATATCACTACATTGTAATGATATTAGTTTATAGTTTGGTTGTATATATTGTTCTTTTTAGGATACTGTTGTTTTTTCATCTATTTCATTGTACTCCTATTAATTGTTGTTTAGAGGGGGTCTAGCTATGAATTAATGAGTGGTCCCTTCATCAACTGTTCAAGGAAATTGCTTATGGGGCTCTGTGGAAATGTTCAATGCATAAAATTACCTCCAGGGGGCTCTAAACCTCCAAGTGCAAATAGATTTTTATTCAGTTTTCTGGTGTCATTATTGACAACTGATGGCTTTGTCTCTTATCAAATAAAGTAAGACAATACTTTAGGCAATTTGATTTCAATGGAATGGTTAAGATATTTTAATGCACTTCTTTATGTAATGCCTGCATAGTCAAAGGCTTAAAGTGTATAGCTACAGCACGTGTTTGTGAATTTAGTAATGGTCTCAGCATTTGTGCAATGTCTAAGCACAGCTGGTGTTATTTAAGCTAAGTCTTTTTTTTTTTAAACTGTGAGCATGCTATGGTGTTATATATACTGGAAAAATCTCAATACTTTTTTCTGGCTTTTCTCCAGGTGGATAGAAGTGATTCAGGACATTGATCAGGCTATTTAATTTGAACATGCGTGTTTTCTGATTGAGCAGTTGTACATTTGAGTTGTTTTGCAGAAATGCTTCTGTATATCTCAAAACCATTGCTTGTAGTTTCTAAAAATGTATTCTTTCTTCTTGTATGAGCCGCACATTTTTCATTTCTCTCGTGCGAAACTAAGTAAAACCTCAATTATAGCACCCCCTAGTGGCACATTACCAAAGCATGACAGAATTTGTATGGTACTACATCACTTCCTAATATTCTTTAAATCATTGGTGTAAGTAAACAAACCAATCCAAATCTGAGAACTGAAGCAAAATATACTTTCCCAATCTTGTCCTTCGCAAATAGATCACTCTTATCAAGTTATACTCACAGCCCTGAGTGACACATTAAAAAGTAGACTGGCAGAAACCTACAGTAAGGGATTTTAAATTGGAGCAGCCTCTAATATAATTAACCCAATTTCAGAACGCCAAATGGACTAAGTGCATCGATAACAAGTTGAACAGCCTGTTTATAGAATGAATCACAAAATGTGGATGAGAACCGCCACGACAGCTCTGCCTCAAGGTGGTAGAATTCAAGCCATGTCAATCGACATCAGACTTTTTATTGCAATGATGTATAAAACAAAACTATTCCACTTAAAAAAAGAAAGAAAATTGTATTTTTTTTTTCTGTACAAGAGACAAAGCAGTGACATTTATGGTTAAATATTACACCCACCGATTGTGACAATTTGAGAGTTACCATTTACATAACACTCATTGTAAAAAAACAAAACTGTTGGGTGAAGGTTCCTTCCAAATATCCACAAGCCATAAGCTTCAGCTTTGCCACACAAAACGTCTGGATAATCAGTACTGTCTTCAGAAGACAACAAAATGATTTAGAAAAGGTGGACACTATTTTGTACAGGGATATCCTACAAACATGCTCTGAATGAAAAAACAATCTTGACCAAGTTTAGTGAGCTTCAAATAGAAAAAGGTCCAGCTCTGCCCTTCCTTTGCTCCAGAGGCGAGTATGTAGTCTGCTGATGGCCATCCCAGTGAACATGCTAGCCTCGAGTCATAAATGCTTCCCGGTTCTAGTAGTCCTGGCGAATATTCTCCTTGTTCTCGTCTCCCTGCTGTGTTTTAAGCTGTCCCACCTCATTTTCCAGCTGCACGATGGCCCGCTCAATCTCGTAGTTTTTGCTCACCAAAGACACCCAACTGTGTGAACAAGACAAAAAAACAACATTTAGTCACTGGCAGACTTTTTGAATGCTGGTTATTCACCAGGGCTGTGTCTCTCGTTGTTGTTCTTCATTTGTCTGTTTTTCAACCATTTACTTTTACTGACTGCTCAGTGTGTACCTTATGAAAATGTTACTAGTGAGGTTGCAATGCACCAGGCTACAGTTCAACCTACTGAAAATACAAGCTCTTTTTGTTAAACACTCCACAAGAGTGTTGAGACTTTGTGTGGTGTATGTATTTAATAGGGAAAACTCACTTTGACTCCAGTTCTCTGAGTTTAGCACCTCCAGCAAGCTGGTCATTCTTTCTTTGCCAGTTGAGATCTTGAACTTGTTTTCTGTGAGGATCAGAAACACAAACTATTGTGGTGACAAAAACTATCCACAAATGAAATTAGAGATAAGACTGAAGATAAAACTCTTACCTTAATTTCTGTAACTCCTTTTGAGCAGTTTCAATCATAAAGGCCAGGTTACTATAAATGCAAAAGTGTTTTATTTATTAAGTACACAGTATAACACAAGGTCATTCTGAACAATTACAATATTTTAATTCTAACAATGCAGCAAGCAAGAACAACAAAATAAATCTTAGATTGTTAAAGGTCCCACAAAGGAGTCAATGAGGGATTTAACACAGTCATGCCTCCCAGCTCAAGGAACAATACAGAGGGCTAACAGGTAAAACGAAGAAACTCAATCAGTGCACAGACTATCTTTGGAACCTCGTAATGGTGTAACAAAACACAAAGGAGACACATGGACTCTTTGAGAGGAGGGAGGTAAAGACAGGTCATGGTCAAAGGTCCAAAGCTAGGCACTCACTCATTATAAGCTTTCCAGGCATTAGTTCCATACTGTCCCATGAGATCTAAATTCTCAATACGAACAGCCTGATGCTCTAGCTGGGCCATGGAGTTATTGACACACTCTTGCCAAGCAGTGATGTCATTCTTCTGTCCAGATGAAGGAGCTGGGAGTTCATATCTGTGAAGGTGCACCAATGAAGTCCATTAAAGGTCAATCAATCACAACAAGAAAATATTTTAATGCAATGTTTTCTGTTGTTAATAGAAATAACACTGGCAGGTGTTTTTTCTCAGCTACCTTTTCATGCTTAACAGTTCCATGGGCTGACGTGCTGCAAGTCTCTCAAACTCATTCCGCATTATCTCTGTCTGCACAAAACATTGTGTGATGCAAGATTGTATTAATGAGACAGGTTGTATAAATTGTATTCATAAGAGAGGAGCCGAAATCTTGTAGAACTTTATAGCACGGGCAGAAGTCTAATGACCGCTCGTTTTAGCAGTGCTTACTTCGAAAGTAGCAAAATCAGGAGTTGGCAGGTAGCTCAAGTAGTTTTTGGTGGGTCGGTATCTTCTCGTCTCCTCTTCCACCAAGGCAGCAGCCTAACATAAAGATGTATAAGTTAGTGAACCTACCTGTAACATCGCCAATACAAAATAGGCAGCACAGTAAGTAGACCACAGACATCTACTAGCCAGCTCCGTAAAGTTAAGGCAATGATAATACTCGAAGAGAGCTGCCGGTCTTTTAATAATAGATATAAACCAATATCTGTATGACCGGCATCAAGCCACATATATTTAAAAAAAAAAACATCAAACAGAAACACGATTAAATGCAGCTATTTGTTACTGAACGTTAGCACTGCCCAGGCTCACTGAGATGCTAACCAACGCATGGAACTATTGCGGAACCATTTTTAGGGGGACTTTTGTGTTTTTTTCGAGGTAAAGGGGAGTGGGACAAAGCATCTCATGGACACTTACCGCCTCTCTGATTCCAGCACCATCGTATCCCTGATCAAAATAAGGCAAAGCATCTACAAACACTTCGCCAGCCACAGCAAACGTTCCAGCCATTTTCAAGACGAACGTAATATTCCAGTGCGCACGCGCAATTCCTTCTTCAAGAAATGAGATGTTTGTAGGAGAGCAAACCCCTGATGGCCCCCTATTGTGATGGAAGAGAAATGCCACATAATACATAATGTTCGTTATCTATTCTGGAGCTACAGCAAAATCCACCTACAATCTATAGTGTGGGAGTGACCGTTATCATTTTGTATGCGGTGGATTAGCATAGTTATTTATTATTACCTCCGCCAAGGAGGTTATGTTTTCACCCCTCTATGTTTGTTTGTTTGTTTGTTTGTCAGCAGGATTACGCAGAAACGCATGGACCGATTTCCATCAAACTTTGTGGGGAGATTGGGTAATATAATGGCAATAATTGATTAGATTTTCAGATGGCAAGGTCAAAGGTCAAGGTCACAAGGCAGAGGTTTGCATTCTCTGAATGCTCCCATTCTTGTTATATTATTGTATCCCTATGGAACACTCTATGTATAATATTCAAATGGGAAGCATCATATTGGGTAATTGAAACTCTGAGATTCTTTGGAATGAAAAGTGCGTTAAAAATAAAATGAATTATTATTATTATTACAGTTGAAGATGAACATGTGACAAGTTTTATAGTGCTCCATTAACAGATTTATTTGGAAAGATTTACAAGCAATTGATAATGGCAACACAGTATACCTTTTAAAAAACTGTACAGGAGTTTTTGTACTGAAATGTTGTTAGACAAAACACTTGGGTTTAATTACAGGTTTTGATGGCACATGGCATGTACTCAACTACATAATTGTGAGATCAATTGATGTCAGCCATTATAAATAGATACCTTGAAATGAACTGATAAAAAAACCTCTCAGACCGGTATTTTGAAACACAAACCTCGTCAACCTATTTCCAGTCCTTAAGATTATTATATAAAAAAACATTTTAAAACGTTACAACATAGAAATCTATTTACAGAGATGAACAGAGCAGGTTAGTGAAAGAGGTATAAATAGTTCTTAAATTAACCCACTGCCTTAGCGGTACCTTCCACCCTTGCAATTACAAACAGCCACTAACACTGGTCACTGTTTAAAAATAGAATCCACTTCCAGTTTTATCCAAATTGCACTATGACTCCTAGATGGAGTTCATTTATTCTGCCTCTCTTTCGCTTCTCTCTCTCTCTCTCTCTCTCTCTTTCGCACTCACTCACTCTTCTCTCTCACTCTCTTTCAGGGGAACCTTGGGATTTGTTAGGCCCTGACCTATTCCCACTCTTGTGCTTTCATTCTTCCAGGACTAGGAGCAGCATTGTGCCCAGCTACGTCATACCAAAGTTCGACTTCTTCTCGTTTCAGGCACCATTTTTTTTTATTTCACAGGAACTCCTATGGAAATCTTGTTCGTTGTCATGGAGAAATCCATGATACAGCCTCCAGCTGATAGGTCCTCACTTCTTCTGGAGGAACTTAATTTTGCTGCCTGCATCAAGACAATTAAACATCAAGTCAATACCAAATATAACCCTCCATTTATGTTAGATGCTGTGTATATGACATTGAAGGTGCTTCCTACCAAGTCCCTTGAGGAATTTATTGACCCCGCTGGGTTCTGGCTCAGGATGGGAGTCCAAGTATTCAGCAGCCCTCAATTCAAACAGGCCTATTAAAGAGGAAGAGGAATACCTGTGAATATTCATCCGTAACAATTCACTCTTTAGGTTGCATCAAATCTCATGCCTAGAAACATGCCTAAGGACATATCCAACTACTTATCCACTACTGGACCCTCCTCTTGACCCCCCCCCCCCCAAAACACCTACACTGATCCCTGCTTTTTTCATTTATATGTGAAAATGTGAATAATATTTGTGACATGGTTATCCTTGTGTTATTCCTGCAACCAGACATTCTAAAATACATGGCTTGTGATTGCTCCATGGCAAGATATCACTTAGGCATCGAAGTGCGTCGAAAACTTACATACCCATGTACTACAGGCTTATCTTATGAGACCCAACATTTACTATATCTGCCGAAGGCAGTAAGTCCCTGTTAATGCAGTAGTCCACCCACATTTACTCCACATTTCAGCATGATTATCTCCAGATGAATGTGTTAATTTACATATGGCTACAAGAGACATAAGCTAGGTTTACACGATCAGTCCAATCAGATTTTCTTTTGTATATCAGATCAGAATCTGAGCCTCCTGATTGACTGTCAACATTATATATGGCAAGTGATCAGATCCGATCTGTGTGTCCGTGTGGTAAACCTCATTTTTGGTATTATCCACATTGGTTGCCATAGTAATGACATTGCGCCCGGAAGTAATCTTGACGTCGCCCAAACCAACGTCGAGAGACATGACATTATAATTAGCTAATTTACTACATGGATTAATAAAAGTAATGAGAGCTTGCCTGCACCGCTCATCAGTGGCTTCCTCTGCCTAATTTGTAAAAATCAGATCTCATGTGATTTTTGGCTGTTCAAGACTTGCTACATATGAACTGATTTAATTGGGATTGGCACATACATCGCATTTTGACTGCCAATCTGAACACAGCCTAATACATCCATACTCTCAGGCAGAAACAGTAGTGTTGTGCCCCTCACCCTTGACTCCTCCCTTGCGTAGCTCTCGGTCCTGGATGAACCCGGCGAACATCTGCGTCTCCATGAAGAACTGCAGGAACTGCTGCACCCCGCGGGAGGGGTGGGACTTTCGGAAGCTGTCCCTCTGCAGCTCTCTGGCGCCCCCTGGCCCACCCTCGCCCATGTGTAGGGGGTAGTGGCCAACCAGCTCCACAAAGAAGCGCACAAACGCCTCCGAGATGAGGGCGCTCAGGTCACACTCCTCCCCTTTATACACACACACAAACACACACACACACACACACACACACACACACACACACACACACACACACACACACACACACAAACACAAACACACACACACACAATGAAAGAAAGGGAGAGAATGAGTTGTGAAAGCTATCACTATCATTCACTTGTTTCTGACAATAACAAGCTTTCTTTCACCCAGCCTATTCTTGCATGAGCATGCAGTTGTGGGTGTGTGAAGGCACAACACCTGTGCTGACTGACACTAGGTGAATTACAGAGTATCTGAGCTGTTTTTGTGACCTTTGGTGTCCAAACCTTTAGAATTGCCACCACAGACTGGAAACTCAAGCGCTGTGTCCATTAATGAATGGGCAACTTATTTATGCGCAAGCCTTTGAGTTCATACAAAAAGAGAGTATGTTGTCTTTCAGAGAAGTTCGAAAGGCCCTGGGGCTTTGTCTCTGTGTGTGTGGTGTGTGTGTGTGTTTGAGAAAGAGAAAGTGAATGACTGAGAAAGAGAGAGAAAAGCTGTTGTAGCTTGAGGCCAAGTTATGTTAAATGCTTCGGCAAGATTCACTATTAATTGGCAAAATCAACTTGTTTAAAAAAGATCAACAAGCCAGGACATGATAAAAAGCAAGCCAACACCAGCCTGCTAATATCACCAACTGCCTCCTTCAAGGCCCACCAATTTAAATACACTACCAAAGTATGGACTAGATGAACATGAACATTCCCATGCCACCATCCCTAGGAGACGCAATGCTGCACCCACCACCGCTCCCGTCTGTGTCGTCCTGAGTGAGGATCTGCTCTCTGTTCTCTAGGATTTCATGGAGTGCAGCCTGGAGCTTGCTGGGTAAGATGCGGTCCTCATCCCCCAGCTGTGCCAGGCAAAGGATTTGGGAAAAGACAGGATGGCAATTTTAAGAATGATTAAATGGGTTGAGCTTTCTTCACTTCTTAAAACACTCTTCCTTTAAAACTATTCAGACAAATTCACTATCATAGGCTCAAGGCTAACTTTGCATCCAACATTTGGATTAAGCCTTCTGGATTAAAGCAGCCACCAATGTTGAATGACAATGATAATTAGGATGAAGGGATGAACTAAGACTTGGACTCAAACTATTCAGATCTATTCACATTATTTCCTACAAATGAGCTTTAAAAGGTTTTACGTTTTCAATCCCACCCAGCAGCTGCCCAGACTGTCAAACCCTGCACTGTGCACTGATCACATTGCAAACGCCTTCAGAAAACCCTACCCACCTCAGCATTATGCAATCCTGTAAACTAAACCCATCTAACAGGTCTCGGCGTGATGCCACACCCCTCTCTGTCTCTCATCATGCACACCCAAATTACAGCCACATTAAAGTCTGATCAGCTCACACATACCTGGATGACGAACTTGTCTGCGCATAAATCCACAATGAGCACCTGGAAGGCAGGCAGACACAGGGGAACATATGAGATGTCTGATTCGTTTGAAAAGGCAGACATGTACACATGGCATTTCTTCAAAAGTATGAATGGTAATTAAGACTCCTTTCACTGGATTCCACGCTCCGTTCCAAATCTCGAGTTTCCGTCACGGGTTTTGTTTCACTCGTGCAATAAGCCAGACAATCTCAATCATTGAGTCATGTCCTTGGTTTATGAACTGGCATCATTAGGAAATTAGACAATTATCTAGCGTGAGCAAATTCTACCAACGACATATGGCCCCGAAGAACGCCTAAAATATAAAATATTACATCTGTCCTTTTATTACCTTATTGCAGATATCAAAATATGTCATTCACATACAAAGATCTGCCAAACATGTCATTGAGTCTTTGCCGAGAGGTCTGTTTTTACTCCTGTATTTGGCACATATCGCTCACTACTTTCACCAAACTGGGGAACACATTAAAAATATGTTTGGCATGAGACAGCTCAATTATTAAAAAATGATCACCAGATGGCACCTTAACCAATGGGTGCAGCACTCTGAATGAAAACATGACCTATTTTCCCCAATATGACCCCAGGGTAAATCCTGGATTCTGACCTCATTTTGAATGACTCAAACAAGCACAGCTCTTGTGGCCATAAAAGGCTGGTGGAACTCTGAAAACTGTTTTGGAAGGGAGTTCTACTGAGACCATGACAACTGCTAATCGAATTGCATTGATGAGGAAGGGCAAATTCTTTGTTGCTGTGTTTTTCACAACAAGAGCTCCTCATGTACAAATGCTACATACGCCCAAAATAATTGCGTGCGGCCAAAAATAATGCGCACGCCATCTTTCACGCTCCCAGTCCGATGTATCAAGAGTGACATAAATGCAATAAGCTCTGTGTCATTTCTTAAGGGTTTAGTTAGTTGGCGACATTAAGACGCAATGCAGTGTTACCAACATTTCGGGTCTGTTTACGAGGCTGTAGGCACATGTGAAAACTATTACTCTTATAATATTGACACATGGACCATTTTGTAAATAAGAACACATGAAGTTGTATGCAGTGAAATAAATGGGAATGTATTTAACGCAATGCTATGCAATACTGAGTCTAAAAATAACAATGGCAGGTTTCGCCTCATTATCGTATTAAAATTGTTATTAATGGAGGAGTGAGGGTGGAATGTGGTACTTGTTCATTGTTTGCGTACGCTATGATTCAGTATGAATTCTAAGCAAGGGTTTAAACACGAGTCGTGAAGTCTGACCTCTTCGATGGGCAGCTCCAGCAGCTGAGGCAGGGATCGGGAGAGCGCCCCCATGAGGAAGGGAGTGGGAGAGCAGCTGATGTCCAGCATGCTGGCGGGCAGCACGGGCACGAAGGTGTGCTGCCAGGTGAACGGGTAGAGCAGCGCCAGCGCTGAATGGGCACAGCGAGACAGTGTGCTGCCAGGGGTCAAGAAGAGGTAGGCAGGCAAAGAGAGAAAGAGAGAGAGAGAGAGAGAGAGAGAGAGAGATATGTATGAGAGGAGAGAAGAGAGATGAAATGAAATCACTTACATTTTAAAGTTTTTTTTTGACGCCATTTTACTTATAGAGTGACTTATGGAATTCCAGAGCAAATTCCTGATTAGAGTATCCTTTCAATGCCATTCCTGATTAGAGCATCCTGATTGGAACATCCTTTCAATGCGGTTTCTATACATTTTTGGAATTCTTCTGCTTTTGTGGTTCAATGACATGCAGCATGACTTCAATTTAGGAATTTCAACATGCCACTTCTGTAGAGACGGAGGCTATTCTTGAGCATCTGTCTTAATTATGGCCACACTGCATATGACAGCAAACACTGTCCCAACTTCAGCACAAAGGCCACTCTGTTCCGGGCTGTTGTCCGGCCAAACATGCTAACCTCACTAAAAGCCCTACCTCACTGAAGTGCTTATGTGAACTGTACGGCAACAACTTTACTTTGACACCCATACTTAGTGATGTTTGTAATCCTTCAGTTTAGAAAGTAATACAATTGGACAGATCTCTGTCTGTAATTAGCAATTTTAACAAAACACTTGTACACTTGTCAGCTTGTCAATGTATGCGTCGGGTTTAAATGAACAGTGTAAATAGTCCAGTGGTGCTTTCTACAAAACAAAACCTCCGAGTTAGCCAGAATAGTGTAAAACCTGGAAATTATAAATCTCAAAACACACGAACAGGAGTAAAATCTTTCCAGTTTACTAAATGTATTGTTCCGCACCGCTCATTAACTGCTTGGTGGAATATTCCCCATGTGGAATATTGTAGTGTGTGCTTGCTGTATTTTCCAACCTGAGTTTGTCGGCTATGAAGATGACTCGTCTCTCCAGCAGCAGAGAGGCGAACACCTGGAGCAGGCGTCCCACACTCAGGCACTCCAGCAGGCTGTCAAAGTCCACGTGCTCCAGACGCGAGTCCACCGGCCGACCCATGGTCAGCACCTACGGCACAGCAGGATCGTGGGTCAGCGTCATTTTAACGAACACGTACATTTTTACAGAAACAAACTCTTCAAATAACATTAATGAGTTATTCACTGGCCAATTATGTGATAAATTGTCACGTTAGAGAAGTTGGTTAATCAAATGAAATTAGAAATTACTTTTTTTTTTTTTTTTACAAATGTTCTGACGTATGTAGAATGCACATTTTCTCATGATCAAAAGAAGAAAGGAGGAAAGTGATACCTCACTCCCTGAACCGGGCAGGAAGCTCTTGACAGTGATGGTTCGGCCCGGGGCGGGGAAGGGCGCCTCCATGACGCTGCGCATGAAGGGGTAGACCAGAGCGGGAGAGATCTCACGCCTCCTCTCCACCTCCTCCAGGATCTGTTGGGGTTTAAGAGACAGTCTGTGGTCAGCAGCAGGATTCTTTGGGTTCAGAAAAGGGGTTCAAAACTTCAAGGCAAAACTCCCTCCCACCATGTGATCGGTTCAACAAGCTGTTAGGTTTTTAGTAATGTTCACGGACAGCACATACTGATATCTTAAGTTTCCTGTGCTGGCAAGTAAGATCATCCTTGCCTTTGGTTTTGTAAGAGACACCTTTATTAAGTAGGGGAACATTTATAATTTATCAAAACAAAAATGTAATCCCAGGATATGGTACCAATTATTCAAAGCTAACTGATGTACTAAAGGATATGAGGGCAAACAATTGAAGCAATGCCTAACCGGCTGGTGACAAGTTTGGGCTAACTTTGGAGAGCCTGCTTCCTATTTCCTCAGGATAAGTCTGCAGTCTGACCAGCTGTGATTTATGGGTGGTTAATTCACACACAGGGAATTATCTCTTCAAAGCTTGTTTACGCTTAGCGTGTGGAGCTCCGGGCAAGTAAACCCTTCTTACCTTGGCAAAGAGGTTGAAGCAGCCCAGTCTGCTAACAATACAGTGAACTTCAGGCAGTCTCTTCCCCTTCCCAATGGGCTGAAGACACAAACACAAGATGAGACTCGTAAACACTCATTAACGCTGCATTTCTTCAGCTGGCAAAGGTTTTTATCCGTGGTAAGACAGACAGCACGCAGTTCATAAACAGCAAAACAGGCATAGACTTGAGTCACCACAGTAGTGCCAAAAAAATATAAATGTTAAAAATGTTATGACTAAGTCAACAGCAGCCAGTTTATAGTGATTGCGATATCAAGACAGTGGCACTACTGATATTGTGTGTGGATATCGCCGATATACCGTCTTACATACGTGTGTTTTTAATGCCACAGAGGAAAGATGAAAAAGGTCATGATGATGAGACAGACTCCCCATGATTCACGGGGGCTTTTCAGTATTAAGACGTGGAGAAGATTACATCTCTCGTGTCTTACTCACTCCCGTCATGGAGACAATCACTCAGACACTCATGAATGTGCCTCCGCACACACACACATCCCCCCCCACACACAAACACACAAACACACAGACACTAACACACCGAGTGAGTTGGCACAAATGAATGAGCAAACACATGCACACACAGAGACTTACCAGGATCTTGCGACAGTACCCAAACCAGCGGCTACCATCCTCTCCCGTGAGAACAAAAGAGAAGGTTTCGCTGCGAAAAGGGAAATAAAAATCTTTCAAAAACCAACCATAGTTCTGCTATGAGGATGTTCAAGGGGAACTGTCCTTTATCAAAACTGATGAGCTCACGCCGAACAATCTCACTGAACAATGTGACATACAGTATTTATGTTAACCAATACACAGAGGTCAAGCCGATGGTGTACCGGTCACTTAGACCCCTAAGGTTGACCTCTGGCCCTCACCTGTTCACGTCAGCAGAGGGTTTCCAGTCTTGAGAGTCCGGAAAGCAAAACAGGGGGATGACCTTCATGCGGTCCTCTGCTTCCCGGGACATTCGGGACAACTTTTCAAACTGCACACACATTTATTCAGTCATTTAGAGGACACCTGTGTCACCATCTAAATAATTTAAGCTTCTCTGTGTGGTAACAAAAATGGGTTAAACCAAAACAGCACAGCATAGAATATTAGACTACTTTAAAACTCAACAGCACACTGTATTCACAACGCAAATAAAGCAACAGACCACATTACAAAAAAAAAAAGCAATTTAGTGACCACTTTACCTTGGTAGGGAACTGCTGTGTGATCTCAGGGCTGTATGTGTTTCCCGGGGAACCTTTCCTCAGTGACACCACCACAAACAGCTGAAAGAGCTGCTGCTGTTGTAGCTGAATGAGGTCCTTCTCCAGGGTGCGATAGCCTGGTTTTCGCCTCAGTGTGGACTGCACATAAACCAACCTCGGCAAGCCATCTGACAAACAAGGCCAATTTACATAATTATCTAAATATATAAATAATCCACCGGACACTATGGTATAAAATCACCACAAAATAAAACAGTATCTGTGTGTGTAGTATGTGTGTAATACTGAGAAATTCCCAATCGTAGAGCATCAGCCTAAATCAGCAATCAACAAATGTATGTAAACAAAGGCCATTTGTTTAAATTACTTATATAAAGAATCAATGGAATGGATTACAACATTTTGTGGATTGCTTTTGCAGTTTCATGAGTTAAATTCTGGCACAAATCAATGTTAATCTATGATGGGCACAGAGGGCGTGGTAAGTAAATTGGAGACCAAATCTAAGCGAAGGCATCATGTAATGAACTTGGAATTTCCAATCATCTATAATCAATCATGTTGCTTCGTTTAATTGATTAAACATTTTGTTCTGCTCCTTTACTAAGGTTTACGTTCCACCCATACACTGAGAAAAAAAAAAGTGTGTGGCAACATCCCTTTGATAGTTCATTTCATACCTGTCGCTCTCTGTTGACTATACCAGTGACCAAGTCTCATTGGCACCATACATTTAACAGCTGAACTTGGGGCTCAGAGATCAATGAAGCAAACCGGGGCAAAGGCCAGTGGAAGCAATGATTAACCACCCACGAGAAATCTTAGCAAGGGCACTTTGGAAAAGAAAGCAAGGCGACTGACCTTTACTGCCGTCCTCCGGGTCACTCTCTGTTCCACTCGCCTCATCTGTTCAAACAGAGAATATTTACATTCAGGTCACGAAGGCATTATAAAATACGACACAACATAATACTGTACACATCTATTTGTGTTCACATTGGGCTTGGTGGTACTACGATCGCTGCTTAAGGGGTTAAACTGAAACAGCAGCTAGAAGCATAGCTGCAGGTGATGGGTTCAGGAGGATCTTCTTTAATGCAGTCAGGATGAGGCCTGGTGCCGTACCTCTGGCTGTTCCTCCTTGGCTCTTCACTCTCTTCCAGCCTCTCTTTGTCTGGAAGATCTCATGGATCTTCATCACATACTGAAACAAAGATGACACAGCTTATTAAGAATGCATTAAGTTAACAAAACATTAAGTTAGCCACTATCTGCTTAAATACTGTAAAAAAAAACAAGTAGGTACTGCCTTTCATGACAAGATCCGATGAACTCAAGAGGATCAGCCCAAGCAATTTTAAACAATATGAACACAGACTTGTATGCAACAATGGCAACTGTTTGTGTCAGTGGTCCCTCTAGATTCAGGTTTGGACTTATGAAAGACTACGTGAAACACAAGAAAGATGCCAGACCAGCTGTAGGACTCTGGAGGGATGAAACATGTGCTTGAACCAGGCCAGCAAAGGGGGAAATGACACAGCACAACGCTGCATGTCACATCCACGCGGCTCAGGCATCCCCTCCTCCAGAGGACCTCGGCTCAGACAGACAAACCCCCACTTCCCAGCGGAAACCAGCCCCAGCTCTGCCCCAGGCCAGATAACGCCGCTCACTCACACTCAGGTCCTCCCAACTCAAACAGGCTTCATCTGCCACCATATTATTAGGGTGTTTAAGAAGATAAAGTTGTAAAAAATATATTTTTTTTTAAATAATGTTCAAAATGGACTCTACTCAAGTAGCGTCTACTATCACACTGACAGGTAAACAAATATATGAGCAGCGTGATGGACACAGCAGCATCACTGATGTAAGTTAATGTTTGATTTGTATAAACAATAAACACAGTTGATGTGTCATCTAAAAGCATAAACCTTTACTTGAATAAAAATAACAAAAATGAGGAAAGCTAGCTACAAAAGGGATGGAACTGATCAAGCTTAATCACAATGGAAAAACGAGCCACGAGGGTATAACCACTGTAACGTCAAGTGAGTAAACAATTAGTCAACTACTACAGCGACTACAATGCTCCCACTCTAGTTTTAGTAATAGCTGTTAAGCACACCCCCACTATTTGAACATCTCTGTGATACTGAAATATCCATTCATTAAGATTGCTAATAAGGAACAAGACCACACTAATCAAATGTGTGGAACAAAAGTTAAAAACTAAACACATGCTGAACATAAACCTGTTTGATTCCTCAAACGGTATGATGCTCCCTGACGACTTCAGACATTTCTCATCCTAGGACATCTCTAATCGTCTCCTTTGCTACGATCAATATAGACGACATATCTACTTCTATGCTTCTATTAGGACTAGATCCAGCGTTTTAAACTACATCCTACAGAACTATAAAACTACATATCCTAACATAATATTTCTGGACATGACACTCAACACTGAAAGTTTTCATGTGAAATGATGCGGTTCACAGGGTTCCACAACCTCTTAGACATCAAATTCAAGGACTTTACAAGGACTTTCCCTCAGATTCCTCCCTCCAAGACCCAACACAGCATAGTTTGAGACATGGATCAAGGTTAATTACTATTACAACACTGAGCATTTTTATAAGGAGAACAAGCAGGTTTTAGAGAAGCTCACAGATAACAATTTAAAAAGAGAAAGAGAGAGGCTTGAATGAGTGAACACTTCTCAATACTTCTGTACTGTGCTGTGTTACAGATGATGGCTATGTAGTCTCTTGCCTTTTGGAACACAAAATACATAAACTCAAGCACTTTCAATGACCCATGTCTATTTACGTCTATTTTCAAAAACTTTCAAGGCTTTGGTGTTATTTTTCCTCAAATTAACAACTTTCGAGTGTTTCAAGGACCCGTGGGAACCCCAAATTAAGTTTCTGGGGAGAGGCCTGGCTCTTACCTCCAGTGGTTTACGCCGCTCCACATGGATGTGACCCAGCGCAAATCTTCTGCTTTGTACAAGAATCTGCCCCACAGCTGTGCGCTGCACACAACCCCCACAACCCCCCGCCTCACAGTGGCTATGGTGGAGCATGTCCCCAGGGGCCCTCAGGACCCCTCCGCTCCAGTGACAGGGGCACAGGGCAGGCCTGACCACACTCATTGCTCAGTAGGGAGACGACCAGCCAAGAACAGGCAGAGAGATCACAGCAGCACTGTCACTGAGAGCACTGGCCCGTACGCATGATGACAGTGCAGTGGTGTGGGGTGGTGATAAAAGCCGTGGCCAGCCCTACCGCGAAACTCCCACACAAACAGTCACCCTTCCCCAACTCCATCTCCTCTTCCACCCACCCTGTCAATTCCCTTCATACACATCTCTTTCTTCCTCCCTTCCTCCTTCTCTCCCCCCTAATTTCTTCCTCTTTTTATGCCTTATGCCATGAGCAGTTCTCTTTCCTTCTATATTGGTGCTTCTTGCGTAAACTAATCCCTCTGACACACAGACCTCCTTACAGTAAAAGGCATATTCACTATTTACCATCCAAACCCACCCTAAATGAACCAATGTGAACACCCCCACCTATTAACCACACTCAAAGGTGTATGACTTCAAACAAGCCCTTTTTTTACTTAGACTAACTTTGATGTCATCCCATACAAAGTACCCAGACAAAATGACCCTAAACAACCCTAACACCACTCACTTGGAGTACATATGACGTATTACTTCAAACCCTTTTTTTTTATTAAAACTTAGAAATACTTGCTGCCATTAAAACCAATCAAGACTTCTAAGTACAACAATCAATGGTCCTCTGAGGAGGACTTCGTAAGCACATGTTCTATTCATCCTGAAACCCTTCGTCATGTCTACCTGAGGCAGGCTGCACACCCGGCGCTTGGGTCCAGCAGGTCTGGGGGTCGCTGTGGTGGGGGGGCCTTGCGACGACACCCCCCTCTCAGTCTTCACAGGGAACGCTCGCAGCGTGAGAGGCTTTGGAGGCAGCTGCACAAGCACAGAAACATGTATGTACATGAACACAAATGACACACCCGAGCACATACACAGGGGACACGTGAACCCACGCACACACACAGATATTCACACACACGTGTTCAAACACGAGCATGCACAGATACATAAACACACACCCAGCCATCCACCCACCCACCCACCCACACACACACACAGAAAAAATAAAAAAAGAGGAAATACTGACCATTTCTGCCTCGCATCTACATTGCATCAACAAATCAACCTGCCCTTCTGACTTCCAGTAAACCAAAATCTACTACAATGTGTGGTAAAGATTGACACACTTATGGCCTGTTAGAAACCTGTGCACGCGAGTGCCACAACTGAGGTTCCAAAATGTGTTTAGGCAACATCTAAAGTCCCCCCCCGCCCCCACAGCTTCTTACACGTGCTTGCTTATATCTGACATGCTTCCGTCCCACTGACAAACCCTCACTATTCCCTTCCCTATTTCTCACTGCTATCCACAAGTTCCCTTGATTTACAGTTTGTCTGTAGACAATGAATAGCCTCCAGTTCTGAACACAATCGCATAGCTGAGACCCGGACGTAAAGTTGTTAAGAGGCCCAAATACATCAACAGTGTTTACAGACAATGCTGTCTGTTTGGTCGCATGAATAGAGCTGGAACAGTGACCCACCTTCGGGGTGTGTGGGGGCCTTTGTCTCTGGGCGATGGTCCATGGGCGAGGGCGGCCAATGGGAAGACACATAGGGGACAACTTGATGTCCTCGTAAGGATTCTCCCTGGAAACATCCGCTGCGAAAGGCGCAGAGCAAGAACATACACACAATGGGAGCACGTTATTAGTCCATTGTCATAAGGTTTTATGACGGGCTAAAATTAGATCTGTGGAGTCAGAGAACTTCTAACAGCGTCTCCGCAAAACACACAATACACAACACATTGAACACAATCACCCTCCACCCCCCTTATACACACACATACAAACAGACACACACACACACACACACACAAACACACACACAAACACACAAAAACACTCAATGTCTTGCACACTAGCCAGAGGAAATAGATAAGGACCTTATACATACCTGAAAAAACATGTACATGCAGCCACACACACACACACACACATGATGTTGAGGAGGACTTCAGTTTGATAGACTTACATATGATGTCCTCGTAGATGCTGTCCTCAGACCGGGCATGGTACAGTCCTGATCTGCGGGAACTGTTCCCTAGAAGGCCCTGCTGGCCAGCCAGTCGCGCCACATCCTCAAACTCAAACGACTTCCTGCACAGAGAGTGAGAGAGGGTCATATCTGATGCCTTGGAGAGCATTTGCATGCATGGGGGATTGTGTTTGATTGTGTCGGTATTGTTGAAATGTGCACCGCCCCACTGTACATAGCCTTTGTGGGGATTCAGGGACAAAACCTAAGATAACCGAAGAAGAGGAAGCAAGTCTGCAAAAAATGCAAAAATAAATCTTGATCTCCATGTTGCAGAACTGCTAACTAGGTGCCGTCAACAAACTCAACACAGAACAAAAACAAAACAGTTTGTATGTGTGTGTGTGTGTGCGCCTGCGAGAGAAAGGGAGAGAAATGTGTGCATCCATGTTTTGTGTGTGTGTGTGTGTGTGTGTGTGTGTGTGTGTGTGTGTACATGTCTGTGTGTGTGTGTGCCTGTGTCTGAGAGTGTGCGTGCGTGTGTGTGTGTGAGTGTGTGCGTGCATGTTTATGTGGGTGTGTGCGTGTACGTGTGTGTGTAATGTGTGCGTGCATGTCTGTGCGGGTGTGAACGTGCATGTTTGAGTGGGTGTGTGTGCGCCCTGTTGTTCTGTCCGTGTAAAAATGGCCAAATGTGACCCTAAGACCTTTGGCTGTGAGATAAGTAGGCCACGTCCAGACAATAGGCCGTGCCGCTGCCAAAGACGGCCTGACATCAGAGCTGGACCCACGCCAGCAGCGAGACACTTCCCCACGCTGTCATACCCTCCTAAACGCCTCCCAGCCTCTCTCTTCTTCACACATGCAGCCTGGCCATTTACATACAATACATCGAAAAAAAAAAGAAAAAAAAAAAAAATGGATCCTGCCCACGGCATATCTATAGCCATTGTTTCCACCAAACTTTTTCTAATGTTCATGAATGTGCTTAAAATATGCAAATGAGCTGGATGGAACCCCAGCTGGTAGTAGGCTCCGCAGACAGATAATTGGCCACGGGGAAGTGAGGACAGTGCTATGCAATAGCAGGGCTATAAAAGAAAAGGTGCTGCTAAGATAAAGGACCTGGCTGTGAACTCTTCTCACATCGGAGCGCCTGAGCCAGTGCTTGTCAGTAAGGACTCAAAGCAAACAACAACATGTGGTGTCATGGATGAGGAGATGAGGTCCGTGACACATGGAATGCAGGGCAAAGGGAGACGGTTAGCAGCTCTTATTCCATTAAAATAGATTTCATTATTGCAGGCTTTCCTGGCACCAAACATGACAAGTTCCAGTCCACAAGCGCTCATATGCCTAGAAGAGAGACCTTGTTCTGAGTCGGTTTTTTTAAATCCAGGACGATTTACAAAGTCATTTTGAAGTCAAACTTTGGACTCTGGAACTTTGGATCACACAAAACCAGGGGAAGAGTAGAACAACCAACATCCCATTTAAGGACAGATAAAAACGGACCGAATAGAAAAAGGGAGAACCTTGAAAAAAAGACAAAAATCCATATTGATTGACAGAGTGATTGATAGATTGATATAGTGATTGATATATTACCTGTTTTTCTTGTGTCTTGAAAATCCGTTGCCTTGGCTGACAGGACAGGGAGGAGGTGGGCAGGATGGGGGACTTCCAGGCACTGAAAGTTTGGTTCTAGTTCTTGTTGGAGACAAGGCCTGGTTCTCCCACTGGGCCCAGGGGCTTGGGGGTACTGCTCCCCTGTACTCGAATGTGCGCTGCGGTTTTGGCGGAGCTGGGCTATCGTCTGCAAAGGGAAAGTTCTTGGAGGTGCCGGTGGCCAGAACGTCTCTTCGTTTGTCCCATAGAGAGTCACTGGCCTCTATCTGCCGCCAAAAGCCCCTGGAAGCATAAAAGTTTCCAGGGGGCAGGCTATCCTCTGGGTCGTCCGTGGGCGGAGGTAGAGGTGAGAGGTCATGTTCCTGGGTGGCCACGCCCGTCTGTACCCCGTTGGCAGACGAGGATTCGGTGACGGGAGACTTGACTGGGGTGACCTTGAGTGCAAGGGTTAGCGCAGGTTTAAGTGCAGGAGTGCAGCTGGTCGTTTTGCTCAGACATGCATGACTCTGGTCGGGGTCGGGGTTGTGCTGGGTCTCAATCTTGCGCCCAATTACCGTGCTGCGAATTGGTGTGGCGTCTTCCCTGAAGTCCAAGCACAGGCTCTTGGCTTTGGCCAGGCTGGCTTTGATATGGACCTTGTTATTGACCTGGTGGTTGTTAGAGGGGAACGCGTCTCCCACAGCATCACCGGAGAGCCCCCGCGTCAAACCCGCCACTCCACGAGCGCGACCTTTAACCCCAATCACTTGGCTCTCCTCCGCCTGGCTCAGCCCCTCCCATTGCGAGATCTTTTGGCGGATGTTGAGCGCCGCTCCCCGAGGGAGAGGTCGGCCTGAGGCCGGCGAGTGCCAGGGTGACTCGACAGCGGCCCCCTTACCAGCCATAGTGCCCTTGCCCTCTCCTCCCACCCCTCTCCTAACTCGGTGTCCATGCTCCATTCCAAGGGCCAGCATGGCGAGGGGGCCCACAGAAGCACCCTGTGCCTCAAAGCACAACCATCCCTGGGGGAAACATCCTGACCACTGTCCCCTCGGTGGAAGAGCTGGAGCACAGTAGAGGGCTGGGCGTCCGTCCTCTCTGTGTTCTCTCCAGGGTGAAGCTTCCCCCACCAACTGTGACGTTTGTGGGCAGGTTTTGAAAAAAGCCTCTTTCCGCTTTCAGGCTGTTTTGACTTCCCCTTCCTCGCTATCCTCTAGTTCCTTCACTGGGGATCCTGTAAGATTAGAGAGAAACAGAAAGCGTTGGGCTTTTCTTGGTCTAATCCAGTGAAAAAGGTAAACATAGATCACCAATTACGGCCATGTGCCGATTCTTGCAAAACATTTTTTACATAAAAAAAAAAAAAGAAATAGCGAAAAAATTTCACTCGTAGCATAACAGACAACGAGCGCTGCAGGGGTGGCGACCTGACGGATGGCCATAAAGGGAGGAAACCGGGAAGGATGGTCCCCTCTCAAGGTCAATTGCCAAAAATAACTCTGAGGAAAAGAGGAGAGCGGGTTGTGAACGAAGTGCCGACGCTCTGTTAAAGGGGTGCCCGTCTCGCCGGAGAACATCTCCCCAGGAGGATTTATCTGTCTCCGAGTACATCTGGGCCGTCACAAAATGCCACGATGTATTAAAACGCCCTAGCCGTAACGTAATCTAATTTCCCTCCCCTCAAAGAGCTCTTTCATGCAAACACGAAAGGAACGGGAATCGAGAGGTTTTTTTTCTCCCCTTTTTGCATTCAATTTGGATCCTCTTAAGGAAAGGAGGGAATCTTGTTAACACGTAAACACTGGGCAGTACACACAGAGATGAAAGTACACAATGCCAAGACATGCAGGAATTTAAATAGCCTATATGCTTGAATAGTGACACTGTATCATGCATTGCCAAGACAGCATGGTCACACTATTATGGACTAATCAGTCTACATTAAAATGTGTGAAACATTAGATAGATAGATAGATAGATAGATGGATACTTTATTTATCCCGAGGGAAATTAAGGAAATTATGAGCGATTGATCAATGATGGAGGGACCAGATCAGCCATCAGCATTTCCACTCCTGCGCATATGGGCCACAATGTTATGGAATTCAGTGACCCAGGCAACAAATTAATATTTTATCCACAAAAATCATGTGGCCAAAATTGTATGCCAAATTATGAACCAAACTGTATCCGAGTTGTTCCACTAGGCTTATTCATTTAAGTTTAGAGGCTTATACAAAGGTTCTATATCTCTCTGATTTGTGTCATGAATAAAAAAAAATGGTACCCGGCCAATGATATGTTTTTGAAGGACCATGCTAGACATACCAGACAAAAAAAAAATCAGACTCCTCTGGCCAGTGGTTCCCATGGCAGCTGGTTGCTGTTGTAAGCGTCTGGAAGTTATAGGCTACAGTGGGTTGTGTGGATCAGGGCCAAAGTATGTTGGACACGTTGCGCACTGTTATGTCGAGAGAGCTGAAACTGTTTAAAGGAGAGACGTGGTGAAACTCCTCACCACTGCGTGTCCACTGGCAATGATCGTAATAATTCTGAGCACCACATTCCAAACAAGCCAGTATGAGGGATGGATGGGGGGTGGGGGGTGGGCAGGGGAGATGATGTGAGGGGGGTTTGATGAATATATGTGACCCGAAACACTCAGCCTGTCAGACCAGCAAATGATGCCTTTGTTCGTCTGACCTACATCTTAGACGTCCGATGGAATCCCTCTCAAACTGAGCCAGGACCCATCCTGCTACGGACTCACAGTCCAAATGACCCACTTGCTCCATCTGTGTGCAGAGGGGAGGAGAGTGAGGGTATTTGTCTCTGTACACATGTAAGCCTAATACCTGTGTGTCACTTTGTGTTCAAATATGCCAGTGCTTTGTGTGTGTTTCTGTCTTAGTGTAACTGTGCAACCCTGCGTGAACTTGTGTGTCTGTATCTAGGTGAGGGCCTGTGTCTGAGTCTGTGTGTGAGTGTGTGTGTGTGTGTGGTTGTGAGAGTCTGCATCTGTGTGTGCGTGGTTGTGAGAGTCTGCATCTGTGTGTGTGTGTGTGTGTGTGTGTGTGTGTGTGTGTGTGTGAGTCTGCTTCTGTCTGTGTGTGTGTGTGTGTGTGAGAGAGAGAGTGAGTGTGAGCGAGTCTGCGTCTGTGTCTGTGTGTGTGAGAGTCTGCGTCTGTGTGTGTGTGTGTGAGAGTGTGTGCGAGTCTGCATCTGTGTGTGTGTGTGTGTGTGTGTGTGTGTGTGTGTGTCTGCGTACTGTGTGTTTTGCAGGAAAGCCAGGGCCGTGTTTCCTGATTCTCAGGAAGACAAGATCAGCAGAATGACCATAATGATGGTTAAGGGTATTTGAAGAGCAAAAATGGCACATTCCAGTCCTTAATTGCTGGAATCTCATAAGGCTTAAGCCTAACTGAGTTCACATGGTCATTTTGAAACAAAAGAAATAACAGGCCCACATCCAATCATTAAGCGGCACACCAGGTTTGTCTCACTGTGTTCTCTTCTCTCTTCACACTAACCTGTGAGCACTGTCCTTTACTAAACACTGGCTTCCCATCTGTTTTTCCTGCAGCTGCCATTCTGAAACAAGCTCTTCTCAGATCCCTATTCTCAGGTGGCTCGAGGTAAGACTGGCCTTCCCACCTCCGTGTAATTGTTCCTCCTCATGCAAGATCATAAACTTCCACTGACTATTTTGACAGAATCAGCCAGACAGTAGGGATTACAGAAACCCCTAAATGACACACCACGACCACATAAATAAAACCTAAGAGCACCTTTTAAATAACAGGAGACACTCACTCCTGGGACTGTAGCATGACAGAACATGCCCAAGGGTGGGGTGGTGAAACTGGTGAAAGAGAAGGGGTAAGTGACTTTATGGGAAAGTTGGGACGTCACTATTTTTTAAGAAAAAAAAATGCATTACCTGTACTTCACTACAAATAAAGTTTAGAATATAGAAGAATTATCAGTTATAACATGATGGTTTAACAGACACACTTGGCAACCAGCCACGACAAATTGACAAGTGTAGAAATGACATACATTAAATTAACAGTGAGTAAGGAAAACCAGCAAGCACAAATTAGTGAAATCAAAGCACTCGATAGCAATTAAAACTAAAAAAAATCGTTTAAATGTGGCCACAGTTTCTTACCTCATTCATCCAGGCACCAACAATTTGGGTTTGTCTTAGGCACATCAGTATCGTTAGAGAACTATCCAAACTATATTCTGTTACTATTATTGGATATCGCGCAACGTGTAGGTTGTATTTCTTAAAATAAACAGAAGTCAGCTACCACTTTTCACAGACCAGAAAACCCGCCAGTGTCTCTCCATCGCTCACTTTGTTCCCCGATCGATAACAGTTTAGTCAAGCTGTTCCGTAAAAAGCTGTGTGGTACTGTCCAAAGAGCTAGCCAGCTAGCCAACTAACTGTTAGCTAGCTAAGTTACACACGGTAATTCAACTTTGTTTGATAAATCCATACGAGTTTCAGAACAACCCTTTTTGTCACGGCATATACATTCACACGACTACCAAGCTGTTTACACTTGAATAAAGTTCCTTTTCAGTCGTCACTATTCCGGTTCAGCCTTGATGGCTGAAGTTTTTGTCCAGTGAAGAGGGTTTTTGTCTCAGCATTGATCCAGCAAGCGAAGACGTCATCATCTCCTGCTGTCAATTTCCCACCCCGGACCCTGGCGTTGTCTGGAGGAGCGGTTTGCCACAACATGCAATAAAAGTGCATGACGGAATCTTCTTCCGACAGTGTTTGGCAAAAGAGTTACATCTCGGAATGTTTTGACTCTGCTGCCACTCTGCATTTCATATCAGTATGACACGGGCTGCTTGTGTTTTTAAGAAATGGCCTGTATATCAATTTATATTAATACAAAACAAACAAATATGTTGATCGCCAAAATTGAAATGTCTTGCTGTTCATCAGTCTGTTAGCCTCGCGATCTCATTATGTTTGCATTAGATAACCACATAGTGTGTTAAAATGTAAATTTCTTGAAAAAAGAATTGCTTGGTAAAACCCTTAAGGATCTATTTAGAACATTAGAACCATCTTAATAACTCTGTGTTATTCCATTTTAATATTTGCCTTAAGCTTAACTAGTAATAGGACTTCTTAGGAGAATCTTTTCAGATTTTAGATCCATCTAAACTGGAACTTCAATATTCATAAGAGTGCATGGCAAAGAGCCAAGAAACCATTTTCCAACTATAGTGCCCAACATTTCTTTAGAGGGGTCACCCATGTTAGATGGTCAGTTAAGAATTTGCATATTTAAGACACATCGATACATTGTCCATTTATCTTGCAAAAGAACACTCAGCACACATTTGAAATGGCATTTGTACCAAATCTTTCTTTATTTTTCTTTGTGTTCATTTCACTTCTCTGAAATGTTTTCAGCAGTTGACTTATTATGACAGGTCTGGATACCTCAGTGCACACGTCTCATACAGGGGACCACTAAGAGGATTAAGATCAAAATGTCTTCACCCTGGGTGCCGTTTAATCACCCTTCAGGCAGTGCTTGATGAGGTTGAGCTCGTAGGTCAGTGTCTCGTAGCGGTAAGCCATCCTGATCTGGGCCACATTTGTTTTGCGGATGTCATTGCCTGCAGGGCCCTCCTTAAGGAAGTTTTCACCCAGGAAGTGAACCTTCTCCTGATGGACAAGACACATAAAAAGTGGTGTTTGAGTGTCAAGGTGACATTAGCAAATCAGCCAAGGAATTACACACATTACGTCAAGGCTGCAATATGACACAAATTCAGGTCTGTGCCACTTTGCAGTCATAACACATTGCAGCTGTGCAGTGAACAAGCACACTGTACTACTGTCTTATCAGTCCAGAATAAGTGTCTCGGAATGTCTCGACATCAAAGTAATTGCAGCGTAAGTGTAAGGTGTTATGAGGAATTGAATCTGTTCTGCATACGAAGTTTTGATATTTATTCAGTCATGAATGGTGAGGTAGTTCTGGTCATCGTTTGAAAATGTAATGCTGCTCCTGTGTGATGTTTGGTCATGTATGGTTTTGTGCACAAATGTGCACAGGAGGAGGCCTCACCTCTATGGACAGTCCGCTCATCAGCACGCTGTTCCTGGCGATCTCACACATGTCGCAGGTGCTGAGCTTGAACACCTGTGCTGCGATGGCGTACTCCTCCATCAGAGGCTCCTAAAGGCACACGGTGACACAGTTTAGGTGATTTATTTTCTCTCTCAATTCAGCTTCCTTACTAAACACTACTAGAATAATACTAAACCTGCAAAACAATGGAGTTGTTTTTTGCTGAAATCACATCTCTGAAAGTTAATACAGAGTTTTACATTACATAGGGCCATTTGTATCTGTTGAAATGCCCTCCCCAAAAGACAATTACTTGCCATGATTTTATATTACTCAAAATATATCTCATATTCCATGTTTTTTCTAAAAGGATAAATCCAACACATCCATTAATTTTGAAAAAAAAACAGAAAAAAGGCCCCACCCTGGTGAAGTGGAACTGCATGGGGTCATCTGTAGACAGAGAAATCACCAGCCCCTTCTTGAGGAACTCCAGCAGTGGGTTCTTGCTGTACTCCAGGAACAGGCTGTTGTTGCTCAGAGGAGACATGGCAATGGGGAGCTGAGTCAGGAAGTACAGGTACTGCAGGGCAGGACTCTATAGGTGGAACGCATGGGAGAGTAGAGTGTAAAGGGTTAGCTGGTGTGTGTTTGTGTGAGAGTGTGTAAGGCTGATGTTTGAATTGAATGTGTGTCCATACATGTATGAGTATGCTTGTGTGTGAACGTGCCTTTAAAGTGTTTAAAGTGTAAAGGCATCTTGTTGAGGAGGGGTGAGGCCATAATTTGTATGTGCATTGCCACAGAAACTCTTGAGGCTTGTGGTGGGCGATCATGAAAGATATGTATATGTGTGTTTGTGAGGTTGACACCATTATATATGTGTCTATTGGCATGTTTATGTTTGTAGCTGTCTGCGCATGCATTAGAAATGCCCTTCTTGCGTGCTTGTGTGTGTGTGTGTGTGTGTCTGTGTGTGTGTGTCTGTGTGTGTGTGTCTGTGTGTGTGTGTCTGTGTGTGTCTGTGTGTGTCTGTGTGTGTGTGTCTGTGTGTGTCTGTGTGTGTCTGTGTGTGTCTGTGTGTGTGTTGTCTGACCTTCTTAAGATTGAGGCCATGAGAGATGTTGTCAGCAGTCATGAAGCAGGCGAGCAGATGAGTGACAGCTCCAGCCTCTCCACAGTGGGGTCTGAACTGGAAAGTGTTCATTCCCCTCTGCCTGGGAAGCACACACAAACACACCATGTGTCACATTCACATCTCTCCATTTCACCTGAAAAAACAGGCTAAAAACACATTGGTTAATTTGACTGTTGATGCCAAGCTTATGATCATGATGACATTCTTTTTTTGTATTCATCAACACTGCATGAGGATGTATTGCTGACTGTTTACTGTTATTCATTTGTACACATCTCGATATCCATTAGAAACCATTCATTATCAATTAAAATAATTGTACAACAAAAATGCTAAACAGAAAGTTGTAAATATTCTGGCTTTTGATGAATAACGTGAAAACACAAATAGCTAAAGGGATACTCACCTACGCAGCTGGTTAATGTATGCAATGTTGGCATACATGTAGTAAATATAGTAAGTGTAGGATGGGTTCTTGACAATGTCCCACTCCTCTGGCTTGGGGCTTTTAGTGCAGAACATGTGCCCGCTGTGCTTAGACTCGTCATCCACACTGTCAAAGCCTGTAACCTGAAGAGAGCAGAGAACAGATACACTTGGATAAAACCATTTCCTACACAGCAAATTAACAATTGGGTTCTATTAGCAGTTGTGAAGACCCCTTCTCCGGTGTAAAGGAACCTTTTAAAATATTTCCTGTGGACAGAGAGTTCTTACTTTCTCTGGTGAATAGTTTTTGTACACTGACAGAGTTGTAATGTTATTACCTCCGCCAAGGAGGTTATGTTTTCACCCCTGTATGTTTGTTTGTTTGTTTGTCAGCAGGATTACACAGAAACGCATGGACCGATTTCCATCAAACTTTGTGGGGAGATTGGGTAATATAATGGCAATAATTTATTAGATTTTCAGATGTCAAGGTCAAATGTCAAGGTCACAAGGCGGAGGTTTGAATTCTCTGAATGCTCCCATTCTTGTTAGATGTACTGTAATGTAATGTAATGACTTACGTGTCTAAGGAAGATACTGAGCTCTGGGTTGGCATGGGGGTTGATGGTAGCTTCAATTACAGGCAGGAAAATATTCTCCAGAGTCTTTCCAAAGTGAGGTACAAAGTTCTTGGCTCTGAAAATGTCACTATAAGAGACAACAAGATAGGGAGCTATGAATACTGAGACTAAAACTGTTAATTCATACTTAAAACTGTTAATTCATACTTAAATAGGCAAACAACCAGATTTAACGGCTATCACTTTACTACTTAGACATCACTGTAAAGGTGAACAGATTATCAAATGAAGGCCCTCAAAGACCAATTAAAAGAGAAAAGTAACGTACTAGATTCTAGGCACTTGAATCATCCACTTCAGGTGGGAGGAGTGCACTCTGTGCTTGTTGAACCAGCCGGAGAGCTTGGTCCACTCATTAGCATTGCAGCCATAGATGGACAGACGGGGCTCTGCATACTGGTATCTTGCATCTTCAAGGTCACCAGCCACTTCCTGGGTCACAAAGGTCAGAGGTGACTTGTTTGGCTTCTGCAAGTGTAGAATGTGAATGTGTTCTAAAGTGATGGGTGTCCAATAATGCTTACCTTGATAATGGTAGCAAAGTACTCTCCCTCAATATGGTTCTCAGTCTTCATATACAGATCACGCAGCTCACTGGCCCCAACTGGGTTGTATTTGGCATTGAACTTGTCAAAGCGCTGGAAGGTTTGCCTGCCCTATGAGGGAGTAGAGTGATAGATATTAACACCGGGGCATTTCAGTGAAGAAATATGCCTGAACCTGTAATATGTCCCTCGTGCACGCAACCTCTCACACACACATGCACACACGCGCACAGACACACACACGCACACACACACACTTACAACTGCGCAGACTTACAGCATGCACATCAAGTGAGTCCACTGTCAGATCATAAGGATGCATTTTGAGGTGTTCAAACAGCTCCTTCATGGTGACTTCTTTGCCGTTCAATTTGTGCACCACACGGTCTGCGTCCACACGGTAAGACTTCTTGATGAAGCGCAGCAGATGCTTCTGGTTCATGCAGGCGGCTGCATGGATGTGGGTGTCAACCTACCAACAGGATAAAAAAAGAAATAAGGCTCTCTACGTCCGCATGGGTTCTGTGAAATAATCCTGTGAAATAACACTGACGATTCAACATAAAAATGCATACCTTTCTGCTGTTGTAAAAATCTCTGTGGGGGTTGTTCTTCAGCTCCTTCATCTCCTCCATCTCATTCAGCATCTCATGCACATTGAACTTGGACGTCAAGAACTTCAGACGACGGTGAGTGTAAGTCTTACTGCGAAATATCCGAAAGAGAAATTTAGAAACCGTATACTGTGCAATTATACAGTAGTATAGGGGTTTATACGATTTGCCTGTAAAGAGGAAGCATCAAATAAGTTTCATCAGGTTGGACCTTTGTCTTTCCTGAAAGAATCAGAGAACCTTTTTCCTTCTTAGACAGTGAGGGTGAGCCAAAGCAAACCTACGTTGGGCCTTGAGCGATGAGAGCGATGAGGAAGTTCATGTCATCAATGAAGGTGTTGTAGTCAACAGACGGCAGGTCAAGGGGCTCGTTCTTTTCGGCAGCCTGGGCATCTTTGTAGGCGTGGACGACACCATCCTTCATACGTGCCACGTAGTTCAGGTTTTCAGGCAAGGTCTTGGTCTCAAATGGATCACCCCCGCCTTTGTATGGAGGAGTGAAGACTAAAACAGACAACAAAGATCATCACAGCCAGTGTGTCAGTGTACAGACAAGACAAAATACATCATCAAATGTTATGATCAGCATGATGGGGACAGCTTGTTACATAGGTAATGATGACAGTAACAATCATTGGAAAATATTTGTTTGATCGCAGAGATCTACAGCTATAAACATTTTATGAAACTGATGTCAGTGCTTTTGTCGATTTCTGTGCTTTAAAAAAAACTGATTTCGTAGATGACATACTTTTCCACAGAGGTAGTGTCTTTTATCAAACTGCTTGATGAGAAGTATTATACACTTCATCAAGCAATGTTTTGTTTTTGTTTGATTCTCTAGTCATTGATATGCTATACCTGGATGCACCTCGTCTTCAAGCTTCCATGTCTTGCCGGCAGTACTAGCCAAGACCTGAGAGACAGTACGGGGGAAGCGCTGAATGGCAAGCTTCATGTACTTCTCCCTGATGGTCAGGGCACGGTGCAGGCCGTTGCAAGCCATCTCAAAATCATCCATGGTCACCTGCAATGAGCAGATGGCATAGATAAAGAACTGTTTCTACTGATGCTCACAAGACTGATGTTCTTATCCCCACTTTACTGCAGCCTGGAAGGCAGAGCCCATGATTTGGTTTCGGTCTCACAAAGGGTTGTTGATATTTGAGCTCAACAAGCTTAACAAATCCAATTACACCTCTCTTATTCCGTGCTCCTTAAGCACCGTGTTGATTGGCTGGGATTGTTTATGGCTGGGTTCAAGCCGATATGTTTAACACAAAGTCTATGGGATTAGAATCACAGACTGCGCCTTTGAGTCTAGCCGAATTTAGCGGAGAGAGAGAGTTGTAGGCCACTGTGAATTATATAATTTATAAAAAAAAAGTAGAAGCACAAACATACAGACCTATAACTATTGCTTTTTATCGTGTGCGTTAATTATATTTTGTCAAACCAATGGTGGAATAAAACAGAAATCACTGGAATCTAAGAGAAGGACTGGAAAATGAGGTTCCATGAAAAATGTAATATTGTAGTAAAGTATTCTAGTTTGGTGTTCAACTATTTCACATGTTCTCTTTTAAATATCACAGATTCATCCCTGAAACCTAAGCCTGGACAAGACCCAGCTGGATTCTCACTTAGGGGTTTGACTGATCTATTCTCGTGTGCTGTGTCCATTCTGGTCAATGACCCATGATTGAGTAAGACAGACCACACTCCATGTGTGTGTTTCTACCCTTGTGTGTGTGTGTTTCTACCCTTGTGTGTGTGTGTTAGTGAGTGTGTGCAGCCAGGTACTGTTACTGTGTGAATTTCGGTATGGGTTTTGGTATGTGTGCTTTTTGTGTGGGCACAGTCGGAGGGAGAGGGGCGGATATCACAACTAACCCCAGTGGCAAAGTCTCCAATGATGGCAACCCTCTGGAAGTCTGGCACCTCCAGGTAGGCTGGCTTATCATCCATGAGAGACTCACGGGCGCGGGACATCATCTTCTTCCTGGGAAAGCAAACAGGATGGACGTTATGGCAGAGGGGGAACTCACTATTTTTCCGTCATTTACGTATATGATGGTACATAATAGACAGCTATGACAGGTAGGCCTATAGAGACAGAGGCAAAAGATGTTCTTATTCACTGTTTTGCAAAGTGGTACTATTTTATTCATAGTAAACACATGACAATTTATTTGTGTTTACCTCTTTTCAAGATTGTCATCAAAATGACAATGATGGGACTGCTCCTCGTTCAGGATGGGGCAGTCGTCCACAACATCAAACAATGAGACCTCATCACGGACGTCCTCATCCTTGGCATCAGAGGCGAACACCCGTTCGGCAAAAGCACGCTGTTGCTCAGCCGTCTCTGGGGAACCACGAAAGCACAAAGCCTGTTCATGACCAGCCGACTTGTAACGCTGGTTTAACCGTGTTGTTGGCACAACGCAGGTGGACAGACATTTTACATTCCAAAATAGCAAGACGATGAAAGCTGATACAGTATATGAAACGAGAGCTCTGCAAACCCTTCAGCTCTAAAAATACATATTCTTAGTTCAGCAGCCTCTAAACACATATTTCAAGTGCATTCATGACATAGACACACAATGTACGGACACAGAGTTGTTTACCTGGAATACTTCAAAAGTATCCTCTGTCATTTTATACCAGTATAAATTCACCAATTTATTGTAATAATACTTCCATAACAGTATATTCATAGCTTTTGCTTATATTGCTTATATAACACATATTCAACAAACTATTAACAATCAAGCCTTAACTTTTAACTACCTGTCAGTTTCAATTAAACGGGATAACACCCCCACCCTTAGCCTAACAAAGTCACAAGCCTATCCCTAGCCCCAAACCAAATCTATCCACATTTTATGATAGTTTGTTAGTTTGTGGAAGGACTGGATAATTAAATTAAGGGGTTCAACATTTGTTTTTAAAATCAGCCTTCAACCCAATAGAAGATATCCAAAATGTCTGAATCAGTGTACCGTTGAACTGTACCTTACAAGTAATCTGTTGCATGCTTTGTGGACGAACAGGTACACAGGACCTTCACAGCTGTGCATGGCAACCTCATCCCACCACTTTCCATAAGAGCACACGACGCCATGCAGAGACGTACAACACTAACAGCGCGGGCGCATCTTTTGCATTGACCTGCATCAATGCATGTAAGAATAAGCACAGTGAGCATTGACCAAAACCAAAACCAAACAAAACTCATACTACTTATCTTGTAACATAAACAGCTAATACTTTACACAGTCATTTGTCAACACCTTACACACTCATGGGGGAACAAATACATTTCCCAAAGTGTCCCATGTTTTCAAGCAGTTCCTTCTAAACAAGACAAAATCTCAGACAGCACTGTCTGTTGCAGCGGGTCATACTTACTCTTCTCTGAATAGTCCGAAGAGAAAAAAGAGGAGGATCCGCAAAACAGAACAAAAGGAGAGACAAGACTGTTAGGTGCAGGATTAATGGGTTAAAGACAGTGGGTAATGGGTTTATGGTTTATTAATGGACATTATCAACAATTAATGAACATTAATTGATGATCATTAATGATAAATTATGAAGGTCTATTTTTAGGTTTCCACGTTACTTGTGGAAAAACAAAATGATTTTTGCATGCCATGAGCGTGATTGACAAGATGTCACGTCTAAGACGATGTGTTACATGGATGCATTTAAGTTGCATTGGTTTCTTCTATTTCTGCATGTAATTAATGCACTCAAGAACTGTTAAAGGCACCCAGTGCAACTTTCGAGGCTCAAAAATAAAAATTCAATTTCTAGTCTTTTTTACACGTAGTAAGTTTCAATAACTCCATACCATTACATACCGACATTCAAGCAGCAAAGATGAGACGTCGTTGTGTGGTGAGAACTGATAGAAAATCGATAACAACAACAATCGCCGCCATTTTCTATATTTTTTGTAACCTACAATCGATATGTAATGGTATGGAGTTATTGAAACTTACTACGTGTAAAAAAGACTAGAAATTGAATGTTTATTTTTCATTGAATGTTTACATAAAGTTGCACTGGGTGCCTTTAAAACTGAATGTCATGAATTAATTAGCAGATATGGGTGTTGAAGAAGATATAGGGCACACAAACATAGAGGATAGATGGAAGAATGGATGGATGAATGGATGAACAGATAGATAGATAGATAGATAGATAGATAGATAGATAGATAGATAGATAGATAGATAGATAGATAGATAGATAGATAGATAGATAGATAGATAGATAGATAGATAGATAGATAGATAGATAGATAGATAGATGGATAGATGGATAGATAGATCGACAGATCGATAGATAGATAGATAGAAAGGATGGACGGAGGGACAGAAGGTGTAGAATCACATGCAGAGCAGAGTTTCCATTTGATTCTCTGAAAATGTGGTCAAACGGAACACAAACATTCTTTTGAGGGATCAAACAAGACAGATGGGAACACAAAGAGCATCTTGTTTGTGGACGGAATGTAGATTACTGGGTTCTCGTGGTCTACGCGTACAGAAAGGCATTTATTCATTTATCTGTTCACTCTTCAAACAGCACTACTGGTAACCTCAGCCAAGTCTTCACCCTACAGCAGAGCCAGAACATATGATGATGGCATTTCGGACAGGAAAAAAACCATCATTACAAAATAACGTGCGCTATAGCATTACCACTCAATTGAAGTGAACAATAAATGTGCACCTCTGTTGTCCTAATACCCATACACACATTCAGAAGGATGTGTCCGTTTTTTTGCGTAGTAGCCTTTCTTTTTAGCTGGTTGTCAAAGCATTTCTACAAATCAGACGGGTCAATTGCAGAACCCTGAGGATTCATACTATCCATTGGATAGAATGTGAGTATGGACGGCAACCCCCGTCCCATGAGCTCCATGCACGCGTACAGCTCCAACCCTACGCCTTGACATCGACATCAACGTCTATGTCAGGCACCTGAATACTTACTTGGTACCTCCCCTGCTTTAACTGTTGGGTTGGCAGGCCCACAGATTGGTGGGGATAGAGTCCAGAGCACAGAGGAACAAAACCAAGTGTTAGAACACCACAAAGAAACACCAACTGAAAATTGTGTCTTTTTCCACTCCATGTATCTGTATTCTACATAGTGGTGAATATTTTTTTCAGTTGGGGGTGGGGGGGTTGGGGCAATAAAGCAAAATGAAGTAAAATAGTGACGCCAGTAAGATTTCCTTTAACTACAACTCTATCAGAATTTAAAAAAATAAAAAAAAACTCTCAGGGAAACTGATTCAATATCTCTCAACCCTGTTCATGCACAGCAAGAGACTGCATCGGATTTCATGGAAATGGATAGCCTCAAAAGCCATTTACAAGCTGCCTGAAATATTCCTTATTGTCCCACCACCAGTGCCCCATCCCTTTCCTCTCTCTCTCTCTCTGTCTCTCTCCCTCGACCCACCCATGACATTCAGCTTGTGCCAAGAAGGTTCAGCAGTTTCATAGATAGTGTTTCTATTTTCATCCCTTGGTATAGAAAAAGTCCCTAACATCGCTGCGGTAACTTCTCATAGCTGTTGAGTTATTACGATTAGGATCTCTCTTTCATCGAAAGCCACAGGCGATGACGGAGAGGAATACAAGTTTGTATTTGAAACATGAAGTGTTCGTCCAGCACCATCTCAGTCACTGTGAAAGCGGACAGAGAAAATTCCCACAAATAGTATTTGGGCTTAGAATATCAACAGAAGCTCTGTAATTGAAGAAAGATTATGAGCTCCTGTATTAAAACATAATCATCGGCATCTGACCCGTCTGGCCCAAGACTCGTTTGGCTTTTGTGTCAATCCCTCATCATAGGCAGTGAGTGCTGCCACAACTTAATGTCCTCTCCTCTGGTTTCAGTGCACAGGTGGAATCAGTCATCTGTCATGCTCAATACTTTTCTGGGTATCAGCTGTGATGGGCATCAGCTGTGATGGGCATCTTAGGAAAGCATGGCAGAAAAAATAATTTGCGCAGTCATTTTCACCCCATATTCCTGTATGCAACTGAACTGTATTTCATTATGGGGGAGGGCAATGAAGCAAATTTAAGTTAAACAGTGACGCCAGTAAGATTTCTTTGAACAATAACTGTTCTATTGGAGTTTCAAAATATAAAAAAAATACTGATTCAATTATCTCTGGACTTCAAGAACTGTATTGGATTTCATGGAAACAGACGGCCTCCAAAAAGACATTCATGTGTTTACAAGCTGCCTGAAATATTCCTCCTCACTGTCCCACCACCATTGCCCCATCTCTTCCCTCTCTCTAGGAGTTTCTATTTCTGACAGGTGGAGTCAAGTCATCAGTCATGCTCAACACTTTTTCAGTTGGGAACAGCTGCTCTGGGCGTCAGCTGTGATGGGCATCTTCAGTAAAACATGGCACAGGAGTAATCCATCAGGGTCTTGGTCATGTTCGTGGGTGAGGTTCACTCACATGTGTATGCACGCACACACACACACACACACACACACACACAGACACAGACACAGACACAGACACAGACACAGACACAGACACAGACGACACAGACACAGACACAGACACAGACACAGACACAGACTCGCGCGTGCACGCGCGCACACACACACACACACACACACACACACACACACACACACACACACACACACACACACACACACACACACACACACACACACAGACACAGACACAGACACACGGACACACACACACACACACACACACACACACACACACACACACACACACACACACAGAGACAGACAGACAGACAGACAGACAGACAGACAGACAGACAGACAGACGCAGGCGCAGGCGCGCACACGCACACGCACACACACACACTCTCTCTCTCTCTAGCAGGTGCATCCTTTCAGTCACAAGGAAGACCATGAATTCCAAGAAGTGGTAAATACTCATATTCAAGGCCTCATGCAAGCTATTTATTTTTTTACGGTTGTAGGGCCAAGGTATCTATGAAGAGTCAAAGGTGCTCTGCAAGCTGAGCCACGTAAAACAATCTGCATCAGTTCCACCCAGTCGAGGCTCAACCTGACCTGCCTCCTGTGCAACATTAGAATGCAGTTTAAAACATCTTGGGCACAAAACCTTAGCAAGACAACCGGTCTCACGGCTGGGTTTACTGTGAAAAGGCGGCAAGTGTATTTATATATAATAGAATGCCATAAAGTCAGTGATTGACTAGACAGCCGGAGACTGTTCTTGCATCAACAGAACAGTTGGTCTTGACAGTATAACTGCTGGGGATTGCAACAGTACATTCTCACTGCCCTTTCTAAAACTTTAAATGCACTGTCAAATGAGCAGCAGGGGAAAGAAGCAGATTAAGTCTGTTTGAGGAAGATTAAGGCTATAATGCACGTATGTGACATAACCTACATAAACTGGCATGTGAATGCCATAGCCTACATTTCCAGACTTACTGTCGAGAGTTCCTCATTGACTAGCAGTAGTACCTTCCATGAATAATTAGCATGTTCAGCGAGTTGAACGTACTACACGCACAGTACATACTACGAATCAACTTCTACAATGACTCTGAACATGGAGTGCACAAGCAACTCACCTTGCATCACAAATTGCGACATGTTGACAGCGATTCCCTACCACATACACTCTGCCTGAGGACTGGGGTGCGCGCTGTTGGTCAGGCACGGAGACGAGACAGCGGGAAAGTGTGGTGATCGGCATCTCCTGAGTGCAATATGAAGCATGGCCCTGCCCGCTGTAACCAGACACATGTACCCCAGCTGGACATGTTCTCCGCAGCCAGGAGATCCTTGTGACCATGACTCTATTTTAAGCCTGGGCCTGCCAGACCAGGTCTCACCACTCACAAGCACCATGTCAAGGAAGAGGACTGACTGAAAGAATGGCATAAGACACAATAATCACTGCGTATATAAAATCATATCAATTAGTAAGAACTTTTAAACACTCAACTTTGGTCTTCATTACCTGTTAGCATTATTTACATGGGATCTAGTAGGATAAGTAACTTGCAGAATGCATGCAAATATTATGTTTTGTCCATAAGATTCGCACACACTTGAGTCTATAGACTTGTAAAAACCACAAAACTATACATTGACCCTTTCTCCTTAGCTGGGTTGTCCCATAACCAAACTGTTACTGCAAATAACACACTGTATGAAACATGAATTTGAATTAATTTACTAAAAACAAAGGCACAGTATATCCATGATACATTTGTACAAAATCAAGTTGACAGGATGCAATCATCATTTCCCACCCAGTGCAAAGGCACAGGCAAACCAGTCTCAGCACCTCAGCATTTATAGATGCTCATGTCCATGTGTAGGTTTGGAATATTGACCACCTTGACAGTTTGGCAACATTCTGGCTTCTCTCATCTCATAAAATTAATATAATGCACAATTAAAAAACAAAAACAGAACACAAAATAACAAACTAAAAGAATGTCATGATTGAAAAGACTGTTCTTTCAGACAATTAGCAACTGGAGGTGTCTAGGTCATGTCTAACACACACACACACACACACACACAAACCATTATAATTACAGAACTGGCTAAGGAAATGCTTTACATTTTGGTCTTTCCATTTGGGGTTCTGATGTTGCTACATTTTGATGAAACAATCTTTTTTATGGCAACTAAAACACAGAACAATATTTGCAAAATAAAAAAACAAAACAAAGAAACACACACAAAAAAAACACATTTAGTGCTACGCCTGTAGTGGCCACACTGAAAAGTAGGAAACTGTAAGACACTGTATTGTGAAAATTAAGCTTCCAGTATCCCGCCAAGCTTCTGGGCAAATCAAATCATAAAGCACTGATTTCTTCGGGTATCAGGTATGACAGATGATCCTGATTCCGATTCCCACACCAAACTGCCTCCATTAACAGTTCAGTAGAACATGACTAAATCCATCAACGAAATGGTGAAAGAGGACAAAGACTGTTCTTTCAAGGCAACAGGTAGAGGCACAAGATGGTTGCAGGCAGCATCTGATGAAATGTTTCTTGTCCAGTTCCTCCTCGTCCCATCTGAAAAGCCACTTGTGTTTGTTATTTTTTCTTCCCAAAAACTACCATGGTGTCTACTAATGCACATCCCAGTCTGTAGAATGCTTTTGGCTACAGGAGGTGAGGTGACAAGACCTTTTTGGTGGGAAACGACACACTGAGAAAGGGATGTTTGAGATGTGTCAACTGTCTCTGACGGCTGGGAGTTTAAACAGGCACACACACACACACAAACACAAGACATGTTTATTCCTGAGCTTTGACACGAAATCCCATCGGCAGGAGAAGATTTTGAATCCCCTCACACACATGCAGTACAAGACGCAGAGCCGAACTGTTGTCAGCACCTCAGTCCTCCTTCGTCAGGGAGCAAAGGCAACAATCACGAGTACTCTGCAATGCCCGAGGCAGACCAGCAGGGGGCCTTACTGCCGAAACCCTTTTTTTCTTAGGAGAGAGACAAGTCCAGATTATGTGTGTGTGGAAACGACCACACACACACACAAAATAAGAGAAAAAAAAAAAAAAAAAGTGCCAGGTCAGAAAGCCTCTCAGACCACCTGACCAATGCCCAACTCGTTACGCCGCGGAAATGTCTGATTGATTGGACCTGATCACATGACGGCACAGGAGATGCCCAGGCAGCCCTGTTTACGGTCCTCTCTGCTGTTGAGTTTTTTCATGCGGTAGTGGCGGATTTCTCGAACCAGTGTGTAGAAGGCATCTTCCACTCCCTGGAGGAAACACAAAGAGAGAGGCTGTTATATAGTGTCTGGGCATTACTAATCATTCTAATCACTTCCATATTTTATCTTGTCGCTATTCAAATAAACTGCATTGATTGAAGTACATTCAAAATCAAATATGAGACGTTCATATTATATCTAAATCCTTGACCTTGCAGTGTCAAGGAACATGTTCTGCTAATTCAAGCACTGTAGTACACCATGAGTGGTGAGATCAACTTACCTGTCTGGTCTTGGCAGAGGTTTCAACAAACTCGATGCCGTAGCTTCTGGCAAGTTCCTGTGCTTGCTTAGTGTCTACAGTTCTAGCCAGATCACATTTATTACCCACTAGTACCATAGGAACATCATCAGAGTCCTTAACCCTTTTGATCTGTTCTCTGAAAAATATAAAATAAAATTTCACAATATTATCGCTGAGTAAGCACCCACAAAGACTGAATAACTGAATGTTGATGTCATGCGCAGAAAGTCCCAATCAGCAAAACGCAGTAGCAGAGTTAAAAACACTACAGCGTATTAATGATGGGACTCGAACCATCTCAACCATAAGGAGGGATGTGCAATGAAGTAGATTAGTGTCTGCCTGTTCGGTAATCCTTGTTCATATTATTTGTTTGATTCACTCACATGGTCAGGTACCATAAGACAAATACACTAGGTATGTTGATAACAAAACACAGCAACTAGGGATGCACCGATACCGATACCAGTATCGGGTATCGGGTATCGGGTCGATACTTCGTTAAAATACTCGTACTCGTTTTAAATTACCGATACCAAAAACCGATACCCAGTGTTGCGTCTTAACGCGTGTGTTTTCTTCTCTACTGTCTATGCCTGCCAGGTGTGAGAGCGGCGAGTTGCATAGAGGCCGAGAGCGGTATTGCAGACAGATAAGTTGAGGTTGAACTTGCAGTTTAAATAAATTCAATAACAGCTTGGATACGATGTGTGGAGGTGGCTTGCGTAAGCTAACGGTTTCGCTAGAGATTTTAAACTTAACACGTACGACCTCCAGTAAAGGTAAGTGCTATCTTTGGTTATTTTATGTTTTGCAGTTAACTTAGAACTGCTGTTACATAGGCAAAGTGTAGGGGCTAGCCTACTGTCTTTAGCGACGCTGCGCTTATAACATATTATTGCCATTTGCTACGGTTGATTGACGGGGACGGGAATGTATTTGTTTTCGCCTCTTTTACCCGGACGCATTTTGGTCTCGAAAGGAGGACATGTGAGGGTAAAAGAGGACTTCTGTCTTGTTTTGTGTTTCAGGAATCTTGTTGAGTTGCTAGTTTGTCATAAACACCCGCTAGCAAGTAGCCGCTAGCAAGACATCCCGTTAGCGATGTTAGCAAGGTTGTTTTAACACTCTTGGACATTGATGCTAGTATTACGTTTTTTTTTTTCGTTTTTCCGCCTGATGCTAATATTAAGTGCTTTTGTGTTTACTTCTTTGCAATGTTATTGTGATAGCTATGTTGGCTAGGTTGCAAACAACTTCCCTAACACAGTCAAACTTCAGGCAAGTGTCAATTTGGCTGCAAGAACGTAGCCCAGTTCATTGTCAACATTAAACTCTAGTAAGAAATCGCTATACCGTTGTGCTGCCTTAACGGCGATTTGGACTCATTTTAAGATAAATGATGACAGGAGCAAGGCACAGTGTAAGATCTGCACTGTTACAGTGTCGAGGGGCGGAAAGGAAAGTACTTCGTTTGACACAAGCAATTTGATTAAACATCTGAAAACGCACCATAGTGCTAAGCACACAAAGTTCACTCATGCCAGTGGCTTAAGAGACCAAGCAACCAATCTTTACTGACGTCTTTCTAAAGAAAAAAACGCGCACGCACACAGACAGAGAGAGAGAGAGAGAGAAGGGGAGGAAGAGAGTTGTTGATCCTTTTGTAACTGAACTGTGCTCATGTTCTTATCATCCAGGATAGTTCTGTTCACTTTTTGTTAAGCAGACTGTGTTGTTAACTATGCAGCAAATTAAATTGCCATCTGTCTATATTTTATATCTTTATTTTTGTTTAAACCAGAAAGCTCTGTTTATTTTTGGCTTGGGATAGCCTTCTGTTAATGTTGTACTATAGGCTTGACATAACCTGCAGAGGATAAAATAAAATCTTTCATGGAAACCAAATCTTGGAAGTATCGGTATCGGTACTCGGTATCGGCAAGTACACAAATAAAAATACTCGTACTCGTATCGGTTTGTAAAAAAGTGGTATCGGTGCATCCCTAACAGCAACCCACTTCTGTGTTGGTCCCTCCATGGTAAAGTTAACAAAAGTCTTGAGTTATGGTACCAATTGTTTTATTAACTCCTTTGGCAAAACACATTTTCTCATTAGAGTTTCCTACCTGTACAGATGCACGTCAGCAAAAGATTTGCTGTTGTTGATGGCAAAGACGCAGAGAAACCCTTCCCCAGTCCTCATGTACTGGTCCCTCATGGCACTGTACTCCTCTTGTCCTGCTGTGTCCAGGATGTCCAGCAGACACGTCTCGCCATCAATCACCACCTGCTTCCTGTACGAATCCTGCTCTCCGACAACAGAATCAGCACGTTAACCATCAAATGCTAAGCTTAAAAGAGGTCTGTTGGGGTTTCAGTTCATATGTATATTTTGTATGATCTTGCTCTACCTCGATGGTCGGATCGTACTCATCCACAAAGTGGTTCTGGATGAGCTGGATGGTGAGTGCACTCTTGCCAACACCGCCTGCACCAACCACCACCAACTTATACTCAGTCATCCTAAACGTATAAGCTTGTCTGAGAGAGAGAGAGAGGGAGAGAGAGAGAAAAAGAGGCGAGAGAGAAGAGAGAGAGAGATCAATTGATCACATAAATTGAATGGGATAATTTATTCTCGGGCTTTACATATACATGAGGCATATTTGATAGAGCAAAGATGGATAAGTGCTGGCAAAGATGTGTAATTTGTGTTGTGTAGAAAAAACACAGGCAACCAATTATTGCATACAAGCTGCCAAAATCCTTTTAAATGGAAGTGAGCATTTCACCATGTTGCTGTAAAGACTAGTCTATATGACCAATGCCATTTTCAAGAGTTAATCTCTACATTTGACTGGTTACAAGAACAGACAGGTCTGCGTTCAAATGCTTCTGAATTTCTCTGAGGCTTTCTGACACTTGTACAAATACTTGAGTGGATATTCTGTACCAAGTGCCTCTTAGAAAAGTGATCTTAAATGTCAAAGGGCCTCCCAGAGGACAGCATGTAAGAGAGATCGAGTAAAGGAGATGAGCAAGAAGGCTGCAGCTTGGCACAGCAATAAGCACACGGTACAGTTTCAATTTACCAGTGAAAGAATTTTGGTGGACAATAAGATTTTAGAAAATGCATTGAGGCTAATGACTGCTATAACACTACGAAAAACATATGAATAGTGGTTTTAAAAACGGGTGGCATAAAACAGGCCAAATATTCCAGACTTTTAAATGTGAGAAATGGCCACTTATGACAGAAAAAAACTTTTGTCCTTGAGATGGGCATCACAACTTCAAAAATGGACTTTACTTCTAAAATGTTTAAGGCTGTCTCAGAAGAGAACACCTCTGAAATTCAGTATTGACATTAGGCGAATCAGGAGGGACTAAGTGTCCACCACAACGATACAGGGGGACATACCAAGGGGTCTCCCCAGCCCCTCCTTTCCAAGTCTCTGGTTCGCCGATCAGCTTTCAGTAATAAATTACACATTAACAGCTTCAAAAGTTGTCTCCCATTGCTTCACAACACTGTGTGCTTAATAAACTTGAGTGACTCAAAACCTGCTGGGTTCTTCACATTATATAACACAGTTGATTTGGAATCAGCAAATATGAAGGGAATATACTAAATTACAACTCTTATTCAATCTTTTCAAGTTGTCTCTGGTGTACCGAATCACTGTCAAGGGGTATGCGTTTTAACACAAGCATTGTGAAAGCTTTTTACAATCATTGATTTAAACTGACATATCTTCCATAGAATACCTGAGGGAATGACCACATCTCAAGGTGTTCTTATAGCGGTTACTTTGCAGAAGACCTTCTGGCTAATAACCAGATTTGACTTGCGCCTAAACATCCTTTATATTAGACAGTGTTATTCATGGAAAGGCAAGCTTATCTTTGACTAAAGTATAGGAATTTTGCACCCCCTCGTGGACTACCTAGAAAACCGCTTAAGTCAATAACGTCCCTGCGCTTTTGATGACGGTGAAAGTTACATATTTGCAAGATTCAAAGTTACGCTCGTTAACTTTGTATCAGCTCTGACAACTAGCAAAATCTAGATCCTTGGTCATATCACATCAAATAAAGTAACGTTGAATGTTGAATATGGCTTACCAGCCAACGTTTGCATAGTGTAACTTTATCGATTAACATTGCTGACGAATAACTACGTGCCTCCACTGATGTGTAGCAAACACCAGTGACACGCTGTAAAGGCCGAATTATGCTCTGTTTTAGACGTAACGCGTAAGCACGTAAGATACATAACCCCCCCTTGCGGGGTAAAATATCCCCCCTTACGTGCTTAAGTGCGTCGCCCAAAATTCCTGACTATGCGACTAAAACACTACGGCCCTACACAGCTCGCAAAGGCTGTGATTGGCCGGCTACCACAACCTTTCACAGAGTCTCACGTTTCCGGGTTAATAGCATACTACAGCCTTTTTTAGACCCAGACATTTTTTAAAATCATGAATACCCTGCAGACCGTCTCACAAGCCTTTTCTTATGGATTAGGAACAAACATAACAGAAGAGGTCCAAAGACATGAACTCCTTTACAAATCCTCTTTAAACACTTATAGAATGCTTAAATTACCGCGAATTTATGGAGAGAATATCCCATTCTCACCCGCGATTGTTTGGAGAGAATGTGGTCATTCACGAACAAATAGGTACTTTCATATTCATTTTCCACCACTTGTGAGTCATGGTGGTATCATTCATTGAGTTCATATTGACGTGAATCAATCAATTGCACCCGCGATTTTGATAGAATGAGCCCGGTCTGCTCATATACAAAAGTTAACATTAACGTGGGCTTAACTGATGGCCAGCACCATTGTAGTTACAAGCATTGACAACATGATGAGATTCTCTCACCGTTTACCACCTCATCTTAAATAATGTAACTCATAAACACATCGTTTTAAAGCCTGTCGCAGTCATTAAAAGATGTCAATAAACGAACTTTTGCGTCATGTCTTTTTCGCCACTGGTAGCCTACTGAATTGCCAACATTTGTATTTTGTGTAACACGTGTATTCATAACATCAAGCCTTTCGCCCACTACACTTTCATGCTCCGGTAAGTTTTTTTCCTTTGTCCTGCTGCAATAAATAGGCTTACTTAACTCAAAATAAATCTACAGTTCTGGCGTCAATTTGCTTTGCAACACGCAACGCCTTGCAACACGCTCTGCGTCTAAAACGAACCTTAAATCAAAACTTGTCTAAAACAAGTTCCTTGTGTAAATTACGTGCTTAGGCGTTACGTCTAAAACAGAGCATAATTCGGCCTTAAGTCACAGCAAACTACTGACAGAGAGCACTGACTTTGAGGCTTGCTGGGTTTAACGTTGATCATTTAGGCATTTGGCGTTAAGTTCATATCGAATGCAAATAAGTGCATTGTCAACCTCATTTCCAATTGCCATTTTCTCGCAACGTGTGCATCCACTCACAGACACATATAACAACTAACGTCAGCAAATAATTCTATACCGGTAACAACATTTGCGGACAGCAAACGAATTGGTTGGCCAACTAGGTTCATATCATCCGATTGGTAACGTTAGCTAAAGGGGCTACGTACCCGGTCAGGGTTAATGATTTTGGGCTTACCTCAATTCCCCTTTAAGTAATGAAGTGCTGATTAAGTAATGACTGCATGTGATAGAAACAATATAAATCATATTAACTAGTACTTCAATTCTCAAATACATTAAATTAGTAAGCACACAGTTCACACAAGCCCTTTGGGTGAGGAGCAGGGAAGGAAACTCACCTCGTCGTCTGTTCTCGACGTAACTAGCAAGCTAGCTAGCTATGTACAAATTAGCTGGAAGCGAGTGGTGAGTGAGAGAGATAAACCGTGATTTCACGACAACAAATCATGTACGTTGGCAAATGGATAAAGAATGACAAACGAAGTACTGAAACACCCCCGAGCAACCTTAATACAAGTTGGTATTTTTTCTCTTGGGGAGTGTAGCCTTCGTTAGCTAGCCAGGACAGTCTGGTCACTTTTGACTTGCTTCGTTTAACTTCCTGACTGGTTTGCACAGACACACCCAGGTTCGGTCATTAACGTCAGCGCTGACACTGCACGTCACACCTCTCTATAAATTAATAAGAGGGCTGCATTTTAGCCTACTGGTTTCCCCTTTAAGATGTATTAATGTGAAGGAGATATAAAATAAAGGCCACATGTACATGTGCTCCCTAAGTGTAAATATCCTAAGTCCTATTCATTAAATAAACACACATTCTCTGCAAAACGTCATTAAACTTGTTGCTGTTTTAACTAAGAAATAACAAAATCACAACCTTTACATAGTTGGAGACAAGTTCATTTACTAAGCCTGTCTGTGTGAGCCTGTATGGATGAGGCTACTTTGTAGATTACGTTCCGCTCCGATAGTGATCATGTCCTCTGAGGAAGAAATGCGAAAACACCCACACTTAAAGTAAATAAAGGCAAGAATGCTCCAAGAGATGGTAAAGTTGGCCAGTTCATAACAAAGGCAACTGTCCCAAGTGCAGAGACCGCGCGCGCTGAACTAAAAGGTAAGATAGTCTTTATTTTCAGTGCACAGCAATAAGAGCAATCGTTGGTGGCTTAAGGGAACCTTTTAAAGCCATATACTATATATAATCTTAGTGCTAAAATATGTTCAACAGTGTAACTAAGAAGAATGTATAAGGTATTGAATTGTAGGCTATGCTACAATAGTCTTAAAAGTCAAACAAATATTCTAATGGGCCAATTCATAAACACCCCTATTAAAGACGATTAAAAACATTTGGATCATTGTAAAATTGTGAAAGGTGATTCTACTAATTCTACTAGTAACTAACCTTATAATTTGTTAGCTTTCTATGGTGGTGTTAATTTCAGTTTCACAGTTAAAAGTAGACATACTGAAGTTGTTATATGGCTACTAGCTATAAAATGATACATAAATGAACATTACCAAATTGATGTTGCAAATTAATACTTTTTAAAAAAGGCAAAAAAAAAAAAAAATGCCTGGCCCACCACTGAAATATCTGATAAGGCTAATTGCAGTTAAATGAGGGAAATTTGTCTCAAGCATTTCCCTCCGAGAACAGATAAGTGTTCCCTGAGGCCACAGTATAACCTAAATGTCCAGGCAATTTCGAGCAACTCAAAGAGTCTTGTAAGATAATTGAGAAAACGTAAAAGCAGAAGAAGGTTGAGTTTTCAAAGTAAATTGTTCTACTTTTAATGATGTTTTGATCCCAGTCAACTTCGCAGGATATGAATCCTCGACGTTGATTTCACAAACCACTTCAAGGAAATTCAGAATGGAGCTTAAAGTGTCACTGGACGGAATTCCGCGTGTAGTCTGCGGGGTCACAGAGCAAACAACATGCCAAGAGGTTGTCATCTCTTTAGCTCAAGCTCTGGGTAAGTTGTCATATTTGGTGGCGCCACTCTATTTTGGTTTAATGATTTTATCCCTGGTCAAACCTCTCTTTGTATTTCTCTTAGGACGCACTGGTCGCTACACACTGAAAGAGAAATTCAAGGAGTACGAGCGCAATGTGGCGCCGGATGAACGTCTGCTGGAGTCGCTGAGGAAATACGGCGAGCAGGTGCGCGAGGTTCAACTCACTCTTCACCGCAACGGCCCCTCTCTCGGTGAAGAAGCTGGTCCTGGCACTGACGCAGTCCGACTGAGGGGGGGACGCTATCAGAGTGGGGGGGCCCAGCTGAGGCGAGCCAACGTACCAGGCCACGACCACCAAGGCAGTGATGGGAAAAACCTTAACCGCCAGAGCCTTCCGCCTCTGTCCCGCCTGAGATTCCACTCAGAGGCGGCTCCTGAAGAGCCCAAGAGGCCCAAGAGGAAGTCCCTAACACTGATGGAGGAAGCCTGGGAATGGCTGGAGAGTGTGGGCCGCAGCGGTAAAAAGCAGTTAGGGCGGAGAGATAAGGTCAAAGGCAGAGATGACATCAGCAGTGGCACCAGCGACAGAGGAAACCGACTCTCTCAAAGCATCACTGAACCGCCAGGCCAGGACCACTCCCCTTTGCCTTTGCCACAAGGGAGAAACAGGAGGGAGAGGGGTAAGGCCAATGAGGTGCCAAAAGTCATTAGTTGCCTTGGGAGTCGTGGCAGTGATGATCAGGTGAATGACAAGAAAAAGCGAGCAGAGGCCAAAGCACAGAAGAGCAAGAAGAAAGACCCACAGGCCAACTTGCCTTTCCTGGAAGTGGAGGAGCTGCATGCCAAGGCCAACAAGGAGGTTGAGGAGGAGAAAGAGGAACTGAGGAAACTCACCCTTCTCCAGCAGTCCAGTCTTCTCGAGCTCCAGTCACAGATAGACACAGCAGACAGTCAGATCAGCAAGTTGGAAGAGTGGCAGGCAAACCAACTGGCAGAGGAACAAGCCCAACTGCGTCTGCTTGAAGAGGAAGCAGAGCAGCTAGACTTCTGGGAGAATGAGCTGAGGGCAGAGGAGGGGTTTGAGAGGGACCTGCAGTGGCAGTTCCTGGAGCTGAAGGAGAAAGCAGCCGAATGCAAAGCCCAGCTCCAGGAATACCAACGCAAGCTTGAGGGGCTCAACCTCAGCTCCGGTCTGGCAAGCCTCTTCCCAAAACGTGAGGCCGGTCCAACGAATGATGGTGCAACAGAAACCAAACCAAATGGTCACGACATACACGCTACAGTCCTGCATTCTGTGTGTAAAACCGAACTGGGTAAGAACCCAGCTCAGAAACAGAACATAGGAAATTCAGAGGGGCAGTCTGTGGGCTTTGTGGGCTCAAAGCTCCCTCGTGTGTTTGTCGCTCCGATTCGAGCTACAGACTCTGGGACGAGCAATCTCAGAGAGTGGTGGACACGCTGGTCTGCCAGTCAGGGCTCCATGGCAGGGACCAAACCCAAAGCCATTCATCGCTCAGAGATCACTATACAACTCAACAGCACCCGGGTCTGAGGGACAGTAGTCCAGGCAAAATAGCCCATTTTGGAGCAAAAAATGGAATTAATTGTAATAGAATTTTTTTCAGCATAGATAATTTCTATGAGGTGTCCAGAACAACATACTAAAAGTCCTAAGAAATCCAAGTTGAGGAAATATGTTTAATTCTCATCAATCTGAGATGTGTGCTAATAATGCATGGCAAAAATACACCTCAAAAAATTTTTTTTTTCCTTTACTCCTATCAAAATAAAACTTTACACAATGAAAGTACCCATGAACATTTACATTTTTTGTATTACAAGTTTCTTTGAAAATGAATTTGAATATGCAAATGAGCTATACACTAATCGAATATGCCCAAAATACACCCTATGGGCTCAATTTTTTCCTTTACTCCTACCACAGTAAAACTTTACATAGTAAAAGTATACATTAAAAGTAACTCTTTTTGTATTACAAGTTTCTTTTGAAATGAATTTGAGTATGCACATGAGCGTCACACTTATTGAATATGTCCTGATTGCATAGTCAGAAACACCATACCCCTGGCAGGTACTACCAAGCCAGGCAGTTTTCAGGTTAGAGGCCAGTCTAAAAGCAACATTGCCATCTCCCATTGGCAGTAGGATGATAGGATGAAGATTTGGCTGATGTATTTGTCATACATATGAATGGTGTTTCTGCCTATGGACATATTCAATAAGTGTGGAGCTCATGTGCATATTCAAATTAATTTCAAAAGAAACTTGTAATACAAAAAATGTTACTTTTCATGGGTACTTTCATTGTGTAAAGTTTCATTTTGATAGGAGTAAAGGAAAAAATTTAAATTTTGAGGCATATTTTTACCATGCATTATTAGCACACATCTCAGATTGATGAGAATTAAACATATTTCCTCAACTTGGATTTCTTAGGACTTTTATTATGTTGTTCTGGACACCTCATAGAAATGATCTATGCTCAAAAAAATTCTATTACAATTAGTCTGTCGTAAAACGCTATTTTGCCTGGACTACAGGGGTTCATGGCTCCTCAGAAAAACTGGCAGTCTAGGTTGAGAACACCTTTTGCTCTGGATGTCTATATACCCCATTTTTTTGCCTATATCAAAAAGGAATTCCCACTGACTGTACTTTTAAAGAGACTATTAAAAGAACAATAGAGTAAAAAGTGAAATTGTACTTAATATAAATATTCCTGGCATAACCTGCGGCATATCATAGTGAAGTGTGATCTCTGATTAGTGCAATAGGTTAGCTTAGGAGATAATCATGACATAGCAATGCATAAGCAGACACCTGGAGCCACTAATTTCATCCGGTGTAATATAAAATTAATTTTTTATAATATATATATTTTCAGAATGAAATCCTGTCAATACTAGCCTGGTATAACTACTCAAATACTTTGTGGACAGATAGGGTCTGGCCGCGCTCCATTTGGGATTGTTTGCAGTTGGTGTTGGTTGAAGTGGTTGCCTTTAACCAATCGGCATTGACCAGAATAGGGTCACTATACTTCCTCTATTACCACTACAGGTGCAAGCTGATATATTTTCCCAAATGTCTTTGCCCTTGATGGATACATTTACACATGCACGCTTTCCATATAAATCATTCAGTTTGCTAGCATTGCTCCAATGGTTTGTATAGCTATAAATTGTATTGAAGAGAATGAATTGTTAACTGTAATATCCTTGATTTTCCGCATTAGCCTACCACACTTTCGCATGTTAAAGAAAACAGTTACATGAACTTGTACCTAACCATGCATGTCTTCCATTTCAATAATTAATAAACTTAGCTTTGTGAGTTCTAAACAAATGATTACCATAAACACACACCTGTAATCATCTGTGTCGAAGCAGTGTGACTTATTTGTACGAGGCTGGATGAGAAAAAAAAAAAAAACACCCCCCTAACTAGGCCTCTGAAGGATCCGGCTGCTATACTGTTTTCTAGCTCAACTGGAAACCCATATATCAACGGCACTGACGACACATTTTCATTTTCATAAAACGTTTATTTCAATTTTTTTCATTCAAGACCATTAACAAAAGTATATAGGGGAGACCCCATATGCAGTTAAACTGGAGCTTAACATGCTCCAGCTGAAATTCAACTGACAGTCAGACAGCTCCATGTGTCTTCTGAAGCACAGCAAATCCCCACCAATGCCTTTTAAACCACACTAATTCAAATCCTTATGATTTTGGTGTGTATTTTCTATCTGATCTTCAGTCACCCATTCCTTTTCGTTACTCCTCATTATAATCGTCATGTTGTGATGTTTTAATCTCCCACTAAGCGAAAGCACACATTACGTACAGTATATGTTTGACCAACCAGAGTGCATACTTGTATTATTTCTACTGAAAACAGAAGCCATCCTATGATTGATTTTTTTTTTTTTTTTGGCGGTTGGCTGGGGTTTGAGGATATATCTAATTTTTTTGTTGTTTCATTTATAATTTTAGGCACCTTATTCTTATTTTAGTTATTTCATAAGCAGACATTTTTGAGTTTAAATAGAACAGAGAAAGATGTGCAAAGGAAAAAAAAAGAAAAAAAAAAGTACATCGTATAAAAGTACTGATGAATAAAAGGATGCCATTTGGAATTCTGCACCTGGGAGAGGAAGGTCTGGACAGGGAAGCCTGGGAATACCTAAAGGCATCAAAAGGTTCCAGAAATCCAACCAAAATCAGAAACTCAAACCAAACTTGAAATGGTGGAGAAAAAAAAAAAACTAAAATGTATATAATAATAATAATAATAATAATAATTCAAAATAAATCATTCACATTGTTTACAAAACAACAAACATGAGCGTTGACCTCATGACACAGTGTTTCCAGGTCAGGGGTCAAAGTTGACAAGGATCAGGGGGGTGTTAAAAACTGCTCTAAAAACTGAGCAGGGAAAACGCCGCTTCCTATGCATAGAATCTCACGCACAATCGCTTTGCTTTGATTGATCTATGAAAACACCCAAACATGGGAGATTAGTTACAGGTGAAAAAAAAAAATAAAGAGAGGAAAAAAATAAAGAAAGGAGGAAAGAGAAAAAGGATGATTCTATATCTTTATCAAACACACACACACACGCACACACACACACGCACATATAACTGACAGGTTTTAGCAGGTGCAGATTTCCACACATGGAATCAGATGAGTTTAGGTTGAGAAGAACACATCACCAGAGGAGACTAGATCACCCAGAAATCACAGAGGGAGCAGAACCCCACGCAGAACAGTTGGTCTTTTCTTTCGTTCTTTCATCTCAAGAGACAGGTCTCCCTTCACATGTCATACCCCTCAACATTTCTAACACACCACGTCCACAAATCAAACACACTCACGCACACCCAAACACACACAGGCACACACACACACACACACACACACTCAGAACTGAATATCCTCATTAGAGCACAGTAATAAGCTCTGCAGTTTGCTAGTAGACCACACTTAAGAGAGGGGAGGCTAAGGAATGGGGAGGAGGGGGGAGGATCATAATATGGAGAGGATTGGGCTGCAATGACAGGACAGGGAGAGGTGTTATGCATGCCAATAATATGCCAAGCATCTGTAGAGTATGTTTGCAAATATGTCAGGGTGGTGTGGTCTGCGTGAATGTGTGTATGTGTGCGTGCGGGTACGTATGTGGGAGCGAGTGTATATGTATGCATGTGTATGTGAGAGACAGAGGGTATATGTATACAGACACTATATATAAATGGCTGCCAACCCAGACCCTGTCCATAGCCCGATTGTTCCTCTCCTATGCTATTGGTTGGGAGGGGTGTGTAGTGGTGGGGCAAACAGTCCTCAGTCCATGACGCCAGGCTGACGTGCCTTCCTCTCAACACTGAAGCCCTAATAGAAAAACAGACAAACGCACAGGGTTAAGGGCTTTCAGACTCATTTCAAAATACACACAGTCACAGCTAAGGCACCGTTTGAACTCCAACTAACTCCAACTAAAAACCAAAAAAGTTTGACACAGAGTTCACCCTTACTGGGATTTACTCCACTTTGCTGCGTGAATGCATGTGCGTGTTACCTTTGAACTGTCAGGTCCACGGGGCTGCCTAAGGATGACTAGGCGTGGGGCACTGGTGTCGTCCAAGGTGATGCTCTTCAGGCGGTTCACCAGGCGCTCAGGACGGGGCGTGGCTACTGGTTTTGGGCCCTCGCTGTTTTAGTGAACACAGACCAATCAGCACTCAGGGTCAACAATACAACCATCTATCCCTTCATCTACTCGTTCAGTCATAAATTCAATCAATCCATTATCAAATCCAATTATCAAGGTACTGAATTAAAATGTTATTGTATATCATATAGACAGAACGTATGCTTTAAATTACTATTGTTATCACCTTCATACTGATCTCAAAACTGTACGGCAAGTTAAAAGGGCTGATTACACTACAGCTTTAAAACCAAACCCTCACATATCACATCGCTGCCTTAAACTTCTAGCTGAAAGGCTTTAAAATCAAGATTAACACTAAATTACCATAACTCACAACCACCAACAAAAAATAAATAGATACAAACATCCACTGGACCTCTCCCTGACAGTCCCTCACCTGACTCTGCGCACGTTGCAGGCGCTGCATTTGCCGGTGCGCTGGTTGAGGATGACCGAGAACTCCACCTCGTCTCCCGTCTGTAGCTCCAGTCCGTCCTGGACCTCCTTCACGTGGAAGAAGAGCTTCTTGCTCTCGCCCACCTCGTACGTGATGAAGCCAAACTGCAAGAGACAACAGAACACACAAACACAACATTAGAAAAAGCCCCCGCCAAACAAAATAGTTCAGCTTCCTCACATAAAATAGCAGTTCCTATAAGCCAGGGTTTTTAACTGGGGGTCTGTGGCCTCCTGGTGGACCGAAACAGCATTGCAGGGGGTCCGCAAACTACTTTCTAATCAGAGTGGTGGTCTCTGGGTCAAAACCAGTTGAAAACCCCTGCTACAAGCAATTATGCAGAATTGGATTAATATGCAGAATTGGACCGTTGCCTTCACCAAAAACATAGCTGTTCCCACTGCACATCAGGGTTATTACAATGAATGTGGTAACTTGATATAATGTACTGATTTGCATACACATTACATTTTGGCACACACATGCCCTCAGAAACACACAAACACTGAATTTGGAGAGTGTAAAGATCTCCTGTACCTGATCTTTAACGCTCTCCACTAGAGCTCGGCGCTGAGGGATAATGTGGCAGGCCATCTTCTGCCCAGTCTGGGTGATGGTACAGAGCTGGAATTTCACCATCTCTCCTTTCTGCAGACAGTCTGCCTTGCTGGCCATGCTGACAATGCCAAAGGGGTAGCTCTGGCCCTTAGTGGCACCTTGGAGAGAGAGAGTCAGGAGACAGCAAAGTTTCAGCACAGTTCTATCATTTTTGGGTTGTTAAATGCCTGAGGCAAAAGGCTTTTCAAACTAAATGTACAGTTGTTATTATATTAGGAAGTGAGATGCATTAGAGTGATCTTTTACCTTCCTCTGTGACCTCAATAAGCCCCTGGTATTCTGTCTGAGATGGGTCCACACTTCGCAAGGGGCGAGTCACTTTACCCAGTGACACTGTTGTCCCCACATCCTCCCCAATACCATTCACTGTGAAGGCAGAACGACAAGAGCTCATCAAAGGCATGAACTCAAAACAAAAAAAACACGTCGCAGGATATAAACAGTGAAAAAAAGTTATTAATCCAGATACAAAGCCATCGATAAGGTAAGAAGATGTGTGGGAGATAATAGAGGAGTTAAACAGAGAACAATAGAAGGGAGAGAGAGTGCAAGGCACAGGTGTGATTGTGGGACAGTGACCGTGCAGGAAGAAAAAGAGCCACGAGCTCTGATCTTTCCTTACCAGGAGCCATTTTGGTGACCTTCTCAGCACTGACTTTGTTTCCTTTCCCCTTGGACAGCGTGTATTCCACCGTATCACCCAGTTCCAAGCTGTCCACGTCTCCACACACCTCACTGCGCACACAGAACCAGCATTACAACCAGGAAGACAACCGTCAAAACTCCACTAAGCCAACACCTACACTTGATATGTCTAAACAAATGGTAAACTTCATCAGCAACTGTTCATTTCCATTTGTTCACGAGTTTGCCTACCTGTAATGGAAGAAGATCTCCTGGTCATGATTGGCCGTCTCGATGAAGCCGAAGTTGTCCTTGAGTGTGGCGACGAACCCGAGCAGTCTCTTGGAGTTGACGGAGCGGTTGAGGATCTTGATGGAGACGGCGCTCTGCAGGCCGGTCCGCTTCACTTCACTTATGCTAAACTCCACCTGCAAGAGAATTCAACCCAACACAGAAATTAAGACATTGCGATAGGTTATACCTTAAAAATGTTCCACAAGCTTTGAAATTAATTGAATAGATACTATTCTGGATACTCATACATCGCTGCTGGTCCCTTGACATTATAAAGCAGCTACAAAATTGCAACCGTATAGCACTGATAACACACTTTCTTGATGTTGAACTAATGTTTCCTACCTTGTCTCCTATCTGAGGGACCGCAGCTCCCTCTAGGTCTTTGATATGGTACGTCACAGTCAGCTTCACGCCGCAGTCTTCATAAGCGACAAGACCTTCCTCAGCATCCTGACAAAAAGAGACACCACAACTACGTTTCAGAGTCAGCAGCGTGTTGGGGAAACATCAAAGATGGTCTCGAGCTCTGCCAGAAAGCAAACTCTTCCCTTCTGGTGTTTACAGGCTTGTCAGAGTGGTGTTGGTGAGCAGCCAGCTTGTGTTCAGATGGCTGAAAGTGATCCGTGAGTATGGGTTAGCCATGACTGTCTGTGAACACTGACAGCTTTAGAGGGTTCCCGGGAAATATTGTTCACACAGTTAAACCATCTCTTCACGCACACACACCATTAGTAAAAGCTGAAATGTTTTTCTCTAGTTACCAGATTCAATTTCATTTGAACACAAATTCGTGGCATCTTTGTACAGGAATTATTAGTGTAAATGTATTGCATGTTACAAATCACACAGTGGTTTGCAACTACACAGGGCATTCCAATTAGTGTAGCTATAACCATGCCACCATCCCTGCTGTGAGAGCGCATCACAGCACATATGAGCCTGGCACACACTCACAGGGCAATTACCTTGTCTACTTTACCCTTAAGAAAAAAAATAGAAAGATGGGATATTAGGGTGTGGAGCATTTAAACAATGCTGGTCTGTATTGACAACCATGCGCTTACTACAAGAGTGTGTCTGTAACAGCACTATGGTGGTGGATGTGCCAGACGAAAAATACTTGGCAAAGGGTTAACTTTTTTTTTTTTTTTTTTTTTAACACAACATAATAATAAAGGCAGTAGTTTTATGTTCACCCTAAACAGCGTTAATACCAGGTCCTGTTTATGATTTTTTTTTTGGTTTTAAGTCTGCTTGCTCCTGTACTTCTACGAAATATTGAATACAAATAAATGTAACCAAAAAACAAACAAACAAAAAACCTTAACATATATTCCAATAAATAGCCTGACCAATGAAGCGGTGGTAACAGCATGCACAGAAAGGCATCCTACCTTGTCTTTTTTCTAATGGAGCAGAGAAGATAGACCCAAGGAGGAAAGGAAATAAAAATAAAGTAAAAAGTATTAGAAGACCGAGGAGCGGTGTAGAAAGAAAAAAAAAAGAAAAAGAGCCTGCACTATCTTAATTATTTGAATCCACAAGGAGTCAAAAGATTCTACCTTTTCAAAATAAAAAGCTGATCCTTTGAAAAGCTAACAGAAAGATGCCCTCGTCAGCATGACTCGCACACAACACACACAAAACAAAGTGAACAAGAAAAAGGCTTGCTTTAAAAATAAAAAAAAAAATAAAAAAATAATAATAAAAAAAATAATTTCAAATAAACAAAAACACAGACCTGCAGAGGGTCATCATATGCCCATCATATTCTAATACCTCTCCCTTGTTACACCCCCTCACCTTCTCCTTGACCTTGCTAGGACTGGCGTTCTTGTTGGCGAAGGAGGACGTGGCTGGCGTGGCCTCCTTCTCCACCTGTCCCACGAAGCGCTGCTCAGACTGGACGTGGAAGGACACGGTGCCCTTGGGTAGCTTCTTGATCCGCACGGCATGGTTCCGCTGGGCAGACAACATGTCCTGCAAGAACCCGCACAGGAAACGCCGCTCAGTTTCAGAGTTCCCCCCACTGCTGGCTACCTTAGACATGCATTCACCTAATGGAACCAAACTACTCATTAAATTACCATGATTTTGTTTTGCTGTGGAAAGGCATCTTGAGTGAACCCTGCTGCGTAAATTATTGCCTTATTTCTTACCTGGCTTAAGCAATGCCATCCAACTGTCTCACTGTAGAATACCTGGTTTCAAGCTCTTACTCTCAACATATAGCCTTGCAGACTTGCTTACCTTATTTGCAAGCTCCTCACTGCCTGGCCTGACCTCTTCCTGCCAAGATATGAGACCGTAAACATGTCAACTGCATCAAAGGCATCTGTAAGACATTGTCTGTCAGGTCGATGGGCAGCAACTTAAGTATCTCACCTGCCAGGACGCTCAGTAATCTCTTAATCGTCACTCTACTCTACACACGAAGTGATGGTGAAACACTCAGAGGATCCAAAGGGATTTTTCCCCTTTCCTTTAGTGTTGTATGACTTTTTGAGCATGTAAACTGTCTGCAAAGTTACAAAACCCAAAGTACATGACAGAGGGAGTAGTACTCTCCCAAAGAAACTACTTTCTCAGCTGCCTGAGATGCCTCGTTAAAATTCCAGCCATGTACCTTTGTTACAAGATGATGCAATCTCGTAACACAATCTTTACTGCCTGCCTGACTGACCAATCAGAGCACACTGGGCTCACTGGAAGACACAGGAGCTCTAACAGATCATTTTAGACAGAGGGTGAAGAGAGATGTACTGTATGAGTCGAATATTATGTTTCAGGAACATTGAAGCATGTTAATATTTAAGTAGACCCCCCCCCAAAATAAAATATGAACATTGAAAACAAGCATAATAGGCCCTCTTTAAAAAAAAGCAGCTTGGGGCATGGTGCAACATGGTGCATCCCAGACACTGACGCAGGTGATCTTGCCAGTATGTAGCTGTAGGTTTTTGCTCCAACCAAGCATGGGCTCACTTGATGAAACCCATCTGTCATCTGATAACTGAACCCTGTCTACAAATGACTGATGGGTTTCATTTTTCAATGGATGCAATATGGTGCGCGTGTATAGTCGTGCTGACAAACAAAGTACCACACAGGCCCTTCATGTGCAAGAACCATGTACGTGACATGGCCAACATGAAGGGTGCCCCTGGATATCCATCCCCTCTGAAGTAGGAGCATGATCAAATACACCTGGCTCTGGCACAGATTCCCCCTGAAGGGATTCATTAGCTGAGACGTGTGTACTTGAGCTAGCGTCACTGAACTCAGAGGGATGATGGATGTCCTGTGGGACTGGGCAATACTTCAATCAAGCTGACTCACGGGCACAACGGTGAACTCCACTTCGTCAGAGATGTGCAGTGGGCTCTCCTCCAGCACCTCGCTGAAGTGGAAGAACATCCGAGCGTCCCGGTCCACACACTTGATGAAGCCAAAGCCGTCCCGCATGGCAGCAATCACGCCCTGTGTGGCCAAGGGAGAGGTACCACAACACGGCCCTCTAGCATCAGTAGCTTTCAGGGCACTACAACTCTATGAGTCACAAAAATGTATCTTTACAGCAATCAATCCAGTTTAAACTTAACAAAATAATAAAAAAAATAATTGTTTGACTGCTTTTGATCCAGGCAGATATGGTACACTGCAAAAAATGCCCCTCTAGATTTAAGACAAATCATTACATATTTAAGCAGGATTTTGCTACAAGCAAATTTGGCTGCCAGTGCGTTAAGCAAATTTGGCTTGTTAAGATTTCTTAAAATAAGTAATATTTGCTTGAAATAGGTAAAAATAACCTTACCAAGAAAGCACTAGGTAAGTACAATTTAGCTAGAAACAAGACCAACTAGATTTTTCATCTCAATATAAGAGTAATAACACTAGGTTAGAAAAGCATTTTTTGCAGTGTAGATTATGGGGAAAGAGCTTACCATCTCTCTTGCCTCCTTGGTGAAGTGGAAGGTGTCGGGGAGGATCTCGATGTTAGTGGCCCTTTCCAGCTTGTCTCTGCGGTCCACGGAGATGTTGAAACGCACATGATCACCATCCAGAAGGGTCACCTTGGACTTGGTGTCTTTCTCCCCAAATGGAAGCTCCTTTTCGGTGAAGTTGACTCTAGCACTTATACGTCCAGGCAATGGATCATTCTGCAGAATTAGAATACAAACGTTAGCCATTTATTTGAAAGCAATAGTGTCACGCAACACGACAGTGGTGATACCGATAGTGCCTAGTGGCCACTGTGGTTAACAGGATATCTGATTCACACCTGATTCTTGGTGGGGACCTTGGGTATAACTTTAGCGACGGTTCCGTCAAAGTGCTCGATGCTTATGTCTTCAAAGATGACTGTTCCCTGAGGTAGCAGTCTCACATCGGTGGCCACCTCCTTCCCCTGGGGACGACATTACAGAATGGAATTCAGTGTTTACAGAAGGCTGAGGAAAACTGAAAGAAAATGTTCTATACAAACATGCAGACAGATATAGCAGTTACAGAAAGAATGCTTCATTAGGTGACTATATTTTAATTAATTGAAGTCTTAATTCATATATTTGCAATACAAGAGCTTCGAGAGTTCAGAGAGAATCAGATTCATGCTCGTGTTTCTAGTGTCTAGCTCTAGCCACAGGAGCTAGAGCTATTGGAACAGGCAAGGTAACTGCACAGACACCACATCTAGGCACACCCTCCCGTACATTTCTCTCTTTGATGGTGAACTCCACATCATCCCCAGCTTGCAGTGCTTCTAGGTCTCCCTTGAACTCGCTGTAGTGGAAGAAGATCTCCTTCACCACGTCTCCTCGCTCGATAAAACCAAACGCTTCCTGGAAAGTCGGGTGAAAAAAATAAATAGTTATTGACAAGGGATAGTAATCAAATATTTTGTTATGGTATTTTACTGATTTGAGAGCAATGTATGCATGCACATACAGAAATTTGTTGTAGTACAGCAGTATTACTAAAGAAACAATGATGGGATGGCAATGATGAAATACAAAACAGCCAAACAAAAAGAAAAAATATTAAGGGCTGTTGGAGTGGTGCTTGAGCATCCAGACATGACGTAACTTTGGTGAGGTATTTCCATAATCTAAAAATTTCAACCAATTATGCAGGTAGTCAACCTTCTGCTAGCCTGTAAAAGTTATTTTATACGTGGCGAACCTGCTCAACAATATCTGCCATTCCTCAAGTGAGGGGGCTTGGTCCTGCCTCCACTGTTAAATTAGTCATTTCTGACTCATTATAACAGCAGGAGGACTCCCTTCTGCCTCAGGCCTAGCTGGGGATCTTCTGTGGTAGACGAATGCCAAAGAATAAAGAGCCTGGGGCAGTATGGAGGATGGAGTCCAAGTACTTCACTTCATACAATTTGGGCATCTTAGAGCAGCTCCACAGCATGCGAACCAGTAACCATTCTTGTTGACACCGCCATGAGCTATAGAATTTTGAATCCTTAATCACCCAATCATTTGCTGGGATGCAGTTGAGTCTGTAACTTTAAATGTACAAGCCTTGCACGAATTTCAGATGCTTGGTTTGAGGGACAAACCTTTCTACAAAGCATCTGGGTAACAAGGGGTGTTCAAGTGGACAACAAAACAGATATTTTCTAGGAGTCTTTCACTCACTTATACATTTGAATGATCTTGTCTTGATCTTTATTTCTTGTTATTTCACAACCTGGCTGACAACCTTTAGACAAAGTTGTTTTCATACCCATAGGCAGATCTCTTTTTAAACCACCCAATTATAATGCGATGGTCAAATAAGTGCCACCTCTATCATGTGTGAATGATCCATCATCTGCCTTACTCTGAAATCCAAAAGCTCAGGGGTTTGAATACCTATGCAAGTACGCAGTTTGTTTTTTTATATATATTTTTAATAAATGCAATTTACATCTGGGCGATCTTTTGTACTTGGCGGTGACCATCAGGGTGGTTGAATACATGGCACTACAGCTACATCATTTAATGCTACATGAATGTGGATGCAAACAAGACTTTTACCTTAGTAGCACAGACGACTCCCTGGCACCTCATTTGTTTCTTCTTGACCAGAACAATGTTACGAGCGCTGACTGCACCATTACTGCAAACACAGAGACGCGCTGGGTCAGAGTGTGGTCTTCCCCAATGAGTATTGAATGATGGATCAGATTGATTAACAGGCAAACTGATCGACAGATTAATTAATGGATAGATTATCCTAGAGGCAAAAAGGTGAAAGACTGAGTGGATGTATCCCAAACATACTGTTTATTGGTCTCCATGTAAAAGCTGACTTTGTCTCCAGTATCCAGGTGTATGTTTCCCTCCACATCATCAGGTGTGTATGTCAGGTAGAACACCTCCTATGGGGTGCAGGCACACACACAAATAAGCACCAAAACTTCAGGCTTGTGGTTTATTAAAAGAAAAATTCTGAAACTTCCCTGGTAAAAGATCATCTAATTATATGAAATAACCATCTAAGTCCCCAGAATTCCCAACATGCATCTACAAATAAATATTTGCTATGTGCAAGTAATCCAAGAGACATTATGTGGAGTAATGTCATCATCCATGCGAGTGAATTCATAACACGGACACTGGATCCTCACCCGGACACTCACCCCATTCCTCTCATAACACACACTGCCAGTGGGCAGCTGGCCTGGTGCGGACTTGCCATCTAGGTGAGTGGGTATGGCTGAGACTACCTACAGACCACAAACCACCACACAGGAATAAATGGGTTAGAGGCCGCACAGAAGCACATGGACTAATGTAAAAAAGTAAAAATATGAAAAATACAAACAAGGACAAAGTGATAACGCAACACAACATGAACAAATGCCACTTGATGAGCTTGATATGATTGTCTTACGCTCCACACTGATATCCAAATTTGATGCCATGTGAATTTGCTTAAATCAAAAAACCATGCAAAGCCCCAAGTGAGACAGAACATAAAAACAAAGGTCCAAGACAGTCTGGCCCATTGTAAAGCCTGTTCAGGTTACTGCACATATAGAGCGCATAAATTAGCCATATGAATTTTGGGGTTTTTGTCTAGATCTGTCAATTAAATTATTATTATTTTTTTTAAATTTAACAAAAAAAAAAAAAAGATTTACAATGAGCCTGAACGATCAACCAAACAAACCCACCAGACAAACACACGCACTCCACATACATATAAACACGGACAGGACAAAACACATAAAACAGAACCAAGAGTAAAATGTGTTCCTTAACTGGATGTATATAACCATGCAGCTTAGTAATGGGAGAGGCGTGCAAGTCAGGCCCCACCTGCCCAGAGATGCGCTCCTCGGGCAGCACCTCAGGCTTGATCTTTACTAGCTTCACAGCAATGGGCTTGCCAGTGCGCTTGTCAAGCGACACCTCAAACTCCACATCATCTGGAAGAGGGACGGGGGGAGACAAAAGGGAAGAAAACAAAGTGTTTTAAGAGGACGTATGTCTAAAGTGTAATTGCCATGGATGTCACTCCTTACCTCTACGACTTGCAAAACCATGGACTGACCCATCACACACTCAAAGTACATTTAGTTGAACAACAACGAAATATTTAAAATCACAATAAGAAGATGCTCCATGTTTCATATGAAATAAACAAACAAAAACAAAACACCACAAGACACACCCCACTTCAGTCAAGCCCCCTCACCTCCTATCTTGAGCTCCTGCAAGTTGCCGTTATATTGGGAGCAGTGGAAGAAGAGTCGGGCCTGGCGCTCAGAGCACTGGATGAAGCCGTACGAGGTCAACAGCTTCTCCACCACCCCAGTCTCCCTGATGCCGACCCCGGAGCCATTAGCAAAGGCAGTGTGGCCATTGTTGTGAAGCAAGCTTGGATCAAAGCTCATCTGTTCAAACAAGGGAGGGGGAAGAATGGTGAGATGTTGGACATTAGGTGCTGAGGCATGTTCACTAGTTAATTTTCAAATTAAGAAGTTCCAACGGTATGAGTGGATATGACCAAATGAAAAAAACATTTAACGAGGATCTCTCATAAATGTTAACGGATAAAATGAGGGTTAAGGATCTTCCCCTGGGCAACACTGTGGTATTGCACCTACAATGGTCCAAGTATACTACAAACAAATAATCACAAAAAAAAAAAAGGCATCACAAAATCTGCTCGTACAAAACAAGGTTAACACTTGATTGACTGACCCATCCGCCGAGCCAACCAGAGATTTCCAGTACTGTCTGTCTGCCCCAGGTCATAAACAATGCAAACACAGCTGGCTACCCTTTCATACGTCTTCATGTCGAATCAGCTCATCCGCCATCACCCAACAAAACATACCACACCACGCAGTTCTAGTGCGTTCACCACAAATTCATCCATTGTTTGACATGCATGGGTTATCGTTAGAGCTGTATATTACTGTTAGCAAAAAAACGATCCAAACAATTGTTTTCCATTAGGGGGTAAACGAGACATGCAAAAACCAAAACACCTGTCCAATTAAATACATCAGCAAGAGAGAAAGAATGAACATCAAGTTTACCATGAGAGGGCACAAGTCCAATTGAACACCACACCTTGCAATCACAATGCCTTTTCACACCATTGGCCAGCTAAGAGAACAAATGTTACCCTTCAACCGATCCAAATCTTTGGGTGGAACACATGCGGTTAGCAACCAGTCAAAACCCAAACTGTTAGGAGAGGGCACTCTTCAGTGTGTCTGGGAGGCAATTCAGACCTCCGACCTCATGCCCACTTACTGATCTTGGGAACGCGGGGGTCCGCTGACGCTTTTTGCCCCCTGCTGCCCGGGGGGTATGACAGGACATAGAGGCAGAGCGGGGGATGTGCATGGGGGTGGTGGGCATTGCCGTGGCAGGGGCAGGGGTGACGGGGGCTGCCGTGGCATGGGAAGTAGAACGGGATGCGGGTGGTTCAGAAGACCCTCGCTCCATCTTCAAGAGTGGGGCTAGTTCTGAAAGGCACTGTCAAGTTGGGGCAAAGCGGTCACTTTACAGGGCCTTATACTTTTACACAGGGGGGTAACTCAGGACTGGATGGTTTACCATCCAAAATGAAAAAAATCAAGCAGGTCACGCAGTGGATCCTTTATTCCCACTATGTGACATTAGGGGAAGTTTTGGGTGATGACCACAACCTCTGACTTATAAGGAACTAGTCGCCCAGCTTTCAATTCAACAACATTATTCTACTGATCCACCAGAGGTAGCAAACAACAGTGATGCGATAACAAACAAACAAAAAAAAAAAAGTCTTTCTGATCTTTCTGTAACCTCTACAACTTATACAACCACAGAAGAAAAGACACACAGACTGATCAGGCTCTACTCAGATGGAGGTGAAAGAATTGCCGGTTGATCCACTCTCATTTGCAAGGATGGCTAAGATGGAGAAGAGGGTTAATGGGGGTCATGGGGAATCGAGAAAGAATGACAGACAGAACGAACAAAAAAACAACATTCCTGAAATTACACCCTAGGTGTAACTAAAACAAATGTTGAGGACAAGAGAGAGGCCACCTGCTAGGACCAACTAGAGAAGAGGTGGTAAGGTGAAAGGGCCTAGACCAGCATCGACCATGTGCGCTCAGTAAAAACCCCTTCTTGAAATTCAAGAACGTCAATCTTTTTTTACATCAATTTAAAACAAAAACCCTCCCTGTCTTAGTAATTTGTATGCCTCCACCACAACAAAGCTAGGATATTTTTTTGATGAGCTACCTGAGGCTTTGAGACTTTAAAGTTAAATTTCGTCCAAGTTCCCCAACACAATTTTTTTTAATTACAAATTTTACCCATTCTAATAGTCCTCTCTAAATGAACTATGGGCAATAAACACACACATACACCCAGCCATGAAAATCATTACCATACTCCCCCAAATATGAGGCGGCCCAAATTCTTACCATTCTATTCTATGCTTGTCGGGGCACCAAAATAAACTGTGTGGTTATTGTTTACTGTTTGCCCTAGCACATCCGTTCCAATCCGGAGCTTTCTGCTGAGCCGAGGCCAGTCTCTGAGCCCAGTGGGATGGAGAGGTTAGGCCAGACAAGAGCAGCGGAAGGGAAGAGGGCGGAAGAAGTGACGGAGTGTTGGATGGCAGGAGGGAGGACGGTAGGGAGGTTGAGAGGTAGGGGGGACGGTAAGGGTGGGGAGGGGGGGGTTCGGGTGGGAAGTGAAACTTACGGATCGGCCATACGGGGACAGGCTGAGTCCGACGGGGGAGTTGCTCAGGTCGGCACTAACAAATGCAGTGGGCGGAGACGCAGGCAAGGTAAACTCAACAAAGCCTTTCCAAGGACTGCCCATATTGTTCCATTAACTTCAGGCCTCTCCACCTCTTGTTTTTTTTAACTGGATGGCTTGTTCACTTAGGGTGCCAAGATGTGACTTTTCACTCTTTTTTTCACTAGAATTTCAATTGGTTAGTTTTTCTTTTTTTCCGTTTTTCTTTTTTTTCACCTGACCAGCCAAGGCCACACCTCTGGATTTCTGCAAAGGTGAAGAGGGAAGGGGAAAGGGAGGAGGGGGGTCACAAATAAAAAGGGTGGGGAAAGGGGGAGGCAACAAGAATAGCCATTGAGCAAAGCGGAACAGTCACAGGAATGGGCCGTGGGTTCCTCTGAGGTATAAGATGACTACAGTTAACACACTGTTATGAAGCTCAGAATGGGACAATTAACAATAAATAATTACCCATCACTCTTTATCTTGACTGCACATCATTTTTTCAAATGAAACACTCAGCACTAATGTCTGGGGACAACTTTCAGAAATGTTGGCAAACCAGAGAGAGGCATGACCATTTCTTCACAACATTCCCTCATCTTGGGAAGGGCAGTACACTTTAGTAGGTCATCATTCTGTATTTTATATTGATCCTAATAATCCAAACTTCAACCATCCTGTAAATGCTTCCAACCCACATTTAAGCCAAATTCATCTGTGGTTGTCCCCTGACATACAGTGTTCGACATGCCTGTCCCCTTGAGGCACTTTACTATAGACTGGGCATTAACAGTTAATTCAGTTCATTTCCAACTTGAATGTTTGACATACATTAAGCCAACTCAATCACCGTAATTGACTTATGGTATATATATTTTGTACCAAAATCCAGACACATATCACTGCTCCACATTTATATAATCAGTGGGTCTGTCATTAAATCAACAACTGTGACCACCTTTGAAAAATGCAATTAAAACATAAAACAGGGTTCCCCCTTGATCAGCCCTGGTGAGGAGGACATTTACTGGTTTAAACAGAATGTGTTTGCACTTTATATCTTGTTTTGAGTATGTCTACTCGAGCAATACTCAAGGAATCTAGGTCGGCAATCTCACAAGGTCATGCCCTGGAACATCATGTGCAATATGATTTTGTTTTGAGTCACAGTCTTGTTACTTTATTGTTTTGCTTGGCATTCATAATCAGACACTGGCCATGCACATATGGGAAGGTGACTGTTCAGAACATGGGACTCCTTTGAAAAGAGTCGTTTTTGAGAAAGCCTGACCAGTGGATGTACTGAATTTCGCTTCCATGTAACATAACCAGCCTGTCCAAATCTTTCTACCTTACTATCTGAAGGTTCCTTGTACAGGATTAATTAATTCTTATCCTTCTTGCATCACATTTGCAACCGATCATCGGGCACTGGTGACATTGTGCTAGGGTTAGAGGTGGAGTATTCAAAGGGGTACTTTAGAATACTCCTGAGATGAGGGCGGGAACCCGTTAAATTGGCAAAAATTAAAAAAAAAAATTAAAATAAACCTTCAGGTCACAGAAAGGTTGGCTTGCATGTGCCAGGCGGGAGGGCATTTAAATGAACCATACTGGAGTCCAGAACTCCAGCACTTTGTTTAACAAATGAACACAAGCTTGAAGGATGTCAGTAATGACTCATATGGTCCACTCACTCACATCAGCTGGCAGGACTAATGATGGTGAAATGGAAACGGAGGGACACATACCTTGAGTAGAGGTCTTGTTGTGTTGTTCTGTCTTGGACACCGACCGTGGCACTGCTATTGCAGAGTTTCTGTTCAAACACGCGTGCACACACACACACACACTCACTTATGTCAAGTTTTCTGGCACGTGTTCAAATAAGGGTTGCAAAAACAAGACACGAAAAAAAGAGACACAAAAAAAATTCAGAAGCGGAGGAATTAAAAAGAAAAAAAATATATATAAAAGGCCAAAACGTGGGGACAGCAGCTAGCTTCCCACAGAAAAATGAACAGATCTAGAGGAGAGAGAGAGAGCAGATGAGGAAGGGACAAAGAGGAGGTAACTGAAAGATAAAACGAGCAGACAGCAGCCCTCTCCGCTCTCTGGATGAGACAGAGGTACGGTGAGGATGAGAAGGGCTTGGGGCAGCGTTGGGACGTGTGCTTTGTCAAAGCTGTTGAGTAGGCACAAACTTCTTGTCTCAGATCTAGTATAGTCTTTGCATTTTGCTTTTGTTGGTTGTTGTCTGTGGCTTAGGTTCGTTGTCGGGATTTATTTTCTTTTTTTTTTTGTCTTCGTAGTCTTCTTAAACTTCTCGTTTCTGTGGGGCTTCTCTAGTCACAGATCTTTGGTTACTTTGTCTGGTTTCTTCGTTTTTTTCCCCGTTTCCGTTGTGAAGTGAAGTTCTTATCCTTGGTCGTCTGAGTTGGTTTGCTAACTTTTGGGATGTTTTTTCCTTTAATTGTTACTTCGGTGTGATCTGAACTTGAAGTAGCAGTTTCAGGTGGTACAAAAATCAGTTCCGTTTCACTTCATACTGTAAAGGGAAGAAATAATAATAAAAAAAGGCATTAGCTGACAACCTTACACAAGCTTATCTAGTACTAGAAATCACAGACATTGAGGTTAATAAGTACATACAGAAAAGAACATGAAATATGAGGCACAAACTAATAATAACACAACTCCCACAGGTCCTTCACAGCAAAATTAAAACATCCATTGTGTGAACAGAACCCTTGTGTTCTTCACCCACAATCCCCCACCTAAAAATAAAGTGCGCACAGCTGCCCCCTTTTGCTTGAGCACAGGCCCCTGTTTTGCAGGGCCAGCTGCCTGGATGCTCCCTGCTAGGCCACAGATCAACAAGTAGATGTGCATACCAGCCAGCGTGAGAGGGTATTTATGGAGGCCTGCCGCTCGCTGCTGACCACTGTTTAATTTCGTCTTGTTGATATACCACTCACCCTCTGCTTGCTGTTTACTAAATGTGTGTGTGTACGACAACAGTCCTGTGTAGAGATCTTTGGCGATTGGTAAACTTCATTTAATAGAACCACACAATGAATCCTGTTTTCTGCTAACTGGCATGAAGACATTTGACTCAGAGAAAAAGCTGTTAAATGACACCCTGATGGTGTTGCAATAGCTGCACAACAGCACCAGGCTCATGGGCATTCAAAAACAAGGCCATGGAAAGGGGGTCAATTTCACAAGCAGGGAATGGAGTGTTAAAGGAGAACCAAGCCCAGCTATCTCCATAATTAAAACGGTTTAATAAACCACAAATGTCTCCATTATATAAATGCTACGAAGAATATAAGCTGACAGTTATCAGGATGAACACAATGAGATTATGTTGACAATATTTAGGGGTTGTCTTGATGGAAGGCCCAAATTACTGACAATTTAATTTGAAAATGGACCAGAACTGCTGCTTGAAATCAGGCTCCATTTAAAATTCGGGTTGTGGTGTTAGTTGACACGGGGAAAGGGAAAGGTAAATGTTAAGCCGGATCCAAGTTAAAGTGGGGCAAAGGTCTGGGTGGTATTTGTAAAGATTCTTTTTCGTTACGCATCAAAAGACTGAACTTGTAATTTCAAATCTCGAGGTTTGACTATCATTTGCGAACAACATGCATCGATATATGGTTGACACTTAACGTACACTTTAAAAAATTGATGTCACTACGTTTACATGTTTAGCTAACAGCATCGAGTTGGAACCTTAGAGCGCGTGTTTTCCAGTTCCCCGTGACGCAGTCAAAAAACAGCCGCATTCCGAGTCCGCCCACAGGAACCGAATCGGGATTGGATGTTTTTAGTGCTGACAGTGGATGAAAAAAAAATCCTTCACAGTAGATAACTCGCATGTCGCCAGACGCAGGTAAAAAATGGCCAGATTCATCATAGAAAGCCAATGCATATTGCTGGTAAATTTCGATGACACGTGAGGCAAGTGCAAACAAACTCGGAACTTGTTGTCAATATCAATTCAACACCGCCAGCAACCAATTGTCAACTGTTACTCTGTACAGTATGGGGCTTTGTGAACCCAGATAGAGCCAAGAGCAAAGCAGTTCGATTTAACTAACTTTAGCTCGCTAACAGTTAGCTAACGTTACCACAAATAACGGGTGATCTGTCTATAAAATACGCAGCACCTAACGTTAGATAATTAACATAGTGACATCAAATAATATCACTAACATTAAAAGTTATACCACCCTGATCTGTTAAAAATCTGGTGGAAAAAACATGGCCTAGCTAGTTTCCACTCTTTGTTAACGCCAGGGCTCTACATTTTCTTTACCATGATTTACCACGCTAGGCTAGCTGATGTCTAACTGTTGTCTGGGGCCCTAGCGCCCAACCTAGCCTGCTACCTACAATGCGGGGGATTAAAGTGTGACAAACTGTCATGTGTGAATTTCTGTTGGAATACGACGGCAAAGAAAACGCCGTTAACTACCACTTTTGTTAATGAATCTGACACCTAACGTTACACATCAAATATTTCAAACCTCTATCCGTACCACAAACAACAAAGGAAATCAAAAAAGGGGGTTCAAACCTCCGGTTAAAGAGCTAACTTAGCCTGCTAGCAATCAGAGTTATGCTCACATGCTAGACAGCGTAGAGAGAAAAGCTAAGCTAACATGATAGCTAACGTGTCTCGACCACGAAGTCAGTTCGGTTCGACGTTGTCCTTCAGATGTCCGGGAAAATAAGAATTATTTTTGACGAAACCGACTGACAATCTCTGGCTAAATCTAATACAATTGCCTTGATTTATGATGGGAAATGAAACACTGGAAACACTGCCCCCACCCAGGCCTCCGCGTCTTGGGTAAATTAAGTTATTTTCACATTGTCGCATTAAAACAGACAGAAATAATTGACAAATTGACAGTAATCTTTCCTAGGAATACATATGAAACGACATTTATAACCATTAAATGACCAAAAACTCACCCCAACAGCTTTCAGCACTGTCACCAGCGCCGCCATAAGCAGCACGGCACATTACGTAGTGAGGGAGACTGCGACGTCTCGCGATATTTCCTGTAATTGTGCGAGTTGCATGCGTGGATTCATTTCTGGATGTTTTCTGTGTTGTTCAAATGAATGATAAATAAACAAGTCACTATAGCAGCATGGTCTATAATGAAGTCCGTTATTCTTTAAAACAGAAGATAAGCCTGACTGCAGATTGACTCGCTCTACAAGTTCCATATTTTTCTGTTCTTGAACGGAATTTAATTACTTCTGGTAACTGGTTTTCTGAGGCATAAGCAGGGTGATACTAAGCCGTCTTAAATGAATAACTATAACTAAACGCAAAAGGCCCTTACAGCATTCACGAATGAACAGTTCATTTTTGTGTGCTTAACAGTAGTAGCCTACAATTGACAGACAATATTTGTGAACAATATATAATCGTAGCTTTATTGTTCTTATAAGTGATAGGTTAGTAAATAAAAGTCTACAGATTAAGTCATTTTGCTAGGATCCACTGCATCGTTTGTTCGCAAGGGGGCACAACAATATTTTCTGTCCAGATATTTTGTGTGTCTGACGTAGGCGGATGCGGATATGTTTCTGTTTGGTCTGTACCATCGCTCTGGTCTGTACTAGACATTTCAAACCATAGTTGCTGTGTTGTATTTTACAACTCTTTTACTGTAACCACAAGGAATGGAGAAAACAGAGTGTCCACCCGAGGCGTTGTAAGCGTTAGACCATCTCAGCAGCAACAGCTAAAAAGCTCAAGTTCAATGGAGTCTGCCTACGACCGATTCAATTCTTATGACTTCGAGGGTAATGCCCGTTTTCAAGAAGGTTTAAGAAATATCCAAGCAGGGAGCAGAGCAACAGAAAATATATTAAAGCTTAAAATCTTTTATTATAACAGGTATGGTAAGTCTTCAGATAGCGTACAAATCTGTTTCTTATGTATTTCATGTGGTGACTGGAATTTGGCTTCTGTCGTTTGAATGTCTTTTTTTGTTGTTGTTTTTTCCTCAACCCAGATTCGTCGAGCCAGTTGACTTGGAGGGTTTCAGACAATGGAGTCTCTGTCTAGGTTCCAAAGAAAGCCTACCAGATTGCGTGGAATCCCGTCATTTGGAGGCCATAAACCATGACACTAAACCCATGGAGCAGTCTGACTGCGAACAAGTACTTTTTGATTCTGCGGACTCCTGTCAAAGCGAGCGAAGTGACAGTCTGTCATTTGCAGAAGTTTTCCGTCTGATTCAAGAAGGCGAAGAAGTCCCAGGGATTCAGACACTGGATATTACGCCGTGCCAGCAAACACCAACAGTCTCACAAATGTCACGAAGGTTAAAACCATGGGAAAGGGATGATACCTCAACCATTTCTGTGTCACCAAATGAATAAAAAAACAAATTGCCTACTATCACACTTCAATTCAGTGTCATGCTCTGCTCATGAAAGAATGATCTCTCAGTCGATATACTCAACCTTACAATCACCACCAGGAATACTAAATCACAACACATTAAGTATAAAGTACCATAGCAGACTACATTTATTTATATGTATTTAACTGTTAACAGGTGTCTCAGATCGGAGGTGGTGCTATTGAAATTTGAAATATTAAAGATACTAAAATCGGATGATAGGGCAAACTTTGAATCACTATAGAGACTGACCTAATGACTGACATAGTTATATTTAGGCCTATTTGAAATCTCATATTAATTATATATATGGCCATGTTATTTTCATTCCCTCTATCTAGTGGTATAGAAATGTTTACATTTTCAACTGATTGACACTTTTATTCTTTTGGGGAACATGCACAGATTATTATTTATTATTACAGTATGTTTGGCATAACAGCAAACATTTTAGCCTATAAACATGATGTATAATGTTATCAATATAATCGCAATATAATCCATATTATCTAAAACTTTGTAGCTAATGAAAAACACAAACATGTCACATATGTATTGAAAAAATGTGAACCCTTGAAGACCCATTTCCCACATCCGGTAACCCATGACAATGTTTTTGTTATGATGGATGCTTGCCACATGCTAAAGCTGACACGCAATATGTTGTAGGTACATGCTCATTATTACATATAGGCTCTTGTTGACTGATTTTTATACATTTTGATTGTATTTACATAATTTTGCAGACTATGGTGATTTACAGTTGATGTGTGCAGTGAAAAAATAAATCTGATTCTGGAGGCATACAGCCCAATTAAAAGCATATCTGGGAGTATCAATGGGAATTACATAGTTAAGCTGAACAATGTCCAAAAGAAAAGTGGACTATGCTGCCAACAGTCACAGATAAGCATGTGACCTTTGCTAATCAGAGGATGAAGGTATGTTTTGCATGATGATTTATGTATAGAGGGCCGCACTTTGATGATGTTTGTATCTTGTAGCTCTAATGTCCTCTTTATTTCTCCTTATAAACTCAATCAAGGTCTCCCTGGCTGCTCAGACTTTGAGTAACTCTGTGGCAGTTGCGCTCCGCAGCTTGCAGGACGTGTGCTATGCAGAGTTCAAAGATTGTGAGGCTACTTCAGAATGAATTAAGGTAATGATGCAAAGCTAGGGATTTGCATCATTGACCAAAAACATTTCCCAACATTCTACTGTTCTTACCTACATTTGAGTGATTCATTGCTTTGACACCCACCCTCCCTTTGTAGTTGATCTGTTGGTCAGCTACCCCAAAACGAGGGTGGTTGTAAAATGTGAATGCCACCAGGATAAACCCCTTATCATTTTTGGCATCAGGAACCATTAAATAATTATGACCCTCTTCAAATTTAACAGTATGCAATAACTTGGTTAAAACTGTTTATACCTACCACATACTCTCCTCAAAAGCACCCTTATTGTTACATCTTAGACTTACAAGTTTAAAGCAATGCAGCAATTTCATTTTAAAAAGCATAGCCACAGAGGAAGTGGAGAGTAAATGAAGAGAAATCAAACTATGCCGCATACTTTGGTGTTTACTATCTGATACCTTTTGACAGTAAGTTATAGTGATGATTTTCAGTGCTTCCAGTTCATTTAGGCCCAGTGCACACGGTGTCTAGATTCTGTGAATCCGGGTTCTTCATTTTTCACACGGCTCAAATCTTTAATTGTGTGCAGATGGAGCCGGGTAAAGACAAATTTGCGTGCACATGTGAACCCCGCCGATCAGATTGAATACGCTGTAGTTCATCCCCCACGCCTGTTGGTGGCGCTTAAACGGTGTTGCAGATAACTGAAAACCCGGAGAGGACAGGAGCACGCTTAATAGTGACAGTAATCAAGCTCCAGCTAGCCACTTTTATCCTAGCCGCAAAGCCTACGTTTAATATGCACAGTAACACATTATGGTGGTTAATAAAATCAGTGGTCAGAGCAGACTCACCAATTTCTGTACATTGTATTTTGCCTTTCTGAAAGCGTGTCACATAAATTGTTTTGATTGAGACAGAGACTAAGCATTGGAACAGCGCCATGAAGTCGTAGTGCCACCAAAAATATATTACATCCAAGGTGGCGAATTATCGCCTGCCACGCAGGAGTCCCAAGTTCGATTCCCGGCCAATGCAACAATCCTTTTGATAGATCATATTCCTTACCTACCGACCTACGCCATCTCCTGTCCACATTTATGACAACAAACAGTATTTATGGTTTCTTGTAATCAAAACAATTGACACTAGGTCTCGGTGAGGCGGAGGCAAGGAATAAGAACTTTCAAAAGGACGGTTGCATTGGCCGGGAATCGAACCCGGGCCTCCCGCGCGGCCGTCGAGAAAAGTTTACCTAAACCGACCTAAACGCTTTTTAACATGCATTTCAATGATAGTGCAGTGTGCATGTCATATTCTTTTGGCCACTCTTCCGGTTGTGGCGCTGTTCCGACTTTTTCTATAGACCCGCGGTCCTCAAATTTAGTTTTGACTTCAGGCAAACCTCTAGCGGGAGACGGTCATAGACAAGTCACCGGAGAATCGCCAGATATCACAAAAGACGGTACAAGTGACCAGATCATCGCTACATTTTCGCGTTTATTCACTTCAGTGTTCATTTTCATTCGTCAAAGGTAAGACACGTTGCTTTATTTTCATAAAAGTTAGACTGCTTTGTGATAACATTAGTTCGCTGCTAATTCGCTTGGTTGATGCGATAGAACTGCCCGGAATTAAGTTTGGGGTAATTATGGGCTAAATAATGAATGAACATCATGCTATTTCTTGATATTGTGTGTGGTTTTTAGGTTGTTGGTTAATTTTATATATTCGTCAGCGCGGTATTGACAGTAATGTCGTGTCAGCAGTTGCCTAGCATCACTCGCAGTCGCAGGGTAACGCAGAAGATTTGTGGTGAAATAACACGTCAAAGTATTAATGGACATGATCGTTTTATAAAGTCATGTGTACAGCTTTCATGTCCTGACGTTAAATAGTCTTGTCAGTTCGTTTCTGACAGGGTTGTAATGTTGTGTTGATAAGTTAGCTACCTATACCTCAGCATTGCTAGCTTGCTAAGAGATTGACGCTATAGGCTTGTGTTTAAATAACGTAATAATGCATGAACATGATTGTGTTTTATATTTATGTGTACGGTTTTCATGTTCTGATGTTAACTCATCCTTACACCATGGATTTGACTTGTAATGTGTTGATAACTCGTCAGAATCACTGGCTTGGTAAGAGCTATTGGCTTAATGCATTGCACTAACTGACAGCTGGACTACTAAGGGATTGATACGAGCTCTCTTTTACAATATACAATATAACATACATTTAATGTACAAATTACGTTGTAAATACTATACTAGAACCACAGTAGACTTTCAAACAATCAACTGAAGTCTGTCTACAGTGTTAATCAAATGTAATTTAATTTCCCCTCAGTCTTTGATCTATGCAACACCTCTCCTGCCCCCCTCTCTTCCTTCTCCCATCTTGCTCTCTCTCTCTCACACACACACACACACACACACACACACACACACACACACACACACACACACACACACACACACAGCACTTCTTCTGCCCAGGCTCACAGAATGTGAAAGAACACACAGACGCACGCACGCACACATACACTTAGTTACACTCACAAACACGCCAGGACACACACACACACACACACACGCACACACACGCACACGGTCACACACACAAACTCTCTTTCTCACTCATTCTCACACACAGTCCACTTGTTGTAGACCAGATAGTGTTTGGTTTGGTTAGACTTTCCTTCTCCGTCCACTACAGAAGAGAGAGTGTTTGGTGGCTGTTCAGTTGAGTATCTGACCTCCTTCCTGCTCTCATCTCCTTCCTCTGTTTCAGCAAACCAAGAGAAAGCTGGATGTCGCCAATAAACGCCAGGACCTGCTGTATGACAAGCTGAGGGAACAGAGTGTGAGTAAAACCTCTGTGTGTGTGTGTGTGTGTGTGTGTGTGTATGCTGTGAGATGGTGTGTGTGTTTAGATAGGAGTATCTCCCTGTGGTGTGTGTGAAGCCTATTCTCCCTCCTATCTCCCCTCAGCTCTCTCCAGTCATCATGTGTGGGTTGCACAACATGGCGCGCAGAAAACAGATGTGGACACACACGCTAGGACACACACACACTCATGCCTGCACGCACAGCACTTCTTCTGAGTAGAAGTACGAGTATCTACTTAAAACACTGTGTGTGCGTGCCTGCGTGCGTACGTCTGTGCGTGTGTGCATGCATGCGTCTGTGTGTGCCTGCCTGCGTCTGTGTGTGCCTGCCTGCGTCTGTGTGTGCCTGCCTGCCTGGGTGCGTACATCTGTGTGAGTGTGTGTGCGCGTGCGTGCGTCTGTGAGTGCGTATGTCTGTACGTGCCGGCCCGCCTACGTCTGCCCGCGTGCCTGCCTGCTTGCCTGCCTGCGTGCGTGCTTCTGTGTGTGCCTGCCTGCCTGTGTACCTCTCTGTGTGTGTGTGTGTGCGTGCGTCTGTGTGTGCCTGCCTACGTCTGTGCGTGCCTGCGTGCGTGCTTCTGTGTGTGCCTGCCTGCCTGTGTACCTCTGTGTGTGTGTGTGTGTGTGAGCGTGCGTCTGTGTGTGCTTGCCTGTGTCTGTGCATGCCTGCCTGCCTGCCTGCGTACCTCTGTGTGTGCGTGCGTGCGTCTGTGCCTGCCTGCGTGTGTACGTCTGTCTGTGTGTGCGTGTGTACGTCTGTCCGTGCATGGGTGCATGTTGTTTGTATGTATCTGCCTGAATCTGTGCCTGCCTGCCTGCGTATGCCTGTGTGTATGCGTGCGTACGGTCGCTGTGTGCGTCTGTGTGTGTGTCTGCCTGAATCTGTGCGTGCCTGCCTGCCTGCGTATGCCTGTGTGTATGCGTGCGTCCGTCTGTGTGGATGTGTGCGTCTGTGTGTGTGTGCCTGCCTGCGTGTGTCTGCGTGCCTGCCTGCCTGCTAATCAAATGTGTTCATTTCAGTCACATAAAAATAATAACTGGTTTATTTTACTGTCCCCTAGGCTCCAGCCTTACCAGGTGTAAAGAGTTTGGCAGTGCCAAGAAGAGAGTGGATGGCCACTGAATTGTTCCAGGCCCAGGGCTGACAGGGGCAGTACAGTGGCTCTGTCCACACCTCTGACAGAAGACTCCAGAAAATTGTGGGAGGCATCTAGGAGAAGCAGCAGCACCAGCCAGAACAGAAGAGAAGATGGACAAAGACCTGTCTTGCCTGTGGACAGCCCAAGTCTGAATTTGAAACTGATGGATCCACTTCTGTTGAGCTGAATATAGCTGTAAAGTTTTTTCTTTCTTTTTTTTCTTTTACTTAATTGTTTTACTTACTTTAACATTAATGCATGACCAGAAACACCAGTTTTCTACTTGTCATATTAACCAGCACTGTATCTATCACTATATACTCCCCCTCCCTATGTATGTACTGTGTCATTGTCATATCTAATTGTTGTCTTAAATTATCCATATTATTTCTAAAACTTACAGTCCAATTATTTCATTTGTCATATATACATTATTTCACATGTTCATAAATAAAACTGTAACTTGCTTTGAAATATTGCACACTGCCTTTTTGTCCTGCTTAAATAAAAACAATATTATAGTATGTATATATCTATATCTCAGCTTAATTACACCATCTACAACAATAGGTTCTGAGTCATAAGAAAGGAGGATTTTAATGATAATTAAGCACACTGTTACAAACAAGTGAAGAACTAGAAAAAACATTAAAAGATTTCCACAAAGACAAAACGTTCTGAGTCATAAGAATGGAGGATTTTAATGATAATTAAACACACTGTTACAATCACGTGAAGACATTAAAAAAAAAACATTATAAGATCTCCACAAAGACACTGGAAATATGTTGAAGTAGTATTTCACCATATTCAATGTTGTAGCATTTACATTCTATAAACGGCAAAAATATATATTTTTACTTACAAAAACGTAATTAATTGTTAATCTCCACGTATTTTCAATGCTTTTTACTCAAAAATATCACATTCAATAACAACTCGATCGGGATACGAACCCGTTCTTTTGGGGAATCGGAAATAAATAAATAAATGAACGGACCCGGAGAGAATGCTTCGATCCTATTGGCTTGCTGGACTCGTCCAGTATTCTCGACTGGCCCCCGCGGGGCTGCCGTGGATAATTTAGCTAAACGGACCTAAACGCTCTTCCATGCATTTCCAATGGAAGTTCTAACCACTTCGGATGTAATATTCCTTTGGCCACAACGACTTTATGGCGCTGTTCGGAGGTTTTATAAAGACGCGCAGAAATCTTTCTCCTTCACGCTACTGTCCGCTGTTGGAGGTTTTTTAAAGACGAGCGATATTTTGAAAAGCTTTCTTCAGGCAAACTTCTGGTAGGAGACGAGAGACAAGCTACATTTTTTTACGCTAGTGTCCATCCATCAAAGGTAAGATATGTTGTTTGGAGTGAATGTAAAACTACAGGATACATTTACAATTAGCTATATCGCCAGATATTTATTCACGCTAGTCTAGTGTCCATCCATTAAAGGTTAGATGTGTTTTGTTTGGAGTGAATGTAAAACTACAGGATACATTTACAATTAGCTATATCGCCAGATATTTCCATAAAAGTTAGCCTGCTTTGTGGTAACGTGTTCGCTGCTAACTCCCTTCGTTGATTGCGAGAGCTGACCGGCTTTTCTCTCTCACGCTTGGGGGTAATTATGTGCTAAATAATGAATGAACAACATCATACTATTTGTTGGTATTGTGTGTGGTTTTCATGTTGTGACATGATTCTATATTGTCAACGCGGTACTTCACTCGCTTGGTAACGATGAAGACTTGTGGTGAAATGACACGTCAGATAATAAATGGACATGATAGTTTTATATATTCATGTGTATAGTTTTCATGTCGTGAAGTTAAATAGTCTTGTCAGTCCGTTTCTGACAATGTTGTGTTGATAAGTTAACTATAACTCAGCATCGCTCGCTTGCTAAGAGACTGACGGTACGGGCTTGTAGCTTGTGTTGTAATTACGTGATACTAATGGATGAAAACGATTGTTTATATTGATGTGTACGGGTTTTCATGTCGTGATGTAAAATGATCTTTACACCATGCATCTAACTTTTAATGTGTCGATCATTCATCAGCAACGTTCGCTTGGTAAGTTAACTTTACCCTAGCATCACTCCCTTGACTTGAGGTGTCTGACTTGAGGCATCTGTGCTCGTTGCAGATAAATGCACACTGATATCACTGTGTTTGTGTTGCTGTACCACGTCTGGTACCATTGCGTGTGGCTGTTACACACATGGCCTACACAGGGGTTTTTCTAGAAATTAAAAGTAGCAGGGAGCAGACCCCTGCGCAAAGCCGAGGGAGCAACGCGACCGAGGGAGCAACGCGACCGAGGCGGGGGATGGTGTGGAAGGGGGGCCCCCCCCCTTCCACGGTGCGAAGCTTTCGAAAAATGAATGATTAAATGGTACATTCTGAGGCTATCTTAGAGAGAAATTCTAGCTCTTGTGGTCATCCTGAAAAACTAAAATACTATCAACTTTTGGTAGACTTGTACAACTTTACCCTGTAAATAAACATGACAAATTTCAAAAATATTGGCTAAACTTTTATTAAGTAGGACAAATCACAACAGCAGCCGTCTGTTCCTGAGACTGCCCCAACGACTCACTGCCTTGTCAAAATCAAATTGATCAATTGCAGGCCCCTCAATACTGATCCTGAGGAGGTGGTTCAGGGTAGCGTTAGTCATGGTAGACCTTAGCCTTGTCTTCACCCTTTTGAGGGTGGAGAAGGCCCTTTCACAGTCAGCCGTGTGAACTGGAATGACCACCATTCTGGCGTAGAGGGAGGCTATGTGAGGGTACTGGCATGAAAGTGTTGGATTGGCAGACAGCACCTGGCACATGTCTTTTGGTGTTTTCTGACGGTAACTGCCCAGGTGCTGTCTGAAGGAGATCCACTCATCCCGCAGTTCTTCCCGGTCAATGGGGGAGTGGCCATCAGAATAGAAGGTGGACAGCTGGTTCATCTCCTCCCATCCATAGTCTCCAGTCATGGAGTTTGGTAGGCAGCCAGGGTCAAGCACCCCAAATGCTGCCAGGAGTTCAGTTTGGGGGAACCGCTCCTCCATGTTCTCCACAAGGTTGTCTATGAATTGTCTCTGAACACTTGCAAACTCCTGCCGCTGCTGGTCAAACACTTGGATCTCTAGACCATCCAACCGTCCCCCTGGGCTCAGGTCCACATCCAGGTTAGCCAGCCGTCCACCTTCAATTGGCTGATCCCTGGCCAGCCGTATCACTTGCTTCTTGGTCTCTACTGCCCTGTGGATTTCTGTCAGATCAAGCTGTTTTTGCTGAAAACACTTGCTGAGGGCTGACAAGTGAGGAAGGACGTCACACAGCAGGTAGAGGGTTGCTATGGCCTTGTAGGTGCGTAGCCAGCTCCAGAGAGCTCTGGCCATTACAACACCTTTACCCATCTCCTGATTGAGATGTACCAAAACGCTAGGCAGTGACCTATAAAGGGCTTTTGTTGCAGCATCATGGGACAGCCACCTCACATCCTTTGGTTGCTTCAGCTTCAACTCCATCTCCTGGAGGATGTTCTGTAGGAATAGATACAATAAACATTGTAATGATGAACAACTGCTTTGAAAAAAATATATACTTAATTGCATTTTCTGGGACATATGGCTTTTGTAAAAATGAATCGAATGAAGGTGAAACAAGGTTTGATTTCACTTTGCTTTGTAAGACACCTATATAAATAAGGCTTACCTGTATCTCTTTCAGGCCTTCTGATCGAACTGCACTGCCGTTGTAGTAGAGATACAGGGTCATTAGGTTTGGCTTGAAGACTTCGCCAACATACTTCACCTTGTTACCAGCTTGTCCGACAGCAAGGGCGAGTCTGTGAGCAATGCAGTGGATACTTAGGATCTTTGCATTGTCCCCCTTGAGCTGAGTGGCAACACCAGTTCGATTTCCTGCAGAGGAAATAAAATCAATTGTTCCCTTTCATTAGCTGATAGCGCTGCCCCTACTGGCACTTATGTTTTGTTTTTGTGTCTTTGCAGATATACTTAATTTCGATTACAAAATTGTCGGTAACTCACCTATCATACATGCTGCTCCATCTGAGCCGAAACCAGCCACCTTCTGGATCGACAGATCATTTTCCTCCATGTAATGAATGAGGGCACCTTTGACAGTGTCGGCCTTTCCGTCTTTCAAGGCCACAACCTTCAGAAAGTTGGCCTGACATTTGCCATCACCATCGATGCACCTGGAACAGTCAGTAGATAATATTGTTACATGTGAGCAGCTAGAACAAATATAGAATGTTGCCCTATGACATTATGTAGCACATATTATATAAGTAATTTACATTAAACATTTATATACCTGCAGTATAGAACCAGCTCATTGGTTGTTGAGATATCCACGGTCTCGTCACACATCAGTCCTAGGAATGGGCTGGCTCTGATGGTGATCAGCTGGTCCTCTTCCAACTGTGTGCCAAGGACACTCAGAAACTCATCCACAACTGTGCTACTTGTGTATGTGGCATTCCTACCGACATTAAGTCTGTTGAAAACCTCACAACCTGTCATGAAAGTCATGAAAAAGGCCATCATTAGCAGTGTTGAAATAATAGCAAAGTGTTTTAGACACAACAGATGGAATAATTAATTTACTTAAAGTAAGGGTACTCCTTACCTAACTCAGTCGCCGCAAACATGACCAAGTCTTTGAAGTTGGTGTGATGAGGTATTTCCTTTTTTGCAAGGTGGTAGACCACCTTCAATGCCGCCTTCACCGCTTCTCGGTTCAAGGAGACCTGGACAGGAAGATCAGCAGGGGAAAACATGTCAAGATTAACTCAAATTAAACCAAGCAAACATGTGCAAGACGAGAAGTGTATGTTGAGATTGTTGCACACTGAAATTAAGACTTTTTACTTACAGTGTTTGCCATGGCTTGGCGGATGCCTCCATTCACCTCCGCTGCAATGCGGTTGTTTTCCTTGGCCTGCGCCCTGACATGTTGTTGTGACTTGGCGTGGTCACCTACTTTATCAACTCGCAGGCTGGTGCAGGGTATCTTGCTCCAGATGAATTCGCCATTTTGTTGTTGCTGGTTGTGCCGCTTACAAATGCTGCACATCATCCCTGTTTTGTTGTTGACGCAATAAAGCCAGGGGTGTTGCTTCTCCCACGCCTCCTGGTATCCAACCAGGTGTCCTGAATTATTTTTCTTTTTCTGGGGCCTTCATTTCATATTATTCAAAAAATTAACATCTGATGGTTTCTTATAGTTATACTACACGGTATAGTTAGTTGTTCATAATTGGCTTAATGCCAGAAGATCGTTTTATTGAGATATTAGTTTTGACCTACAGTGCCCTCCACAAATATTGGCTCCCCTAGTGAATATGAGCAAAACAGGCTATGTAAAAAAAATCTTACCTTTTCATTGAAGATAAATTATTGAAAGAAAAAAGACATTACATTTTTGTGAATTATTTTTGAGTGAAAGACCAAGAGGATAAACAGCAAAGACATATTTTTTGATAACCAGTTGTGCTCATATTCACTAGGGGTGCCAATATTTGCGGAGGGCACTGTAAATCAAGATATGCGATACCTGTGGTTTTCAAAACGGTTATTTTGCCTAGAAATACTTACCAAAATAATTTATAAAGCAGTTATTTATGCATATTTGTGGTTTCTTCTCTGTTTTTGATATCCACTAGTTTAAACAAATGTCCCTTTAAGTAGCAAAACAGACAAAAAGACTTGTGCCCGTGCGTGCGCTCATCAAGATGGTGGGAAAGATGTAATTCTGCTATATCTTTAGGTAAAACAGTTATTTTACCACCATGTAAAACCATATTTGCATTTGTATCTTTTATATGTATAAGAACCACAATATTTTATTAAAGATTTGCTTCAACATCATTAAAATAGCCCTAACAAAGGCGCATTACAGTACCAGTAGCCTACCGCAAAATAACGGTAACATTGGCGCAGATTGGGCGGGTCTTGTCGTAAATCAAACGGATAGGTAAGCATTTTCTAGGCAAAATAACCGTTTTGAAAACGATCGTCTTGTTAAGTCACCTGACTAAAAGGATGTTTTGTAAAGTTGGAATACAACTAAATTAAATTTAAACAAACACATACTTGAACTTTTCCAGAAACTCGGCCCTTTTCTGATTCTGCCTCTCCACTGAACACTCATCCGAGCCAGACAGGTGTTCGTCGATGGTCACGGATTCCCCCCCCTCTATTGAAGCGATCTCGCTGTTGGCCTTATCTTCCTCCACATTGTGACAGAAAAAAGATGTCATCTTCCTCTGCCCCGGACACTCTTTGGCCTTTCGTTTCGTTCCGTGGGACGTTCCGTGGGATGACATGTTTTCACGTTATAAACTAAACTAACGGTACCTTATTCTATCTAGTCTATCTAGTATATGCGTCTAACGGTTGACTTGTAGTTCGCGCCAGTGTCACGTCATTACATTTTATCATATTATTTATTTATTGTTGTTTTTTGGCTGATGTGATGAGCCCTTGTCAGTATGTTTGTGTATATTGTATTGCAATTATTATAATAAAAAGATTTAAAAAAAAAAGACACGTCACTTGGTCGCTCGCTGTTACACGCTCCTCATGCGTCAAACAGGTTGAGCCTACAGCTAGTAGTGTTTGCTAGAGTTAGCTTACCATTCAACAACTAGCCGTGAAGCACTGGAACCGAGGTATTGTGGTACAGTAGTATATACACCAGAATCGTAGAATTGTGTAACAATGTGTGCCTCATTTTAGTCAACGTTAACAGAAACATTACTAGTCGCTACTGTAGTGACTGTATATTGCATGAATAAAATAGACTTCACACGCTTAATGGACTGGTTTGATTATTTGCCGTTTCATGCCAAGTAAAGGAAATGGGTTCAATGTAGGTTCTATACTGTAAAACTTCAATATTTGTTTCAATCACTGAATGAAGCCTGCCATATTTGGGACAAGCATTGCAACTTTAAATTGCTCTCGTAAAACTCTTGATCAACACTCAGCATTTGTTTATTTCTGTCGTTCATTGAAACCGCTTTGTGCAGAGAGAACTGGAATGGTCTTGTATACTTGCTTAGCATCTTAGCGCTTAGACCAAAAACCCATCGAAATACACAGTAGCTAGCTAGCTAGCTGCTAATAACTTTAACGTTAACATGTCGACTCGGTCTGGGAAACTCCAATTCGGATCGGAATATTTTTAGAGTAATTATAAGTTATTTGAGGATCAGACACATTGTCAGGTGGTGGTGTTGGGATATTTTCGCGGAGAAAAGATCGTTTTGAGAAATAGTGTATGTTGTACAGCAGCATGTAAGTACAGGTCCAAGTCTGACAGGTTCAGTCGGCATTTCGGTAGGAGGGCGCACGCCGGGAGTATCGGGGCGCAGCGCCCCTGTTCCCTTGTTTAGAAAAAACCCTGCTACATACGACACCTACAAGTGTAGGAAGCTTCCACACTGCTCCTTGTGGTCATGTCACCATGGAAACTGTTAGTGAATTCGATTTCACGCAAAAGTGATCCACCACTCAGACAGAGGGAGGAGCCAGACCATAACGGGGAGGAGCCCGACCATAAAAGGGAGGAGTCAGACAATAAAAGGTGCTTTCAGACTGGAGGAAGTTCTTTACCACAGCATCCCTGCCAGAAAGATAAATGATATTGACTCTGCCTTTTATCTCGCCAGATTCATTATTCTACTCAATCTATTCTATTAATTATTCTACTCAATCTATTCTATTCATGATTCTACTCATTATATTCTATTCCGTTTAGTCTCTCTCTTTCTCTCTCACACACAAACATATTTTCACAGAAACACAAGATACACCTTCAAAAGTTCTCTGAAGTTCCTGAAAAACCAAACCCATTCACAAGAAGAAGTTCTTGTGAAGTTCCTGAGGTCACCAAAACAACCAAGCAATCCATTAAAGAGTGTTTAGAGGAAAACTAGGCCCGTGACCTTTCACCCTGATAGAACACAGACCACAGAACACATACAAAACAGAAACTGAGGTTGGTAATTGCACGTACAATAGAGTCCTGATCTGTTGCACCGACATTCAAAATCAAGTCAGTGCAGATGACGTGGTCCAACATTGATTCAGAAAAGGACTACCTTGTTTCCGCCCGGTTTCGAACCGGGGACCTTTCGCGTGTGAGGCGAACGTGATAACCACTACACTACGGAAACTTGTTGCACCCTCACACCCTGGCTCGGATTACAAGCCAGAGAGGGGGCAGGGTGGTCTTCCGACAGTAAGAAGACTCTGAGCAGAAGCCACTGCAGTTTGCTAAAGAACGCTACATGTACTTACCCCATGGGAGCAATTATTACACAAGGCAACGGTACACATATTATGGCGATGTGATCTACTACCTTGTCACTGTGAAATGAAAGTGCTGCAAAAAGGGCCAACACTGTTTCCGCCCGGTCTCGAACCGGGGACCTTTCGCGTGTTAGGCGAACGTGATAACCACTACACTACGGAAACTTGTTGCTACCACACACCCTGTCTCAGTTTACAAACCAGAGAGGGGGCAGGGTGGTCTTAAGGCAAAAAGAAGACTCTGACCAGTGTTTCCCACAGACATTTTGGAGACTATGGGGGGGGGGGGGGGGGGGCGCACATGTCCGGGGGTGGGGGGGACGCGCGGTGGGCGCATGTTTACCGGTTTACCACTTTGGGGGGGGGGGGGATGTTTTTTCGGCCTAAAATTCCTGATTTCGCGGGAGCTTCCCACTTTTGGGACTAACAAAACTAGGGGGGTCTGGGGGCATGCTCCCCCATAAGATTTTTTAAAAAAAATAACCTTTTAAATAGTGTCCTCTAGTGGGTTTTAGGAAGATAAGTTAACAAATTGAGATTTAAAATATGGCACAAATATAAACATATTGAAGACATCTGCTGAGATTTTGTTTGGGATTTGTGTGAAGCAAGAGCACCCTGACCCGGGGGAGAAAGCTTAGGAACAGCTACTACACTTTGCCTCCACATATTAATGTGAGGCCTCCTTCTCTGCAATGACTGATCAAAACAAAGCAGAGAAACAGACTGTGCCTGGAGAAGAGCTTGATATCAGCAGTTGCCTCCCTTTGTTTTAGGAAGAGAAATTAACAAATGTAGATTTAAAATATGGCACAAAAATAAACATATTGAAGACTATAATGGTCTAAAGGTGCTCATTATAGTTAATGTCAGATATCCTCTGTTCAATTTTCAAACTCTCCCTCACTATATTACTTTTTTGATCGAGCAATATTCCATGACACCTGATACGATGCCAACGTGACCGTTTCAGAGTACTTAACCGAGTCTGACTGATGTATCAAAGAATGTACCTTGTGCTTGCCCAGCTCTGCTTTTAGGAACTTCTGGGCTATGTTAGCATCCAAGTTCAAGGCTTTAAAATGCGACCGTGACGTCTGCATATTAAGCAAAGGGGTTTTCCATTTCGCTCCGCAAATAATTCCTCCCATTCAGGCAAGAAGGCCCGGTGTTCATATTCATACATTCGTTTAGCTCTACGCTTTGCTGGATCCATGGCATTCTTTCAGTAGCTAGCTACCGCTAGTCTGGCTAGTAACTTTCTGAAACTGGGTGCACACATTAGAATGTTTCACTTTGGAACATTAACGTTACTTGAAGACATCTCTCAAGATCGAGTGATGACTAAATATACATGAATAAATACCCCCATTCAAATCGGACAGCTTTTTGACTGTATTTCCAAATATATTGCGAGCAAAATATGCATTTTAGATGGTTTAGATGGCCGGCAACTACTAACTGCTATCTTATCTTCAAACAGAAAGTAACGTGTGCGCATCGGGGCAGAAGTCCGCAGAGGACAATTGTAAACGCGCGATCATCTAGTGACAAAAATGACATGCCGTTGTGCAAATAAGATAAATAACACAAAGCTATTTATTGTGTTTAATAAAATAACAAGCTATAGAGTATAGACCTGTTCTATAGGAAAGGTATCCTTAACTAACTTCCGTTGTGATCTGGCGCTTTATAGAAAATTAAATTGAGCAAAGTTAACTTGACCTTGATCAGGGGGGTGCCGTTGGGGGGGCGGGGCACCCCCTTATACAATGGTAGGGGAAACACTAACATATCTCAACAGTGTTTTGTTTTCGGCACAGTCGCAGGCAGACAACCGAACTTCGTGCTCTCATGCAATCCCAATGAGAGCGACACGAACTTCGTCTGAGCAAAAAAAAAAAAAAAAAAAAACTTCATGTGCACGCAGAGACTATGGCGGCCGAAATTAGACTATGGCGGTGCGCCATAGTCTCGTCAATGTGTGGGAAACACTGCTCTGACTCTGAACTGAACAGAGGCCACCGCAGCAAGGTATATGTACTTCCGCCATGGGAGCAATCATTGCACCAAACAATGGTTCACATTATGGCGATGTGATCCAATACCTTGTCACTGTGAAATGAAAGTGCTGCAGAAAAGGCCAACACTGTTTCCGCCCGGTCTCGAACCGGGGACCTTTCACACTCCACTCACCCATCACCCCCCTTTTTGATCTCTCTCTCTCACACACACAAACACACACACACACTCACACACTGCTGCCTCCCCCCTTGTTTACACCTATAGACACAAACATACAGTACTTTTCAACTTTCCCCCCTCCTCTCACACACACACACACACACACACTCTGCTGCCTCCCCCCTTCGCAGTTGTAGCTAGGTTGTAAAAATGTAATGCAATAAATTGGCTATCTGAAATAAGTTTTTTTTTCACCATCTTAACATAAAAATATTTGTTTGTTTGTTTTACAGCTAGTAAGATGAAGGTCAAAGTTATATTTCCAGGCAAGGTGAAGGTGACCTTTAGGAGAGGACCATCAGGCTATCTGAGGCAAGATCCATCAGAGGAAGCCAGGAGGGTGAAGGACAATCCTGACCTCCAGGACAAGTCTGCACCTCAGAGGGAAGACTGGGTGAAAGACAATGCCCGCAACATAGTCTCCATGAGAGGCGGAGATGTGTCCGACAGACAGGAGGTGCTCGGGGAGTACATACTTCAGTTCGGGAAGTACAAAGGAAAGTCATTCGGGTGGCTTCTACAAAATGACAAAATGGCTACACTGTGTACCTGATGAAGAAGGTTGAGGAGGAGGAGAGAGTTGGACAGTTCAGAGCAGAGGATCCCAAGAAGGATAGCCTACTGTCATTCTTCGAGTACAGCAGAAGCTTCCAAGACATCGAAGACCTTCTGAAATACCTTGAGGAAAGATCTGTGGCACCACCAGCACTTAATGATGCCGACAACCTGGTTGGTTTTGGCATTCATGCGAAGAAGACTTGGGGGGATGTTTGGAAGAACAGAGCTGATGGGTACGCTGCATTCATCCTCCACAAAGACTGTGTGCCAGGCAGCAAAATGGATCGATTGAAGCACTACCTCGCTCAGAAAGAGAGACAGTTTCGGAGTGGTCCTGTGGAACCTGCTTCCACAGGCCTGGCATCATCTGCCTGTCATCATCCAGGTTTGTTAACAATGCAATTTAGTATTCAGTCAAATTCAAATGTGTAAATGTGTAACCTCACATCTTTGCGTTTGTGCTTTGTTTCACAGAAATGGATGATGATGAAGACTTTTGATGATGAAGAGGTTGAAGTTGTCCATATCCCCATCCAAACTCCCCCTCCAAACAAGGCCAACTGAGTAAGAAAATCACTTGCACGCACGCACACGCACACGCACACACACACACACACACCGTGGCTGATGATATTTATTTATTTAAATTGTGCCCTATGCTATTGCTTTTTTTCTATTGAAGTGGAGGGAGGTGAGGAGTTGCAGAGGATGATGCTACCATATACAGTATATATTGAAATTGTATTTGTTTATTTCTTACTTTATAGTGTGTCTACATTTTATATTTTGTTACACTTGCTTATTTATGTAGATATTTTTTGTTTATTAGTTATTTATTCTTAACTTTATTTGGTTAAATTCTCTTATATTATATGCATATTTATTCTGCTCTAATTTAATATCTGTTATTCTTTATTGTTGTTTGATTGTGAATGGTTATGTGTTCATTAAGGCTAGCTTTACACGACAACGATCTGAACACAAACCGCAAAAGTGGCGTTGCGTTCCCACTTTTAATTTCGCGTTTAGACGAGAGTCTTTGGGTGGAAATCTGCATGCAGACGGTGACGCAAAAGTGTGTGAAATTGAACTTAACCGGTGTACACGTGGAGGTACTGCAGGATGTATATGTGTCCATTCTATTCCACTATGGCTATTTTAACGCGATTGGGAGCTTATTTATGTATTCATTCACTTACATTTGCAGTGTTCGTGTACATTTACATTTAGTCATTTAGCAGACGCCTTTGGCCAAAGCGACGTAGGCTACAAGGGATAGAACAGTCTAGCTACGAGACCTAGTGTAATTAATGCGCCTTCTCTGTTCTGTTTTATCTGTGATTACTCGGCTTATTTGCTGAAATGACTCCTGGATAGATATCAAGGCAGCTTGAATCTCCGAGTAATGGAAATAATCTGACATGTTTGTTGTTGTTTGGCTGTACTGCACATGGATATGATGTCAACGCGTATGCGAGGATAGCCAGCGTGAGCAGCTCAGAGCACACTTTTGCGTTTTCAACCCTTTAGACGGGAACGCAACGGTGGAGCGTTTTTAAGATTTCCACTCTGGAGGGTGGGTTCATTTTTTTGCGTTTTTAAATCCCCAAAACGCTGTCGCCATCTAAACGAAAGGCACATCTGATAAAATATTTTGTCGTTTACACCCGGGAGCGTTGTCGTGTAAAGCCACCCTAAAAGTGTGTTCATTGCTTTTACTGAAAAAAATCCTGACTGTTATTTTTTCACAAGCACAGCTTATAACATACTTCTACCATAACATTGCATAAGTATATTTTTAAAAACCTATTTCATTTTAGAAAATTAAAGTAAAGTGTTTATTATTTAATTATAGTCCTTTCAATATAAAGGTCTAAAGGTGAAAAATAACACCTACATTTTCACCCTAACCGGGATTCGAAACGATGTTTTCAGTGGGAAAACTATTAATAAACCCGCTATATAGTAGTAGACATCCTCTCTTCGTTCAAGAGTAGCTTTGGTAGTAGTTTACTAGTTTTGATTACTTCTGTTTAAAGACATCGTTTTGCATTTTTGAATCTCCACTTGTCTTGACAGAAAGAAAATAAAGTGTTTGACTTTACTCCGCATCTGGGTCTTCAATATAAGAGTTAAATCGATTACCAATCGAGCGACCCGGGTTCGCCTCCCGACTCCGGAGACCTGACAGAACGTGCAGAGCAAATGTCTCAACGATGGGAGAGAAGGTGAAATCATGCAATCGTGCAACCTCTGGTAAAATGTAAAAAACGTTAAATGTAACCTCCCCGTCGGGGAATTGAACCCCGGTCTCCCGCCGATAATAGTTTAGCTAAACCGACCTAAACGCCTTTTAATTAAGCAATAAGCCCCAAGAGGCCGTGCTTTGCGCTGATTTTAGAACAGGTAAAGGGAGTTGTTAGGCACGACGCGAAGCGGAGTGCCGTTAAACCCCCTTACCTGTTCTAAAATCAGCGCAAAGCACGGACTCTCTGGGCTTATTGCTTTTCTAAAACAGTTACTACACATATTTGATATGGTTTCATAAATTAAGACAATTCAATTTAAGAAACAATAGTTTAATGATAAATCGTCATTCTTCCGCCACTAAAAATTATAGTTCCTAAATAAATCGTTGCCTTGCAACCCTTGAAGCAACGCAACAGCCAGATGGAACACTGGGGCTGCGTTCCGATTCTAAGAGAGCTCTCTTGACTCCTCGATGTCCAGTCAGAGAGAGAGAGATCGAGAGATCAAGGTATGCCAAAAGACCGTTAATTTTCAACATTCGGGACACTCTATTCAGAGAGGATGTGGCGTCATCACGCTGTGTGTACGTATCTGCTCGCACTAGCGCGCTCTGTCAGACTGCAGTATGTGGTGTCATCACGCTGTGCGTTAGCAAGCACGTTGTTAGCAAGCGAGCAATCATCATAAGCTACTGACAGCGACATGGCTAACGTATACCTCCCTAACAAATTCAGACAATTCTTTATTTTAATCAATCACGGCATAATTGCCCCTGCTAATCAAGCGAAAAGTGTCCGATTAAAAGTGCACCAACGGGCTATTCCCGGGTGGTGGAATAGCCCATTGAAACGAGCGCCTTGAGCCTGCCATCTGCCCCCGCTCGCCAAGCGAAAAGTGTCCCAATTTAGTGCCTCTTCGTCGGTCTAACTACAGTCCCAGTAGGGGTGATAGCCAATTGCTTAGCATAACTGCCATTCAGAACCAATGGTAATGCTACCAAGCTAGGCTAGCTAGGTATGCTAACTGTCGGTATACATCGTGAAAAACCACCCAAATACTCATGTCACTGGCTTTAATTTGAGAATAGCATGTTATTAGTACATTTAATATCAGTACAGTTGTTTAATTACTGCTGATATTTACATTTACGGTCTGTAGCCGTGTGGTCTACTGACTCTGCTATCATAGCCACCGTAACCATTATGTCCGCCATTGTTTTCGAAATAAAACGAAAAGCTCCGGTTGGGAATGGCGCACAGAGTTAAGGGTAATAAATGCCGCCATTAGGGCATCAAGGAAGCTCAGACCCTCTCTTGAAAAACGACCGTTATGTGACGTATTTCAAGGTCTCTGACTAAAGCGGAACTGAAGGTTTAAGACCAATGGGACACTCCTTGCTCTCTTGATAGGAAGGAAGGAAGGAAGGAGGCATTTTAAGACCTTTGGAACGGGGGGTGGGTATGAAATGCGCTATATGAATGCCTTGCCATTCGCTGCGCAGTAATATGGAATGTAATCAGGTCAAATTGTAAGGTAATGCTGGATTTTACAACGGCTTTTAGCCAATCACAATCAAGGATTTGAACAATCAGGTTTAGAACATGCATTTCAATGATAGTGCTGAACCACAGTGTGGATGTAATATTCTTTTGGCCACTCTTCCGGTTGTGGCGCTGTTCCGACTTTTTCTATAGACCCGCGGTCCTCCGATTTTTTTTTTTACTTCAGGCAAACCTCTAACGGGACACGGTCATAGACAAGTCACCGGAGAGTCGCCAGATATCACAAGAGACGGTACAAGTGACCGGATCATCGCTACATTTTCGCGTTTATTCACTTCAGTGTTCATTTTCATTCGTCAAAGGTAAGACACGTTGTTTTATTTTCATAAAAGTTAGCCTGCTTTGTGATAACATTAGTTCGCTGCTAATTCGCTTGGTTGATGCGATAGAACTGCCCGGAATTAAGTTTGGGGTAATTATGAATCGCCAGATATCACAAGAGACGGTACAAGTGACCAGATCATCGCTACATTTTCGCGTTTAGTCACTTCAGTGTTCATTTTCATTTGTCAAAGGTAAGACACGTTGTTTTATTTTCATAAAAGTTAGCCTGCTTTGTGATAACATTAGTTCGCTGCTAATTCACTTGGTTGATGCGATAGAACTAGCCTGGCCGTTACCAGACTGTGACTCCATTTCATTCCGTCAGTCAGTCTGGGCCAACCCAATGCATTTTGGTTTCCGAGATGGGCGGGTGCTTATCTTGAGGTTTAAAATCATTGGAGTTCCCTTAACCAATCAGCAACGTTTAGTAAGCATTCGGTAGATTAAACTCTTCCCAAAGCCAGTTGGGAGAAGAGCTACGATGTCCTTTCTCATCATAAAACTTACAAGACAATCCTCTTGTTCTCCTTTTAATTGTCTGATGTTCTCGAGAGTTGAGACAACTTCTCCGATAGCTTTTCGTGTCTCTTCCTCCGTAGCCATTTTTGCTATACTGTTAAACTACAAACTCGGCTGGACTACATGCAACTCGGCAAGGCGAGTTTTGCGTCACAGCTCTGAACTGTTCGCTGATTGGTCCGGCAAAATTTTGAGTTCTGGAAACGATTGTCAATGGGGCTGGGCCAGACTGAGTATGAGCTTGAAATCAATTCAGGCGGAAATACGTAGGCTGGTGTCACCAGGCTACGCTAGAACTGCCCGGAATTAAGTTTGGGGTAATTATGGGCTAAATAATGAATGAACATCATGCTATTTGTTGATATTGTGTGTGGTTTTTAGGTTGTTGCTTAATATTATATATTCGACAGCGCGGTATTGACAGTAATGTCTTGTCAGCATTTGCTTAGCATCACTCGCAGGGTAACGCAGAAGATTTGTGGTGAAATAACATGTCAAAGTATGAATGGACATGATCGTTTTATATAGATATATGCATAGTTTTCATGACGTGACGTTAAATAGTCTTGTCAGTCCGTTTATATCAATCTTGTGTTGATAAGTTAACTATAGCCTACCTTAGCATTGCTCACTTGCTAAGAAACTGACGCTACAAACGTGTGTTGAAATTACGTGATAACATGATTGTATTATTTCATATTTTTGTGTATCTGGTTTTGATGTTGTGATGTTAACTCATCTTTACACCATGGAGCTGTTACTCCTAAGATGTCTGACTAGTTAGGCTACATATTGCATCAACTAAAGCAGCTGTACTACTAAGGGATTGATACCATCTCTTTTTTTTAAATACAAATGTAATATTAATATGTTCAAATTCATTTGGCAGAACTAGTAGTGCCAGAGTAGACTTTCAGACAAGCAGTAGAGGTCTGCCTACTGTATTAATCAAGTGTAATAAGACTTTGATCTAGGCAACACTTCTCCTACCCCCCCCCCCCCCCCCCCTCTCTCACACACACATAACTGCTCTCCAACTCCTGCTGCAAAGACCGTCCCACCCCCCTGATGTTTTCGCACGCACGCGCCCACACACACCATCAAAAAGGTGTGAGAAACTATTGTTTTGACCCTGTGAACTATTTCACTGCGCGCCCACACACGCACACACTGTACTTCCTCCCAGACTCAGAGGTGTGAGAAACTTTTGTCTTGACCCTATGAACTATTTCACTGAAGTTCATAGAAGATAACCCAAACTTATGTTTTTACTTTATGGTAGGTCAAGATGCAGAGGGTGGTGTTGTTCCCAGGTAAGCTCAGTGTTGTGTTCCGCAAGGGACCAGGTGGATTTCTCTTACAGGAACCCTCTGTCACGAATTTCCCTGAATTCTAGTTTGTTTTCATCTCGTTGTGTTCTTGTATTTACTATCTCCTGTCATTTCAGGTCTGGCCACTCCCACTTGCCTGTTAATCTCCTCATCACGCTCACCTGGCATTCTCCGCCCATCTATGCACCTGCAGCTCATCTCCTCATTAGGTTCTGTGTATTTAAACCTGTCTGCTCACACTTGCTCTTCGGCAGATTGTCTTGTGTTTTTGCCAAGCTTTCCCGCGATTACATTGAATAATAACCTGACTACCTTTGTTTAGACCTCGGACTGTTTTCTGGACCTCGATTACCCTGCCTGCCCCTTGTCGGATATTCTGCTGTCTTGTTTTGATCTCCCGGTTTTGACCCTGCCTGCCTATCTCTCGGATCTGATTCTTCTGCCTGCTCCTCGTCGGATTTTCTGCTGGACTACGTGATCACCCGGTTTTGACCCTGCCTGCCCTCGGTTCCTGTTTACCTGCCTATCCCCTGGATTATACGCTGGACTGTTTTCCGGTGATCCACACTGTATTGACTTTACTAGTAAAAGAAACTTATACTACACTGTGTCCGTTGTCGTGCATTTGGGTTCCGCTGTGTCTGTATCAGAAACCGTTACACCCTCTGCAGAAGCCAGACGGATCAAGGATGACCCCACTCGTCAGGACAGGTCTGCCCCGATGAGAGAGGACCTCATGCGGCAGAATGCCCTGGCTGCGGTTCGTCAGAGAGGGGGTGATGCCTCAGACAGGACGGAGGTGCTAGGAGACTACATCCTGCAGTTTGGCAAGTATAAAGGGAAGGCTTTCAGGTGGCTTTTGGAGAATGATGTTGGCTATACATGTTACCTTGTCAAGAGTATGCGTAAGGACGAGGCTGCAGGTGTTTTCAGGGCCGAGGGGCATAGCAAGGATAGTCTACTGTCCTTTGTGAATTATGCTCTGAGTTTTGCAGAGATCCAGTCTCTCCTCGCCTACGAGGCCAGGGGAGAGGGTGTGGTGACAGCCACATCAGAGGACGACCAGCTGGTTGGCTTTGGCAACCGGGCCAAGAGCACCTGGAAGGAGATCTGGGACAGCAGAGCTGATGGCTACGCAGGATTCATCATTGGGAAGAAGAGCTGCCTCCCAGGGACACGGATGGACAAGCTGCAGCAGTACCTACGGAAGAGGCAGCAATCCACACCTGCTGAGCCCCTACCAACCCCCTGAGTAAGTCACTTTTTGACAATGACATTTGACAAATGTTGTTGATTCTAGTTCATTTTAGTCCTACAGACAAATTGATTGATGTTTTCATTCACTCTTTTCCTTGTCTGTGCCACCAGCGATGGATGAGGATGAAGAGCTGGAGAAGGCGATGCTGAGCCTCACACCATCTAAGCTACAACTGCAGAGCTGTAAGTACGCTATTATTACATGTCTCAAATGTCAGAACTAATGATGGCAGTCAATTTTGTATCTTGTGTTTTCCCATTGTATTTCTCTGTGTCTGTGTGTAACCAGTTGCGGTGCCAGCAGCAGCAGCTGCCATACCAGGAGTGTCTCCAAGAGCAAAGACAGGTTTTTACATAAAAGGTTTCAGGGCTGGAGTATGATTCTTTTACATGATGAATTGCCCTCCAAAACTGAAGCTTCATTTAAATTCTTACCATGTTTGTGTTCTGGCCATGTTCCTCTAACAATATGGTTGTATAATAACTGTCTCAAGGGCCATGAATCCCTGCCATGATGAATTGATAACCGTCCTGTGTCTGTGTGTGTGAGACAGAAAGAGAAAGGTTTGTGTGTGTGTGTGTGTGTGTGTGTGTGAAGGGACATGAATCCCTGCCATGATGAATTGATAACCGCCATAAGGGACATGAATCCCTGCTATGATGAATTGATTCCATCCACGATGAGGGTAAGTAGTCATTTTTGTTCTCCTTGCATGTGTTAGTTAAAAAATAAAATAAATAAATGAAACAGCGTTGGATACTACTAAGACTTGAATGCATGCTTGTTCATTGAGTCATATTACTTCTCCTGCTTACACTTCTGAGTAGCAATTAGGAAAATTGGAGTGTGGGAATTAGACATTTTACATTTGTGAAGCTATGAGAAGCAGGAGAAGTAAACGTATGGCTGTTTTAGTTCCTACTAACACTGAAACTTTTGTACATTGTGAATTCTCAAATGACAAATTATGTTCTCTGTTGTAGTCCCATCGGCGACGCTGTCCAACCCCCCCCCCCGATACAACTGGTCAACTGCGGGCATCACCAGTTGATGGTAAAAACACTTTTATCCTGTTTTGTGTTATCAAATGTTGTGTTCATTTAGAAAATATGAATTGTTTCATTTTGACTGTATACTTTCCCACAGCTCCAGCCTCTCAGAGTGTGAAGAAGAGGACACCCGTTGCCCTTCCACCACAGCTGGCATTCCTGGTGCAGGAGACAGAGTCAACTCAAGGTATGCTTTCTGCATTTTCTTTTTCATGCTTATAGCCTGTACAAAGGCATAACAGAAAGACTTCACTCTTTTTTAGGTCCCAGCACAAGCGCTGCACGCAAAGTGCTTACTTTCGAGGACAGTGCTGAAGATGGTAAGAGCATGTAGACAAACTCTATTTTATGAACTCCTGACACTAAGATGTTGTCTTAACACTGCTTTATTATCTATCTAATATCTAACTATGAAATCAATAATGAATAACAGGGCAGTAATAACCTTTTTGTTCTATCTGTTTTCCTTCTAAAAATCTTAGTTCCCTCAGCTCAGGCGCCTGTTCCTGTCCCTCTACCTGTTCTTGGCCCTCTACCTGTTCGTGTGCCTCTCCTGAGGCAGGACCAAGATGTCCTCCACTGGAACTGTTCACAACAGCAGAAGATGTGGATGAAGACCGAGCTAAAGGATCTCGGGCTGTGGCCTGGGTCTCGGCCAGTGCGTAACCCCGGCAGCACAATTTCCCTGTGGCGTCTACCCCCACAACCTGAGCTAATTGAGACGGCGGCTGAGCTCCCATCCCCCAACTTCTTTCAGCTCCATCCTTTCTTCATTTGGAAGCCTGAGGCTGACATCATGGCCAGGATGAGAAACTGTTACGTCCTGCCAGTTTTCTACTTGTCATATTAACCAGCACTGTATCTATCACTATATACTCCCCCTCCCTATGTATGTACTGTGTCATTGCATTTCTAATTGTTGTCTTAAATTATCCATATTATTTAAAAAAAAAAATCATTCAAATGTTCGTCTCGTGGGAATGGCAACAGCTGTTCGACAGTTATCTAGAAACATAGCTAGTTATGCTTAACACGTAGGGGGAACAGTACATAGGATTTACTTATCTACAACGAAGTGCACCTGTTTTACCTGAATTACAAAGGGACCACAAGTAAGACTGAATAAAATGTTATGAATATCTCAGCCTACACATAAAACTGCATTCAGCCATTCTCATTGTTAACAACGAATTAGAACTCTGCTAGTGTCTGCACCGTGTCTGCAGGGCAGGAGAAAGTTGTGGGAGACGACAATGATTTGTCAAATTTGCGGGAAAATTGCGGGGATGTGTTAAAATTGCTACGTCGCGCTGAATTCGCGGGTAATCGTTGAATTCGCACGATCGCGAAATCCTGGAGGGTCTGCATTTATGGATGGTGTTTGTTGCTAGTCTATAGTTTTAAAGTTTTTTTGATTTCAGCCACCTTTATATATCTGTGTAATATACTCGTATATCTTGTGTTTTTTTTTAGGTGGCTGGAATAACAACCCTAATGCCAGCCAGTTCAAGTACATCTTCAGAAAGCTGATGGCCCGGTGTGGAGTTGTTAAACCATGCAGAGGCAATGCTACAGCACAGGATGAGACCCTACCAGCGGCCATCAAAACCTCTACAAGCCTATCAGCTGTAGATATGTTGTCTGTAGCAGGAGGAGAAGATCTTCCATCCCTGTTTGCCGACGTTCCTGCTCTAGTTCATGACCGCAGCTACTCATAGAGGACCTCTCTGCTGCCTCCGCACAAGAGGTGGTGAAGGAGCTAAGGAAGGTCTCAGAGGTGCTGGTTCACCTTGCTAGAGGAGCGGCACACTCCAGTGGGCGTTCCATTGCTTCATTGTGCATGGCTCGGCGACACCTGTGGCTGGCTGTCAAAGCTCCCAGAGCCTGACAGAAATACTCTGTTGAAGCTGCTCCTCAGTCCTGGCTTTACTTTCGGGCCTGGAGCAGTTGAAATGCTTCGCAGAACTAAGGAGTCCAGGGAGTCCAAGAAACAGTGGGAGCAGCTGTAGCCTAGACCCCGCCGACAAAGCCCCCACGACCTGGGTGGGGTCATGCGAGCGCTCATGCGAGTGGGAACTTGGTGCCTTTTTCGAAGAGCCGGCCCAATGCTCGGGAGGAGAATGAACTTCTCCGCAGCTGTAAACCGTCGCACTGGAACCATCACCAAGTCCGGACAGTGTGGCAGCTACAACACCCGCAATGCTTCTTCTGTGTCTCCACCACACTCTTCCTGACACTTTGTGCATGGAAACTCATGCGTTCAGCCCCGCCCAAATTGTGGTTTGGGAAAATTGTTCTCCTGTTCCATGGGTTCTTTCTACGATAATATTTGGTTACCGGCTGCAGTTCAAGTGCCGTCCGCCCATGTTCAAGGGCATTCTTTTCTCTCACCAACCAGACCCACAGCGGCAACTGGCTCTTCAAAAGGAGATCGATACACTGTTGAAAAAAGGGGCAATCAGGGAGATAAAGCAGAGCGAACAGCAGAGTGGCTTCTATTCGAGCTACTTCCTGGTTCTGAAACAGGACGGTGGGTTCCACCCGATACTAGATTTTAGACCACTGAACGACTACCTCCAGGCATTTGCTTAATTAAACTGAACACATCTGATGATGAGCAAAGCCCTTAACAAAGGCACAACCAGCAGCCCAGCGTCAGCCCTCAACAGTGGCAGCAGCAGCAGTTCTCAGCAGTGAATTTTCTTGGCTTCTGTTCAGATGGAGCATCGGCGATGTTAGGTAGGAAGGCAAGGGTGTCCACGAAGTTGAAGGCCATATATCCAGCAGTGGTTGGCTGCCACTGCCTTAATCATAGGCTTGAGCTGTCTGTTGGGGATGCAGTCAAGAGCTGTGTGGAGATGAATCACTTCACCAGTTTCCTAGTTAAGTTACATAGTCTTTACAATCAGTCACCAAAACATCTCTGAGAGCTGGAAGAGGCTGCATCTGCAGTGGGCACACAGTTGTGCAACATAGGCCGTGTGTTGAGTGTGAGATGGGTGGCCTCCTCCTCTTACAGGACTCTTGAGGCTGTCTGGAACATGCATGGTGCTTTGCATCAGCACTTTATAAATACCAGCAAGGATACGACAAGAAGTTCAGTGGATAAGTCCATGTATCAGGGGCTTGCAACTAAACTAAGTTCAGCTGATTTCATCTTGAATATTCGACTTGTGTTAAATACATTAAAGAAGCTGAAAGACTTGTCTACGGCATTGCAGAGGAGGGAGATCCGTCTGACGGAAGCTTTAAAAAAGGTTAAACGCCAGGCGGATATTTTTGTAATGATGGTGGAGGCACCAGGTCCTCATTATCGGGTTCCTTGGCTATTCAAGATGGTATTTTCAAGGGGGGTGTCAGTTAAAACAGATGGGAGACAAACAAAGATTGACCATGAGAAGTTTTTTCGCGTACTTAGTGACAGTATGATGTCAAGGATGGTCCCAGAGGAAGAAGTTAAGCTTTATGAAAAGCTTAATGTGCTTTCCCCACACAATTGGCATTCTCCAGTGTCATTGCTGTTGGGAGAGCTGGAATTAAGAGAGGTGTGTGGATTGCCTCAAAATACATTTCTCTGCTGTCAAACAAGGTTTTAGGGAATATAAAGAGAACCCACAGACTTTGCCAATGACACAAGGTCTTGTAAAATGAAACCATGTTGTCAACACAATTGCAGTGAGCACAGCTGGTGTGAGAGGATTTTCCGGCTATGAAATAACAAGTAAGTGTCATCTTGATGAACTACTGTGTGTAATGTATACAAGTGTGTTTAGTGTTTTGCAAATCACTGTGGATTGTTTGCAAAAAGTGTGAGGTGACATAGGTGCAAATCTGGGTTGATGTTTTGCTCCATGAGTGAAAGGTTTGATAATTGTGTAATTCTTTTCATTTTAGTGTTCATCAAATCGTAAAAAAAAAAACTAATTGAGCTTTATTCCCTCTGTTTTTATATTCAGAAATGGATGATTCAGAGGAAAGGTGTGCCATTACGAAGGTGTTGCCCGACCTCCCCGCCTCCATTTTAATTCTTTTAGAGGAGACGCTTTAAACACTGGGGGTGGAGGCCACTGAAGATTTACGGTTCATCCAGGAGGCTGATCTTATGCTAGACAATTGGTGGCTGCCTGGAAGCAAACCAGTAAGTAGGCTTCATTTTGACAACATTTTTAAGTATTACCTAGGATAAAACATCATTCAATACATTTAGCCTATTTTATTATTTTAGTTTTACAGCACAGAACGCTGAAATCAACAACCAGTCAGCGCTTACCCCTCCAGCTTCCTCAAAAAGCTCTTCAGCCTCTCCCACCCCCTCGCCTAGCCGCTCAATTACACCTGCAGACTGGGTTAACAACTTCCAAATTCCATGGAACAACTTTCCTGAAGCCTTGAGGCAGTGTTTGGAGAGGTGGGAAAGGCCAAGTCCTGGGTTATGAAGAAAGATGATTAGAATAGTTGTGTGTGCGATGATGACAGTATGTGCTTCTCCTAGTAAACAAGCCTCCACTGAAGTTGCAAAAAAATGTATTGCCAAGCATCCACAGTCACTGCAAGATTTTATAGGAGGTGATGGGGTGGGAACAGGATATCACTCACTGGTCAAGCAGTTACAAGCTTGTGTAGAAAATTCAAAACGCCATTCAGCACCAATGATTATGAAGCGTAAAAGAGTGTCTGATGAAAATGAGACAGAGGAAATCCCAGCAGAACAAAAAACAGTTGCTCAGGACACGTATGGCTGCATCAAATGGGACATGACACTCATGCCAGTGAAAGAGACACCAGAAAGTCAACAGCAAAAGAAAGACCAAATGAAAATGCTCAGTGAACAGACTAACCTAAGCCCAGAGGAGGTACAATGTCTTATGAAGTGCACCTACTACTCTCAACGCAAAGATATAAACAAGGGAACAGATATGCAATCCCTTGTGGAGGAGTGGCCTTTCATTTGTGCAGACAAGAACAAACAAGTTTTGCAGGCTGTCACAAAGCTGAACATACTGAGAGGACAGTTTGAGTGCTGCTATGAAGACATGGGGCTCCTTCTTCTCTCCTATTTTGGTGAAAAAGAGGAGAACCACTATGTGGAAGAAACATGTCTGGCAATTGCCAAGCATCCAGTCAGTGCAAGATTTTATAGGAGGTGATGTGGTTGGAGCAGGATATCACTCAGTGGTCAAGCAGTTACAAGCTCGAGTAGAAAATTCAAAACGCCCTTCAGCACCAACGATTACGAAGCGCAAAAGAGTGTCTGATGAAAATGAGACAGAGGAAATCCCAGCTGAACAAAAAACAGTTGCTCAGGACACGTATGGCTGCATCAAATGGGACATGACACTCATGCCAGTGAAAGAGACACCAGAAAGTCAACACCAAATGAAAATGGTCAGTGAACAGACTAAGCTAAGCCCAGAGGAGGTACGATGTCTTATGAAGTGCACCTACTACTCTCAACGCAAAGATATAAACAAGGGAACAGATATGCAATCCCTCATGGAGGAGTGGCCTTTCATGTTTCTGGACATTGGCATGACAGCACACTTTGAAGAGCTCACTGGGGTTTCACTAAAAGAGACTTTCCTCACCAGTGTAGAAAGAAAAGGAAAACGGCTTCGCTTCTGTCCTTCATGAGGACCATTTGTGCAGACAAGAACAAACAAGTTTTGCAGGCTGTCACAAAGCTGAACATACTGAGTACGGCTCTGAAGATATGAAGGATATGGTGCTCCTTCTTCTCTCCTATTTGGGTGAAAATGAGGAAAACCACTATGTGGAAGAAACATGTCTGGCAAAAGAAGTACAGGTTGAACGCCTGCCTGTGACACCATGCATCATTGTATGTGGTCATTTGATATTCAGTTTTACTGAAGGAGCCTAGGCTAATGTGAGGAAGTATTACATGAAATGCACTTATGTTTTAAAGTGCTAGTTGTGGTTCTTCCCCATACAGTGGTATTTTCTCCTCCATACCAGTAGAGATGTCAACTTGGTGGATCTATTGCACTCGTATGGAGGATAAAATAACACTGGCTGGGGAAGAAACACAACTAGCACTTTTTTAACATCACTTGCGGATGGTAATGGTTGGTTTGCTGTTACTTATTTTCTATAGGACTCTTCTTTGCAGGAACCTCCTGCTATGCCACAAAGCAGTTTATGCTGAAAATAGACCGCAAGGTTGTGAATGACCAAATCCCCACCTTCATCTCTGCCATCTGTTTGGAAGCTATTACTGCCTCAATGTCCACTATCCTGTGGATCTGGGCTCCACACTTGAGTTCCTTCAGCGGTAAATACATTTTTTTTTTTTTTTTTTTTTTAGATCTCTTCTTTTAAAACAAATCACTGTATACTGTATAGTGGCTGATTATGAATTATTGTGTTCCCAAAGGTGTTTCTTCATCATCAAACCCCTGACTAACACCTCTTGGCAGTGCCTGGAAGTAGGCATCATGGCAGGATGCACTATCTCTCCCCTGGCATTCACAATGGCAATGGAGGTCATCATATGAGCCTCAAAGTGTGTTGTAGGTGGACAGCGGGTTGACTCTGGTCTGCGTCTCCCTCTACTCAGAGCTCACATGGACGTCATAACAACGATGACCACCACCGTTCCATGCACCAGGAGGCTGCTCAGAAAATTGGAAGAGAACATCAGTTGGGCCTGTATGAAGATCAACCCATCCAAGTCACGAAGCATCTCAATTGTGAAGGGAGTGCTCTCTGACCTGAAATTCTTCATCGGAGATGACCCAACCTAACAGTGTCTGAGCCTGTAAAAAGCCTTGGCAGGTGGTATGATGCAAGCCTGCGTAAGGATATCAGCAGTGGCCTACAGTCCATCGACAACACCCAACTGTCTGGAAAGTTAAAGGCCTGGTGCCTGCAGTTTGGACTCCTACCCCGGATATTGTGGCCCCTCGCAGTTTATGAGGTCCCAATCTCAACTGTGGAGAAGTTGGAAAGAGCAGTCACAGGCTACATCAAGAAATGGCTTGGAGTTCCACGCTGCCTTACCACCATAGGCCTCTACGGAGATAGCATCCTCAAGCTGCCCCTCACCAGTTTCACAGAGGAGTTCAAGTGACACCAGACTCCAGATGACACTGAATGAAACCAGAGACTTAGTGGTGAGCAACAACGCACCAATCTTGTTCACCGGGCGCAAATGAAGACCAGCCAAAGCAGTGGAGGAAGCAACAGCATCCCTCAAACATGCTGACATTGTTGCTATGTTCAGCAAGGAAGAGATGGCTTTGGGCTAACAGCTACCCGCCCAGCTTGGAGTAAGGCCACAGCACCAGAACGTAGGAAGATGGTGGTGGAGGAAGTACGCCACCAGGAAGAGGCTGCAAGGTGGGCCAAGTCAGTCTCTCTTAGCAAACAGGGACAGTGGACGAGATGGGACAGTGCGGAGAGGAGAGGCAATGGCACAGAGGCGATTATCCATATTAAAAGTCATTGTAGTGCCCCAATTTTTTTGTAGCTGTTACTTTAAGGTTAAACTGCTTATCCTAACCCTAATCCTGAAGTATAATTGTTGCATAATGGGGCTTTAATTTACCTTCAGTTAATGTAACTAATCTGAAGAGGCACTGAGATGCAGACCTAGGTTTATTAACTAGCATTGACCTGCCCCTGACAGGTGAGTGTCCTAACTGTCTAGCTAGCTATCCTAACAGTGTTAATTACCGGCATGCAGTGGCGGCTCGCTCATAGGGTGCGCTGGGGCTCCGCCCCCCCGCTGACCTGACTGCCTGTTTTTCTTTTCTTTTCTTTTTTAAATAATCTCTCATTTTGAAAAAATAACCTGTGTTAATACAATGATATTGATGATTTTGCTTTAGAATGGGTTTAGAACTCTCCAAAATTATATTTACATTACATTCACTTTCAAGTTCCACGTTTAAAACGTGAACGTTTATCATTGTTGGTGTAGTAGCCAATAGGATGTCTTGCCGGGGCTCCTGGTCGATCAGCCCGTGTGTGCTGTATTTGAGCCAATGGCTCCCCTGTTGCTAGGCAAAAAAGAATACACATCCGCCAATCATCGTCGAGGAATTTTATGGGTTACGGGCGCTGAAGGCTAGAGCCCCTACCAAGATGCACCACTGCTTGTAACAGGTATTTTCCATTCTAGCAGAGAAGTGTTAAGCATGGTGACGTCGGATGTAGCTGTGGGAGCTCAGCTAGCCCCAAATTCAGTCAAATCCTTACATCTGCATCCCTTTGGAAGAAGAACTTTTGCGGAAAAGCTAATTGTTAAACAACTCGGACCAAACAAGCCAGAAGTGAAAATAACCCAACAGACGCGAGAAAAGGGGAAAACATACACCAGAAGCTTTTCCCGAGATTGGTTCGATCGAAAGGCATGGCTAGCTGTGGGTATGTCAATGCCATCTTTTGTTTTCTTTGCCTGCTGTTTAAAACAAGTGCGTGTGATAGACAGTTCGTGGACACAGACAGGAAGGACAGAACTGAAGCATTGGTCAGAACGCGTTTAAAAACATGTGCGGTCAAGAGTGCAATTTGTTGTTTCTAAGTTGTGAGCTGTTACTGTTTCATACCAGTTAAAATAATCTTTCTTCTCATACTCATACAGCTGCAGTATACATGTCTTTAAAAAAACTAAATTGTTGTAGTAGTTGTAGTAACAAAAAACTGTTGTTCCCTAGTATAATTTATTGTTATGTGTTGGCACTTTCTATCTGGACATGGACCATAATAAACATGTAACTTGTTCATTATCATTACCTGTGAAACAATTGATTTCTACATGGCAGATATATTAATATTGTCTTTAGACCATTGGTATTGCCTGGTTTGAGTTATTTTTTTGGTATAGGCAAGGGGCTGTTTTAAAACTGAGCAGCACTTCTCTGCATCAACAGCTCACGTCTCGTTTTTAATTTATTGGCCTACATGAAATAGCGAACAACAAATTTATCATTGTGAATGATTTGGGATCTCCGGCTGGCCACCCGAAAATGCACCAGAATGCAGGAAATCACATCTACGAAATTAAAAAAATTCTGGGGGAGAACCCCCAGACCCCCGCTCAAATAGCCCCACCAAAAAAAAAAATCACCAGCCGCCACTGCCGGCATGCGTGTGTTATCGGCAAACGTTCACGTTGTCATGTCAATCCATTAGTAACTGTATGTATACTTGTGCATATCGATTGGAACTTCATAAACGGAGTTTAGAAAAAACGTCTTCTTTACATGTTCTTACTGCTTTAGAGAATGAAGTAAATCTCTTTACATATCGTGGCTAAACAGTCTCACAATCTGACCATGACCTGGGCTGATTAACTGAAACACGGAGCTGTCGGTAGCCCCGCCCGTTGGAAACAGCATGTGAACCAAACCACTTTGAGGAATAGGGGGAAAAACACATCGTTTTACATCTAAAATTGGCACCGCTTGGGTCGTCGTATTTTGATTTCATAATACTATATTTTTCAGTTTCTAATGATTGTTGGGGAATGACCACCAGGGATCTCCGCCTATGGGTTAACTCCATTCAACCATTTCTCCACTCGCCTGTAATTCTTTATCAACACTTGTTGACCAACCATGAAAGACCTAACACGAGGAAGGTTTGGCTCAGAATCAGTCTGCATCATCTGATCAGTGACAACCTTGTTCGCACCTCCGCGTTCACGTCTTCTCCAGTGTTGCCCACTTTTCTGTAAGGAAAGTAGCTGTTAGCTCTCCTAAAAGTCGCTAGATGACGTGATCAGCTAATTTGCATAATATGCCAATAAGATGCGCATGCGCACATTATGGTAGAGGTGAATACAAGTTCTATTATTTTTCCCACGAATACAATGCTCTAATATTTTGCTGCTATCTAGTCAGACTGGCCGCGCAGGCGCTGTCTGAGTGGAGAGGAGACGACAAGCCCTCACTGTACTCAGCTCTCGTGAGATCAGTTGTAACGTGAACTGCAGAACGGATATGTGAGATGCTTTTCCAGTGCTTTGTCAACACAATAATCCACCAAATGACAGGAGAAAAAAGTCGCTGGATTTGTCGCTAGTCGCTTTTTGCAAATTAATTCGCCAAGGGGCTCTGGAAAGTCGCTAAGTTGGCAAAGTGAATGGGGATCCCTCGCCCTTAACGGATCTACGCATTCCAACGCGTATGTCTGAGTCCAGCCTGAGAGGGTGGCAAAATTTAAGTACCCGTTCCAAATGCATGGTCCCTTATGACCACTTGCCACTGCCTCCTTCCTGGCGGGAGTGGCATGCCTTCGCGATGTGTCCCCTTTTCTTGCATTGGTGACACTCAGCCTCCTTGAATCTGCATTCATCGGTCTGTGACCCTTTCCACTGCAGAGATAGCAGGGCTTTCCACTAACTATAGGCTTTTCCAAAACCTCTATGTACTTTTCTGTACTAAATTTTCTTCACCACATTAGCTTTATACATTTTCCATGAAAACTGTTGCACAATGTCCTTTGTGACTTCAATCGAGAGCGCCAATTCAACTGCGAGCTGTAACGTCACACCTTAAGTGTGAGCAGTATTGAGCATGTCACGCAGTGCTTTGTCTAAAATGTCCCCAAATTTGCAAGTTGCAATGTACTCACTTATTGTTCCATTTTCCTTTTGATTTCTTCCATGAAACTTGCATCTATCGGCGATAAAGTTGGTTTTCGGAACGTAATGCTCCAAATCTTCATACGATTTTTCTGACAGTTAAGCTGGTGCGCACAAATCCATTAGCAAGCTATGCAACCTTTTTCTTATCAATGTGAGGAATAGCACCTTGGTTTTACAGTCTTTGGTATATAATCCATTTGCTGCAAAGTACTGTTCTAGCCGCTGTAGACTTTCCTCGAAGGTGTAAATCTTCCGGCTTTCCGAATGCCATTTTCTGTTCAACGGTCCTTTCACTCACCAAACTTCTCTCTGGTGATTCTTATGCCTCGCTGGAGTTGCTTGACATGCTAACTCTGGGCCTTCCAACTTAAACATCCCATCCTCGTCGCCAAACTGTGGTGTATGTAACACAAGAGTAATTCTAAAATGGTTAAAAGCCCCAAAACAAGGGATTGGCATGGAGCTCCCCTTAAGGCAGTTATGGTAGTTAACATTTACGCCGTTGTCGCAGATGTTACTAGCCGCTTTTTAAAAGTTTGCAGCTACAGCTGTACAAAGGTTTGCACAATCGTGGCACACAAGTCAAGTAGCATGCTAAGCTTACGAAACCTAAACCAGAGACAATATGCTGCTAACTCCTGGCTGCAGGGGAATGCTAACAGGCAAAGCACAGCTAGTCAATCGTTAAATTCCTTACAAATCCTGGAATTCGCTCTGTGCAAGAAGCTACTTCCGTTCTACTTCCGCTCCCTCGATTGTGATGCTCAGTACTTCCGGCACGATGGCAATGTTTTTCACCAGATTTCTACAAGACCTGCCCAAACTGACCATATCAGACTTCCACAGACTTGTCCAAAAAGGATGCGTTGCCCCCCGGAGTAAACGGGAAAAGGGGTACAAGATGTACCTCTCGAGTTATATTGACAATTTTGAAGGTAAGTTCCAAACTGACATCAGAATACGTTCACGTTGTGCCATCGCTAGGTAGCTAGCTTGGTTCAGAAAACTAGAGACAAATCGGCAGTTACTAGTTACTTTTCGAGCATCAGGTTGTTTGATCGACTGTACCGTGTTGAAAAGAAGTCCAGTGTGTTTTGATTCACATTACATGAATGACGTTGAATTCCCACAGTGTCAAATAAAGACCCTGCCGGGAGGGTGACCTTCTGGGCCGTCTGCTTTAGGTCCATGCACAAACATGAGAAGCCTCACGACGTATACATGTGTTTAACCAGTTCAAGTTCAAGATTCTGGGGTGTTTTTGTGGCTATAGTTGGCAATGTGGATGTAGAACAACAATAATTCATCTCGAGTCTGTTTATTTTACTTAAACCTGAACTATACTTGGACATGGACACCCCAGAAGCCGGTTGTTATTGCTCCTGTTCTTTGGAGCATACGTTTTAAGTATGCCTTTTCATGGTGGGAACATTTGTCAGTGTGAGGTAAGAGCTGATTTTGTACCCTCAGTCTAGGCCAGTGGTTCTCAACCCTTGGGTCGCCGGAGTTTCTGAAAGGGTCGCAAGACGAATTCTAAATGTTAAACTTTTTTTTCAAGCAATGCTCCCTTTGTCCATTAGGGAATCCCTGTCCCCAGTTCTGACAGTAAACTACAGAAGCCGGCAATGGTTCTGCACGTAGGCCTATCTAACAATAACATGTTCGAACATTCAGCCAATCAAATTTGCATATAAGATATTTCAAATGTATCAACATGTATTGCGCGATAATGTGCTCTGACATGACCGGAGAATGTCTAGAGGCGACTAGTGTAGGCAAAAAGTCAACAGAGTATCTTCGTGTAAAACGAGTACCAGCTCAGATATGACTTCTTCTGAAGAACTAAAGAGGGAGTTTTTCAGGCTTGTGACCCGGTATTTCGGTGAGCACCCGCCGTTGTGTGTGTTATGCAACGGAATACTGGCTACTGAAAGCCTGAAGCCTTCGAAATTGCAGATACATTTTGAAACAAAGCAGGCCTACTATAAAGATAAAAACTTTTTTTAAACGTATGAGTCAAAAAAAAAAAAAAAAAAAAAACATTTTAACGTGCCATCATCACTGTTTAGGAGCAGGCACTGCGTGCATCCTAGCTGGTCTCCTACCCACTTAAAGGCAGCGAACTTAAAGACGATTCCCGTGACAAACAACACTGTTCATGTGAGGATATGTGACATGTCAAATGATGTTGAGCAGCAGATCACTGAACGTCTCTGCGCTTTTGACTTTACAACTCGATGAATCCTCAGACGTGGCTAGCCATGCCATTCTCTTGGTTTACGTGCGGTATGTGCAGAATGATGACTTTGAAGAGCAGTTCTTATTTAATTCAGATTTGCCAACATTTACCACTGCAGGCAGCATAGATTTTTTTCTGCAATGGACACATACTTTAACTCAGTCAGCTCTCCTGGTCAAAGTATGTTGGTGTGACAACGGATGGGGCAGTCTCGATGACAGGAAAACATTCAGGGATCTCAGGCTAGCTTTACACGACAACGATCTGAACGCAAACCGCAAAAGTGGCGTTGCGTTCCCACTTTTTATTTCGCGTTTAGAAGAGAGTTTTTGGGTGGAAATCTGCATGCAGACGGTGACGCAAAAGTGTGTGAAATTGAACTTAACGGTGCAGACGTGGAGGTACCTACTGCAGGATGTATATGTGTCCATTCTATTCCACTATGGCTATTTTAACGCGATTGGGTGCTTATTTATTTATTCATTCACTTACATTTGCAGTGTTCGTGTACATTTACATTTAGTCATTTAGCAAACGCCTTTGGCCAAAGCGACGTAGGCTACAAGGGATAGAACAGACAAGCTTCGAGACCTAGTGTAATTAATGCGCCTTCTCTGTTCTGTTTTATCTGTGATTACTCGGCTAATTTGCTGAAATGACTCCTGGATAGATATCAAAGCAGCTTGAATCTCCGACTGATGGAAATAATCCGACATGTTTGTTGTTGTTTGGCTGTATGCACATGGATATGATGTCAACGCGTATGCGAGGATAGCCAGCGTGAGCAGCTCAGAGCACACTTTTGCGTTTTCAACCCTTTAGACGGGAACGCGACGGTGGAGCGTTTTTAAGATTTCCACTCTGGAGGGTGGGTTCATTTTTTTGCGTTTTTAAGCCCCCAAAACGCTGTCGCCATCTAAACAAAAGGCACATCTGATAAAATATTTTGTCGGTTTCACCCGGGAGCGTTGTCGTGTAAAGCCACCCTCATTTACTATTTGAACATGTCCATTTCTCATTAAGAAGTTGAGCATGTAAGTAAAGATTTCTCATTTAGAAAATCAACATAAGTCCTGTGATAAGTGGAACATGTTTGTCCATCTCTGACTAAAAAGGTGAACATGTAAGTCCATGGATTCTTCTTAAGAAGTTGAAAATGTATGGCTTAAGTCCATTTTTGTTCAAAGAAGTTCAGAAGTCCATGATTGCATAACTGATCCTGACTTTTAAACAGTTGCATGTGTTTTCAATGGTAAAACAGTGGTATAGTATTAAGCCTAGAAGTAGTGGTAGTAATCATAATAATAAAATAATAATACAATTGCTAAATTATTGGCCTGTTGATTCTTGCTGATTATTAATTTGTGGGTCGCAACTGCACTGGTATCTAAAAATTTGGGTCATGGAGCATAAAAGGTTGAGAACCACTGGTCTAGGCTATCGTAAATCCTCAGGTAAAGACAGAGATTCAATTAGAAAACAGGCTGTGCAGCCTAGATAAATAAAACCCTCTGGCCACAATTGAGGATTTACGGTATACTAACCTGTTCAATTCTGTACTGCTTCTGTTCTTTGGAGTACAAGTTTAAGTAGGCCTTTACATGATGGGTACATTAGTCAGTGAAAGGTAAGAGCTGACTTTGTATCCTCAATCTAGGCCATACTAACCAGTTCAATGCTTCTACTAATACTAAACTGTATTATTTAAATAATAATAATAATTATAATACTAAAATCATGTTTTATCCATAGATCACTTTTGAGGACAGCACTCAGCCACAGATTCAAATAGCTGCGGCTGAGTGTTCTTGTGTGGCTAGAACTGCTCTCTGCTATCACAGTGTTGCACTGCTGTACCAGAGCACGAAATACTCGGCATTGCAACTGAAAGCAGTTCCGCCAGTCCTTAGCTGCACTGAAACTGAGCAGCAGTGGCATAAACCCCGAAAACTGGTTAGTACTTAAGAACTAAGGCTAATCACAAATTGTTAATGTAATATGGATTTTTGAAATTTGATCTAAACTTTACCCGCTTTCTTGATAGGGTGTGAAACCTGGCAGAGTGAGTAATATGGTATTAGTCTCAACCAAACCAAAGTCGAGACAGTACACAGCTGCTGATGGTGTGAGGTAATATTCATTGTTAAGTACAAATATATTCTGTCATTGTCAGATTGTTTTGTTATAAGAGTTTTTTTTTTTATTATTATTATTATGATGTACCTGTTTCAAAAGGAGCAAGCGCGACAAAGCAGTGCGGGGGGACTTGCCAGACCCAGTTGTCCTGAAAGTCGACGAGGCATACCAGGACTTCATGGCAGACCTTGCACCATTAATCACCACGCTCTCCATAAGTCCTGGTGTCCCCCTCGTCAATTCCACTTTTGGGAGTGTTCAAGACGGAAGCCCTATTTCTTATCAGCACCCTGTGCCAGTGAGTAGGGTCATCATCCACCACCCAGACGCACCCTCTATTTCTTATCAGCACCCTGTGCCAGTGAGTAGGGTCATCATCCACCACCCAGACGCACCCTCTCCACCCCCACTGCCGTTACATGGTCACAGGCTGGACCCAAGCACATGTTCCTTTGTGTGCGCTCACCAACAACAATGTAATGCAATGGCGCTTACCATCAATTTCAACATGGCAAGATCCATTGAGAGGGCCACAAGGGAACAGAGTAGTAGCGCAAAATGGCACAGCCTGAGGAAGATGAGGCTCACCTCTTCAAGGGAGGTGTGCCATGTCAGAAGTCACAGCTCTGCTGAGAACCTTGCGGAACGTATCCGCAAAGGTGGGGTTCAGACAGCTGTGATGAAGAGGGGGCTTGCACTGGAGCTATTCAGGAGTATACCCACAAATAAAAACATCAGGCCATCAGGATTTGTCATCCATCCAGATGCTCCCTGGCTCGGTTCCTCTCCAGATGGGGTCGTTTTTGATCCCACGGAGGCACCACCATTTGGGCTGGCGGAGGTGAAGTATCCTAACGTGAAGAGCTACGTGGACTGCGGGTACCTGCGCATGCAGAATGGCGCTGTCAAGCTAAGAAGGCACCGGATGCCTAAAAGAGCCCGGGTGACGTAATGTTATGCCAACGTTAGCATTACGTAACCCGGTTACCGCGTACCCCAGCCGCTTATTAGCTTTAAGTCTCATGAGTCGTTCGAAAGCCATCAGCTACTTTTTAGTCGCTTAATATTGTGCTTAAACGGACACTACGCATCTGGACACTTTTTGGCTATCAGTCAGAGAGTCTCAAGAGTTGTTCGAAAGCCATCAGGTACTTTTTAGCCCTTAATATTGGCTGCCGGTCTTTTGTAAGTAAGCACTCATCAACAGGTTTCGCCTATAGCATCTATATTGCTAATAGCAATTCCTCCTTTTGTGCGACAATATTAAGCGACTATAAAGTAGCTGATGGCTTTCGAACAACTCTTGAGACTCTCTGACTTATAGCCAAAAAGTGTTGGGGTACATAGTGTCCATTTAGGCACAATATTGAGCGACTAAAAAGTTTTAGCTACACCTTACGGTGGCCGAGAAGGGCAAAACACAAAAACAAACTCCGAAACATTTTTACATTTTCTAAAACACTTTTACAAGTTTCGAAACACTTGTACAAGTTTATTTTACAAAATTTACATTTTAGAAAAAACTTTTGCAAGTTCCGGAACAAAACAACATCTTAGAAAACACTTTTGCAAGTTCCGGAACAAAACAACATCTTAGAAAACACTTTTGCAAGTTCATTTTCTTACGGAAAGGGAATGTACCAGATCAGAGGTTGAGCCGGAAGTGATAACGAAAGCGCTCGAATTCAAGTTCATAGCGATTCAAGATGGACAGCGGTAGAGCAGCGTTTTGTCCGTTCTGTGGCCAACACATTAGACCAGTGGTCCCCAACCACCGGGCCGCGGCCCAGTACCGGTCCGTGAGGCATCTGTTACCGGGCCGCGCAGAAAGAATAAATAATTTATATAATGTCCGCTGTAGCCTATTCATTATTAGCGTCTGAAAGGTGTTTTATTTTGAAAAACGACTGGCTTTTCTAGGACGTAATATTCGCCTGTGCCTCTTGTCACGTCAAGACGCTTGTCTCGTTCACGTGATAGTAAAATAGCGAAACTAGCGAAAATGAGTACAAAACTAAAATCTTTGGAGAGCTTCTTTGCAAAGGTGAAAAGGCCCACTAAGGAGCCAGAAGAGGAGCCTACGACCTCCAAAAAAGAAAGCTTATTTTAACAGACAATACCAGGAGTCATACTTAATTACGGGTTTATCGCAACAGTTGATTCTCACGCACCAAGTCCGCTCTGTATAATTTGTGGCGACAAGATAGCAAATAAGCTAATGAAGCCTTCAAAACTGCTTCAGCACATGGAGACCAAACACTGATTCAGCGTTATGGTGAGTTGTATTTGTCATGCATTAACATTCGTAATACAATGGTGTTGGTCACAAGTTAACGCCACTTCACGTTACTGTTAGCTTTTGTATATGAGTAGACTCCATTCTATCGAACTCACGCTTGCCTCACGGGTATGAATATATGAATGGATGACATGACTAACAAGTGGTGGAAAATTACACCTGGAAGCCGGTCCGTGAAAAAATTTCCTACATTAAACCGGTCCGTGGTGCAAAAAAGGTTGGGGACCCCTGCATTAGACTATTAACACGGTTTTGTTTTTCGTGTGGCAAGTCTTTAGAGTGTTTAAATCGCGCTGACCAGACGGAAGGACCAGATGTGCTGCAGCAGTGCAAACTTTATTTTCATAAGGGACACTCTTACGCTGTGATCGTGGACATGATGTCGTGTTTACATGATGTACAGATCAGTTTGAGGTCTCTGAAAGGCAAACTGAATGACGCCGGGTTATACCGCAGAAGGAATTTCTCCTCTAGAGACGCAGTTATTAGGACAATACGTCTGGAACTTCGCGGACCTGGACAGCTGTTTGGCTACCGCACGATGTGGCAGGTACTCAAACAAAAGTACAAGCTGCAAGTGAGGAGGGATCTGGTGATGACTTTGCTCCGGGAGCTCAATCCTCAAGGGTGCGAGAGGAGAACACGCAGAAGGTTCGTAAGGAGAACCTACCACTCCATGGGACCCAACTATGTATGGCACGCGGAAGGCTATGATAAACTCAAGCCATTCGGTTTGGCTCTTTCCGGGTGCATCGATGGGTTTTCGCGCAAAGTACTGTGGCTTGTTTGTGGCCCAACGAATAATGACCCAACAGTGATCGCTCACTATTACCTATCATGTGTGCGAAACCTTGGTGTCATCCCCATGAGACTGAGGACTGATTGCGGCACGGAGAACGGGACCATGGCCGCAATTCAGTGTACCCTACGCCACCACAATGATTACTACTCTGGAGCGTCCAGCCACATGTACGGGTCATCCACAAGCAACCAGAGGATTGAGTCCTGGTGGTCCATATACAGAAAGGGAAGGTACGTGGCCCTCGTTAAGCCATTTGATTATGGGTAACCTTCATTCATTCAAATAAACGTTATCATTTTAAGCATATACATATTTTATCGATTTATATAGGTCTCAGTTCTGGATGGAGTTGTTTGCGGACCTTAGAGATGCCGGTCACTTAAACGGGAGTCAAGAGCATCAGCGTCTACTGCGGTATTGCTTCGGTGATGTCATTCAGAGGGACTTGGATGAGTGTGTGAGACTGTGGAACAGTCACAGGATTCGTCCCTCCAGAACAGCATCATGTCCAGGAGGATTGCCTAATGAGCTCTACTACTTGCCACACAGGTAATACTTGATGGAACTGAAAATATTGCCATTTCGTTGGTGTAAGAAACATGAACTAAAGTTTAGCATTAGTCTGTGTCAGTAGCTCATTTAACTTGAATGTGTTCAGTGTCTCACTTGAACAATTAGCATTTGAACCCCCCGACCCCTTTGTCTTCTGTTGTCACCTCCCTCCCCCCCAATACCCCCTATAGTGTTGTCACCTCTGACTGCATTCTCCGGTCCGTTCTTTAACTTTGGTGTACTCATTTAGATTCCATCAGATGGTATTTGTCTCCCTTTGATCTTAACATTTAATAAATGTACTATTCTGTTTAACACAGGTTTGGCTCCAGAGACTGTGGATTTAAAATTGAAGAGACAGAACTGGATGCCTTTCCTGAGGCTCAGCTGACAAGAGCTCCATGTGGGGACCCAAACATGCAGGAGTACTTGGACTTAGCCATGGAGCAAAATAATTTACAGAAGCCAGATCACTGGCAGTCTTCAACTGAACTGTATCTTAGACTAAAAGAAATTGCTCAGCTCTGAATTGATTGCAGGTTTATTGTAAATGTACACAAAGTCAGGGTTCCCACGCTTGCCTTGAAAAAAAATTCCATGCTACCTCCTGATTTTTCAGGTACCATATAAAGTGATGATCTATAGGCCCCTGAAGCACCCCCCTTCCCTCACACACACAACCCCCTAGAACACCTGACTACCTACTTGATTTAAAAGATGTGTCAGTCAAGTCTACATTGTAAATGCTTAGAGATTATGTCTTTTTTATAATATTCATGCATGAAATAATGCAACAAGCTGTAGATGAACAATCAACTGTGAGGTTGACCTATGCTAGAAGTTGGCTAGAAGTCTCTCTCTCTCTCCCTACACCGATCCCCTGCCTCTCTCTCTCTCTCCACCGATCACCTGTCTCTCTCTCTCTCTCTAGCTCCACCGATCCCCTGTCTCTCTCTCCCTTCACCGATCCCGTTACTCTCACCCCAGTGTGCTGGTGTACGGCCCTCAGAAAGCAGTGTGCTGGTGTACAGCCCTTAGGGACACGTTTCTAACCCAGCTCCCACGGCCCTCTCTTCCTCCCGTCCCTGCTGAGACCTGCATGTGCTTGCTAACCATCATTAATGAATCCACGTTCAAAACAAACTCCCCTAAATATGGTGAATAACACGGTTTTAGGAAATGTCAATGAGTAAAACTGCATATGGGGATCAAACATAGTTCTAGTATTTTAAAAGCAAGGTAAAAATCAGCAAGTTGCAGCCAGCTAGTTAGCAAGATTGCACTGCTTGCTACCTAATATTGATAAACCCAGGTTTACCGCACAGTTAAAACAATAACCCTAACTTGCGTAAGATGTTTCACTGTAGATGTCAAGGCTCCCATGTTGGCTGGGAAATGTATGTATTTGACCCTTCTATTGAGATCGCGAGTAACGTTTCTTGGCTATATTCCCGAAGTCCACCAATCCGAAACTATACTTTTAAAGTCCATTTCACCAGGTTGCCTGCATCAAATTCCAACATCCAATATACCAGAAAGGATGCCAAGAGCATGCTCTACATCTACAACATGGGATCATCCATTTCTATCAACAGTAAAAGCTGTTCACTTGTAAAGGTTTTTATAAACGCATCTTAATTCTGTGCTCAATAGTACTATTTTTCACATCATCCAATAAAATTTTCCAGGACAACTGTTTCAATTTCCATGTAGGTGTTCACTTTTGCCCAGTTTCCATGACTTTCCATGGGTCAGCAAAGCAGGGTGTTGCTTCAGTGCACCAAGAAACTCAAGGGCTGACAGACCATCTTTGAATCTGCAAAGTGAACACCAACACTGTTTCAATGCTGTGTAGTGCCAACTGCTTTAAATTATCTAAAGAAAACTGTTAAGGGTTCTCTCCCCGACAATTACAATCCACCTAAACAAATGTACATTTGGGGAAAATAGTTGTGTGCCAATTACTTTGATTTGCACATGTCACGGTGTTACAAACTGCTAAATTTCACATGGAGTAATGCCACAGAGGACAGGGTATAACAGATACACATGCCATGAGACATTTCAAACAAACATTTCATACATAAAATTGATCTGATCTTACCTGTCAATTACAGAGGAGTTGCGGTCAATGACGTGCCAATGGATGTAGTCTGCAACAATCTCTTTTTTTTGTTCGACAGCAGCCACATGTCTAAGACAGCCAGCTGTCTGCAACATTGTGCTGTGTCTTAAAATACTGTCTCGCAGAGCATCCAATGACGCAGCATTCTCAATCTGAAAGACATAAAGAGGCATAACCACCGGTGTCAATGCCCTCCTCAAAAACTCCAGCATCATCTGTGAACCTGACCAGCATGTCACAGGCTTCTGAGTATGTTGAACGCTTGAATCCTCTGACAGCTCCGTCCCAAATATTGGACCTCGAAATGTTGAACCTGCTGACCTTCTTGTGGTCGATCAGAAGCGACAGGTTTGCTATTATCAAGGGAAGTGTAGTGCCTATCTCCTCCCTGTAATGACCAAAAGTGATTTAATTAATCGATATCAAATACAGTGCACACTTTTACAACAATTATTTAAATACCAGCTATATTGTTCAATGGAAAAACTGGATTGTCACACTCAAAAAGCTAATTTTACACTGCTGTGTCTTGGAAATTCTCCACACTGACTACTGCAACCAGCTCCTCATCTTCAACACCTGGTGAATACAGGTCTGTGTATTTTCTGTTGGGAAATTACAATAACATGTTTAAAATCTTACAAACACAACATTTCTTCCTCATGAATTAAATTGAAAGTATGCGAGTCACTATCATTTTTTATTTTATTTTTACCTGTAGCAAGTATTGTCTGATTGTGGTGGATCCATGTCCTCAGCATACGATACGACCACAATCGGAACACAGTCTTTAACCTGTCCAGGCCGAACTGTTCCTGATGGTCCTGGTTCATCTCTAAAACATGATAAAAAAAAAAGTAATAAAATTATTACTGGACTGCAAAAACCTGCTACGTGTGGTGAGTACGGCTGAAAAGATCATTGGAGTCGCTCTCCCCTGCGTCTGAGACGTTTACACCACAAGCTGCATCCGCAAGGCAACCAGCATTGTGGAAGACCCCACCCACCCCTCACAAACATTTTTACTCAACTCTTTGATCTGGCAGAAGGTACCGTAACATCCGGTCTGTCAGTACCAGACTACAACAGCTTCTTCCCCCAGGACATACGACTCAGGGACTGATCTGATCACCTCTGTTGTCATGTTGTATACTGTCCTGCTTCACTGTTTTTGTATATTGTCTGATATACTATTGCACCGCTTGCACCTCATGTAAGTAATGATACAGTCACTTAACAAGTATTTGCACTGAAACGTTATTTCACTGTACTGTGTATGTAATGACAAACCCTCTTGAATCTTGAAGCACATGAATGTATACTGTTCTTCAGGCCTACAATAGTTATCTAAGAATGTGAATGAATACAATACAGGCAAGATTCTGATTGGTTGATAACAACTTGAAAATCTAAAAAATTTGACTGACAAAGACTAGATGCCAAAATGTACCAACCTTTTATCTCTAGGTGTAGGTATGGGAGTACTTTGGTTTTGGGGTTCAAAAACCTGAGGGGACAGGCACACATTTATCAACAATTTGTAATAACTTCCATAACTGTTCCATTACCACACAAATTGTGTGTGTGTGTATGTATGTGTACGCAATATACAGTATAAATATCAATGGTGAAAGGTTGTCAGTATTGTCATAGATAAATCAATAAACACATTTGTATGTAATTAAGTAAAATAAATAATTATGATGTACCACTGTGTCAGCTCGATTGAATTCGACTGTGCTCCTTGATGGGATGTCAATTTCAGAATCCGACTCTGAAGTATCATCCGCTACTGTAAAAATTCAAGACAGTTCATGTAGATACTGTAGATGCATCCTTCAGTAGAGTATCCAAAATATGTGAAAAAATATTGAATCATGATATGAGATCCACTAACCTCCTTTAAAATCTGTTTCAAGGCAAATGAAGAGGGTGATCCTGCAATATGGCTTCCCAAGTTCCTTTTTGTACTCGGCCAATTTGAATGGCCTTTCGGATCCAGGCAGATGGACCACCTCAGACCGGTCTGGATACAAAAGGATGTACTTTCCGTCTTGCACGTCCTTATTAAATTTAATCATCTTCAGAACAGCTTGTTTGAGCAATTCTGGTGCTGCTACCTCTGGGTCAACAAATAATGGAAGCGGTTTCCCTCTTAGAGGTTTTACCTCCGTTCCAGTCGACACCATCAATCCAATGTTTATCTAATAAAAATGACAAAGATAAGATAGATTTCATGTATTAAACATATGGAAAACAAATGACTACCGGTACATAATACCCAGAATGTAGTGTCCCTCCATGGTAAAATGTTTGCCACCAGTTTCATAATGAGCCGAACATGTCCATAAGCTTGAAACTCTCAAAATAATTTTGCCCAATTGCTTCGGCAAAGCATCTCACCCTGCACGAGAGCTTCTGTTATGTCTAGAGCGCTATATGCCCTAAAATCTACGCAAAGATACCCACTTCAATATAAATTACTTTTTCTTTAAACTTAAGTCTGTACAATAAATCTAGCGTGACACAGATCGATTTACGAGTCATCTCGAGTCAGACAGTCGAGGTTTCCCCAGGTTTGATCATCCCAAATGAAGGACTTTTTAGACCACTTCAATGAAAATTAAGACCTACATCGCAACCATTATGTGGCCGTAAAACATCAGTGTATATTATTATAATGTTGCAGAGAGAGGAAAAGAAGAGGGAGGATGAGAGGGGTAGGAAGAGTGAGAGGTAAGGGTAGAGGTGTTCTGCTGTGCATATGTTGCACTGACTTGAAAAATAAAAAATAAATGTTTCAACAGCATGTGTATCTGCAAATATTTATATGCATGTGAAGAATCTGAAGAATTTGTTAACACTTCATTTCATACACTTATACACCACATCCCTTGTTTCAGTTTAACCTAATTCCCACATTTACTCCTTGGAGTTTAACGTCATTCATTCTTTCATTCAAACAGTCAGTACAGTCATACAGTATCATAGGGGTGAACTAGGCAGCTACCAAACTGCACACGATGGCAGACAATGCTAATATTTGAATGATGTATCCCGAAAACTCGAAGGAATGAGACGCTCTGACGTTGCGGAACACCTCATGTTGTATATCATTTTTACTTTGATCATATTCCGCCTCATTTTGACCTTGCGTTGCAGTGCGGTTGACTATGAAAAAAAAAAAACATCAGGACATTTAAGGAACATGACATAAGATGTTTTTAAAGACTTAAGTCCCCGCAGCTTAGCAAAAACAGTCAGTAACATACCTGGACCGGTTTACGGTCTGTGGGCTTCTTGTAAGTAGGTTTTCCTCTTGACCCGTAGTTAAAACCCTCCCGTTCCTTTGCTTTCGAGCTTCTGTACTCGAGGAATTGTTTTAATGATGGGCAAGGTTTCCCTGCTGAAATGTACAACACAGAAAGTTAGCGGCCACTAACCAATAGCGATATTCACTTTCATTCACATACTAGCAAGCGTTATGCTGCACTTACTTCGATTTGCATTATCCGGCTGTGCAGAGGTTGCCGGTTTGTTCGGTCCTTCCGGTAGAAATTCGAGGGACCGGCCACACGAGAAACAAAATCTTGTCAGTTGGCTCATGTGCTTCCCACAAAACGGACAAAACGCCACTCTGTCCCCGTCGCCGTCCATCTTCAACGGTTGAAACCTCGAATTTGCGCGCTTGCCTTGTCATTTCCGGCTCAACCTCTGATCTGGTACATTCCCTTTCCGTAAGAAAATGAACTTGCAAAAGTGTTTTCTAAGATGTTGTTTTGTTCCAGAACTTGCAAAAGTTTTTTCTAAAATGTAATTGTTGTAAAAAAAAAACTTGTACAAGTGTTTCAAAACTTGTAAAAGTGTTTCGAAACTTGTAAAAGTGTTATAGAAAATGTAAAAATGTTTCCGAGTTTGTTTTTGTGTTTTGCCCTTCTCGGCCACCGTAACACCAGCCTGATGGTATTCTGTAAGTTAGCAATGTCCGCTAGCATATCAAAGCTAGCAATCCCCCGTTGTTCTTAAGTAAAATGTTGTGCAAACAATGCCCTGTTTTGTTCAAATGTAATTGTGGGTGCCGTCATATATGTCTAAAAATCACAATACATTAAGGACATTGCAGTATGCAATTTTTTTTTGACATGCCGGAACAAAGAGATGAGGTTACAGCAGAAGTCCTTGCTTGCCTCTTGAAGCCAAGCTACTCCGTCCTGGGGAGCAACAAAAGGCCAAAAGAGGAGCTTATGGTTGTTAAGTTCAGAGAATTTCTACAGTGTGTGGAGAGTAAGTGGGCACATGCATTCTTCACTTCACAAATGCCATTTGTGTGTGCATATGTACAAAAAGCACATGATTATTTTTTTGCAGCTGCAATATTGTAGTTCTCAAATTTGGGTTGTTTGTTTTGTTTTCTGAAGCATAAGAGCTTGGTGATATACTGGGGCCCAGGACACTGACAGAAGAAGAGGAGGACTTTGTTCTGATCCTGGGCCTCGGTCACATCCTGGCTTTCCCAACTGGGAGCAGCAAAGTGCCAGCTGTGGGATTTCAGCCACATCCCAAAATTGTGTTTGTTCACAACGAGACCAAGCATTTCCCAGTTGCGCACACCTGCTCAAATGAGTTGTTGATATGTCAATGCAAAAAACATGGCAGATGACAATGAATTTGACTACTGCTTTGTGGTGGCACTTATGAATGGAGGCATCTTTAGCACTATTTAATATTTTATACTTATCAATTATTATACATCTTGTTTGCATGGTGTGACAATGTACCGTGACTATAGAAGAGTATGCACTCTGACCGCAACGCTAAAGAGCCAGGCTCATTGGTATGGCAGTCAGAGCACATACTCATGTGTAGTGAGGGCACATTGTCACACATGGTTTGTTATGAAGTAATTGACCACAAAGAGTGTTTAGACTAGTACATGTTTTACACGATTGTACAAACTTTGTTCTTGATTTTGAAACTTCTGTCAGTGTGTCTTATGGCCGGTTCACACTAAACGATTTCAGCCCGATTTTGCCCCGATTTCTTCGTCACCGACAAATTAGCAGGATCCCGATTTTGAAAAGTCGCCGACGAGGCGAGGTCTTGTAGTGTGACATGCTTGCGACCTGAGATGTTTTCGTCTGCGACGTTCGAAAACCCCACGACGAAAAGTCTGGCATATCAGAATTTTTGGGGGAATCGCAATGACGTATCCATTGTTGACATAGCGCGAGGGAATCCCGCGAACATCTGGAGCTCCTCTTGACAGTTTTACACTTGACTAGCGCGAGAGAATCCGGCAACATCTGGAGCTCCACTATATAGTAGCCTACACAATAAACAGTCTTCAGTTATACAGTTATAAAGCGAGAAATGGAAAATAAAAAGTCAAGAAAGCGAAATGGACTCATCAGATGGAGACGACACTGGTAGAGATGTGGCAGCAGCGTCCCTGTCTTTTTGCCGTTTCGGAACCCGAGTTCCACGACAGGGTGAAAAGGGATACAGCCTGGCGAGAGATAGCCGAAGCCCTTGACCTACCCGGTAAGTTTGAAGCTAACATTTAGTTGACGTGCCAGCATAACCTAGCGTAAACCTAGCATAAACCTCTCTCTGGCCTGTATACCGAGTCTCCAGCCTGATAAACTGTTATTATTGTAAATGTAGGTTACAAAAGGTTGGTTTTAAAGTAGTCTATTTAGTTTTCCAGTCTTACCCGGACAATTGACGTTTGATAGCCTTCCTGAGAAGTTTATGTAGCCTATCAAACGTAGCTATCTGTTACCTATTGGAACATCTGTAACTACACCTTGAATGACATATATTCCCATTCGAAATAAATGCATATTAATATCGAAATTTCAGAAGAGCTAATCATCATAATTGATTAGTGTGTTCAGTTACCTGAGATGAAGCTTTATTTTCTCTAAACACTTGCAGTGTCTGAGATAACAACATGAACCGCAACCCTGCGGACACAATATGGGAAGCTTTTGAATCCCAAACCCAGTGGGAGTGGCCAGAAAGAGGCCACCCCACGACAGAAGTGGATTCTCCAGAGCATGGGTTTTTTGCGTCGACACATCACGCACAGACCATCTCAAACAACACTTAATGTAAGTACTACTTGGAAGTCTGTGTTTAGAAAACTTAAACTTAACTCATTCATTACCTTTCAGTTAACCCACATTAATTATTCTCTTCCCTTGTGATGTTATGATGCTCTTCATTTTAGTTAGATGACCGTCAGCAAGAAAGTACTGGGGAGGAGACAGAGGATGAGATGCCCCCAGCCAGCACCAACCCACCACCACCACCCCCAACTGTCCCGGAGCCCAGTGCAGCCCAGTGCAAGAAGCGCAGGGCCAAGAAAACAAGGAGATGGAGATAGAGAAGGTGGACATTCTCCGGAATGTGTCCCAAACACTGCTTGGCGCTGGCCAGGATGTGGAGGACATTTTTGGGAGACAGGTGGCCTGTGAGCTCGAACAGGTGCAGGACACAGCCACACGAATGAGGCTACGAAGGAACATTCTTATGATGCTTTTCGATGCCCAGGAGAGTGAGCAGCAGAGACCAGCACACCTCAAATGCCTTGGCAGGGGCAGGGGCAAGGTGCAAGCCACACACCTCTCCATATATCTCACCACTACAATTACCAATCTTACACAGAGCTATAAAAGCAACATAAAAAATAGAATTAAAAAAACGAATCATCAATTGTTCATTTATTTATTGTGTTTGTTTTTAACTTTTTAAATGTATTTATTGGTTTGCTATAAGTTCATTAATTGTATGTCAATATGTTGTAAATAAAAGTCAATAATAACAAACCAATGTTATATATAAAATGATAATAAATTATTGTTTCATCACTCTGTTCATATCATATCCTCCTGCCAATAAACAGAGCCATTTACAGATTGAAAATAGTCCTTTAGCAGGTCACGCTGGTCTTTAGCGGTGGTTGTGGCATTCCGCGCCCTGCTCAATGCCACAGAGCCAAGTGCTCCACCTCTTCGCCACGTTCCAGGAATCACGCTGTGGTGTTCGTCCTCTGTGTCCATAAAGGCTGGAGGCACATAGGCCTCGGAGGCTTTTTCCCTCAGGAAATTATGGAGGGCAAGGGTTATGCAGGTTACCTTATCGGGTTCTATTGAAATGTTTGTCAGGAACACTCTTAATCTATTGGCCAAAATTCCAAACGCATTCTCCACTGGGCGTCTTGCTCTTGATAACCTGTAATTAAAAATGCGTTGTCCATGATCAAGGTTTCTGTGGGGATAGGGCTTCATTAGGTCAGAACGGAGAGGGAAGGCTTCATCACCTATTAACATATAGGGCATGATTAAATCAGTATTGGGAAGTGGCTCAGGGCGGGGGAAATTGAACAGGTCTCTGTCCATTGCACTGCGGAGATCAGACTGTCCAAACAGACCTGCATCTGACACTCGGCCCTGAGTCCCAACACTGGCATAAATTAATTTGTAATTAGAATCCACAATTGCCATTAGGACAATTGAGAACCTGCCATTGTAATTGTAGTAGAGACTTCCTGAATGAGCAGGGGGCTGAATATAGATATGTTTCCCATCAATTGCTCCCATGAAATGAGGAAATTGGCATTTTTGATCAAATCCCCTCGCTACCTCTCGCCATTCCGATTCAGTTGTGGGTGTCTGGAAAAATAAACAAAAATATACAAATGCATAAATACTTGATTAGTTCAGAAATATATGTAGCCAGAAGCATATAACATTAATTAATGTATTCACTTGTGACAAATACCCTGTATTTATGACAAGATAATGGTAAACACCTACAGAGTGGTAGGCTAATAGTGTGTAGGGTGCTCTGTAATGCTCATGTAAATTGTCCCACAGATGTTTGTTGATATAACCCTACCTTCATGTGATCTTCTTTCAAGACAAGGTACAAGGCTTCACAGGTCTCCATCACGATCTTTCCAACAGTAGACCTGCCAATCCGGTACTGGAAGCTCAGTGACCTGAAAGACTCACCTAAGAAGGCAAACAGATGATGTGCCTAAACGATCCGATTTAATAATAATAGTAATAATAAAACATTATTCTGTACAAAAACCATTCAATTCAGGCCTACCAGTTGCAAGGAACCTGATGGTGAGAGACAATCTCTGTCTGGCACTGATGGCCCTTCTCATTCTAGTGTCTGCCTTTCTAATGAGAGGCTCAACTTTCCCCAAAAGGAGTTGAATGTTCCCCATACTCATCATCAGGAACTCACAGAACCCCTTCCTATCAGTCTCCTGCATGATAATAATAATAATTAAAAAAGTGGTGTGTTTGGCCCATGGGTAGACAAATATTCAAAGTGTTAAATTATGAATTTTCACAACATTTCCCATAGATGCTGGTAAAAGTTTTGTATTAAAAGGAATTTAAGGCCTGAGTGTTATCTTACGTGTAATGCCTGAGTAGCCATCTATTCTGTCTGGCCCGCGAGATGACGTTAATTTGAATTTTTTTACGTCAAATTAACGTCATCTCGCGGGCCAGACACATTTTTTTCAACCCCATATTTTTAAAAAGAAAAAAATAAGGCATACAGCAATCCCATCAATTTCGAAACATTTATTGAGGTATAAATGATAGTCCTAAAGTGACAAAACAACAGGTGGAATATCTGTGCAGTTATCCATGACGCATAGGTCGGAACGGTATTGGCACGCGAGTGCACGTAATCTTGTGCAAAAAAAAAAAAAAAGTGTCCTGTCTCCCTCCTCCAGTGGGCAAGGTAAAAAATAGTCTACGTTTCGTTAAATTAACAACATAACAAGGTCTGCTCAAATGTGAAATGGCCCAATTAAAATAAAACTTAAAGAACGAAGTGAAAGATGAATGCACATTGTCCGCGTGGGAGAAGGATCTGCGCTGCTCCTGAATAAAGACAGAAAAAAGGGAATTTAAAATTTAAATAAGATCAAACAATATAACTGGGCATTTTTTTAGGCCTACTTTTTAAAAAGGCCAGTAGGCTACTCACTTAATGGGAAAAGTGGCTCCTCCCTTCGGTCACAATTTTGTGGATGTCGGGCGACAGGGATGTCACTTCTATCCTCAAGCAGTTCTCCAAGCTTGCATTGGTCAGACGGTTCCTCTCGTGTGTCTTGATTGCATTTATTGACGAAAAGCTTGACTCACACGTGTAGGTAGATGGAAACATCGTCAGCACATAAAGGGCAAGTTTCTTGATACCCATGTACTCTTCTGAGCATCCGATCCAGAAATCCTCCACGGAATGCGCACTAAACGCATCACGGACGAGGGAGCTTGACTGGAAATCGACGAGCTCCAACTGAAGCGTTGCCTCGTCCAACGAGCTCATGGTTGTTTTGGCCAGTGAGGAGAATTCCTCGCTTCGCGTGGACAATGGGTCGCGGATAAAGCCAACAATTTCCCTTGGGGCACAGTAGTCTTGGAACCGCGACTGAAAGTTGTCCCGTAGCTTGTCAAGGAATTCAGTCATAATTCCTGTCACTCGCCCCCCTCCCTGTGATTTTAATGTTGCAAAGTGCAAGAGCCTTCCACTTGCTAGATCAGACTGGAACAACTCCAGCTTCCTTGTAAACGAATCCATCTTCTCGATCAGGTCCACAATGGTTTTCCCTCTCCCTTGTAGTTGCAGGTTCAGCTGGTTAAGATGGCCAAAAATATCGGTTAAAAACGCGATGTTTGAGATGGACATTTCACCTTCTAGAAAAGCCAGGTGATCATCTGAAGCATGCATCTTGCTCATTCGCAAGAAGGTTTTCACTTGATCTAGTAGCGCACAGAAGCGCTTCAGTGCCTTTCCTTTACTTAACCAGCTAAAAAGACAGTGCTGTGTGCTTGATGCACCCCGGACAAAATGAATGACTCTCATCACTTCATCCATGACACTCTTCAGCTCGCCACTGAGTCTGGCGCACAGGACACTCTGGTGAATTAGGCAATGTAGTGCGTGCATTTGTGGTGCTATCTCCTTCAATCAGGTCACCAGACCTCTGTGGCAACCAACCATGGCAGGTGCACCGTCTGTCACGATGAGATTTATTTTCTCAAATGGTAGTGCATGTTGTTAAATCAATTCCTCCACTTTGGCAAACATAACATCCCCAGTAATGTTCCCTTCTAATGGAATTAGAGCCAACAACTCCTCCCTGAACTCCTTCCCATCAAAATACCGCACGTAGATGCACATCTGACTGATATCAGTGTTGTCTGTACTCTCGTCAATGGCAACGGAAAAGTAGTTGGCCTGACTCAGGCCACTTATAATTGATCCGCGCACATCGTCAGATAGGCTCTCTATGCGTCGGGAAGCTGACCTCGCTGAGACAGCATTTGTTTCACTGAGGCAATCACTCCATCCATTGACTTATCTGCAGCCAGCTCCTTCAAAACAGCCACCATCACTTCCTTAAAAACCTCTGCGTCCATAAATGGTTTGTTGTGACGGGTAAGAACCCATGCTGCACTTGTAACCCTCTGCTGCTCGGTGAATGACCTGACAAGTATTTTGTTGCTGTGTGCATATCCAGCCTCCAATGCTTTAATTTTATTCGTTCGCACCTCTGTCCCAGGAGGATACGCGTTTTTGAACTGGCCATGTTTTGTCTCATGGTGTCTTCTGATGTTATATTCTTTGCAAACGGCAACAGCCTCGTTGCAAAATGTAGGCTTGGCATTAATAAATGCAGGCAGGATAAACGCATACCTCTGCTTCCATTCTTCTTTGTAGGTCCTGCATTCTGAATCAATTTTTCTTTTCAAGGCTTGCGACAACGACATTTTGCATCGATAACTAGCATAGCAATGTTCAGCTAATCATTTTTACACGTCATCTAAAAGAATATTTGTATACGGCAGGTTGCTAGGCAAGCGCCTGTTTCATGAGAGACGACACGAGATGCAGCAGGCGGCATACAAACAGCGAACATAAGCAAATAAACGTTTTAATGGAATTAAATTAAATGCGTTTTAAAAGTTCGATGTTTATTTTATTTTATTTTAATAGATCCCCCCCCCCCCCCCCTACGGCCCGCGATGCCATTGTCTGAAAAAAAAATTGGCCCGCGTCGAAACGTAATTGCCGACCCCTGCTCTACACAATGCGCCTCTGACATTAGACTAGGTTTTTTCAATGCGCCTCTGACATTAGACTAGGTTTTTTCTTTTTTCTACGGTAGAGATGCGCGGTTGGCGGTTGCACCCGCGGACTCCGCGGTTAAACCGCGGATCGGGCGGGTGACGTGACAAAAAATTATATTTTAATTAAATTCGGGCGGGTGGCGGTTTACCCAACGAAACTTCATCCAAGCACATTTTCAAATAGTCAAATTTTCATCAGGCAGTAAATTGGCCTTGTACGGAATATGCATACAAAGCAAACAAAGGAAGCAAAAAAGTTTAAATTAAGTGACGATCCCTATTAGTGTCGCGTCTCTTTGCAACGCCGCAAACCTGCATTAAAGCTATGAGTCAGCTGTCAGTATTGTAAGAAGCCTTAACGTGTCGTAGATGAAACTGCCTGGGTTATTTTGTTTCGTTAGGCTATTAGTTATATTTTAAAACAGCCAGTCATTGTAGCCTACCACTCGTGGAATAAGGAATTTCAAAGAGATGATGGAGTGATTTGACTCAGAAGTGACATTGGGCATTGGCAGCGCGAGATGAACAAGTTACACTTCTAGCTCAGTAACATCACCAGCTAAGAAAGAAGGTAAGAAAAATATTCGGAAAACTTTGATTTGCAAGGCAAGCAGGCAAGTGTTGGGGTTGTTACAGTATAAAGCCTACAATGCGGTGAAATTTCGGAATTAATAGACTCGGCGTTTCCTTCTAAACTAAAAACAGTAGGCTATATTACCATATTAAAATGGTGTACCAAATTGCGTTTTATTACAATGATTAAAAAGTGTAGGCCCACTAGCCTATGGTAAGGTCAGGTTTGCCGATGTGCTTGGCTATTTTAAAGTTTCTCCCTGTGCATCGATCGGAGACAGACGTCACTTCACTGATAATATTCTGGGGATAGGCTACAACATAGCCAATAGGCTTTCATACTAGGGGCTTTATCCTTTAAATATCTTTGCGGCATTGGATCAGTCTCCTTTCAAGAACAGGCAAGAACTTTTTTAGCCTCGCGTCACAGCGCCTATACCTAAAAACAACAGGCGGATGGCGGGCGGGTGCGGTTTTGAAAATTGGTGCGGATGGATAGCGGACGGATCATGCGTTTTGTGATGCGGTTGCGGATGAAATAATAGCCCATCCGCACATCTCTAGTCTACGGCGCACTGTTGTTTTGAAACTGCAAAATACCAACAGGGAAGACTTGCGCCTGTGAAACGCCTTCTCTGTTCTGCCCCGCCCATTTCGGCGCAAGTTCATTTCGACGCGCGCCTCTGGAGGGAAAATCCAGCTGTGCGCCGGGTGCAAAATAGGAATGGTACATGCGTCGGTGACAATGTCAATTGCGCTGGGTGCAAGATAGGGCCCCATGTGTTGGGCAAAGCTGGACTCAGAGAAGATGAACTTAGAAGATGACCTCCAGTCCGCTTTGGTTCAATCCTGGAAGAAAAACTTGCTTCCTTTTGCTCTGACAATGTTCCCCAACTCTGAGGAGTGTTTTTTCCAGCAGGGCAATGCTCCATGCCACATAGCCAGGCCAGTAAAGGTGTGGATGAAGGACCACCAGATCAGGACCCTGTCATGGCCAGTCCAATTCCCAGACCTGAATCCCATTAAAAACCTCTGAGATGTGCTCAAGAGGAAGATGGATGGTCACAAGCCATGAAAAGAAGCCGAGCTGTTTGGAATCAGATCAATGCCATAAATATTTTGCAATCTGTAATATAGATTTTGTATCTGTAATATAGATTTTGTATCTGTGAAACCATCTACACTTTCAAAATCTATTTACAGATACGGATTTCAAATACGAAATGTATCTACACTTTCAAAAACTATCTACACTTACAAAAACCATCTTCACTTTCAAAATCTATCTTCAGATACGGATTTCAGTTACGAATTACAGATACGGATTTCAAATACGAATTACGGATTTCAGTTCCGAATTGTATTTCTTTTTGGCACTGTTTTTACGTCCTTTCTAAAGAGCCAATCAGCGCTTTTGGCAGATTTTCTAAAGCGCCAATCAACACATTGTATCCTGTACTGACTAGCCAATCAGCGCTAGCTTGCTGGCAACTGCTGGGAGAGTTGAGTGAAAAGGTGTATGCAGGCAGCAGTCATGGAACAGAAATGGCACAAGTAAGAAGGCCTAGCGCTAGTTGAATTTGTCCCACTCATTATTCAATAGTTCTAAACCTGGATCTGCCACCGCTCTGCCTAGGGAGAGATCTGGGGTTTCCCCCGCATGGTTTAAATACAATTGGGTCTACGAACGCCGTGGGGGAAGTTACACAAGCATGCCTTATGTCTGGCACAAAGGGGCAGTGGTTATGACTAGTGATAGGAATTTCGATTCACTTAGAAGATTCATAGTCCTTTGAGTGAATCACTAAAAAGATCCGAATCTTTTGAGTCCTTTGAATCTGAATCAGTCGAAATTTTGTCGCTGAATGAGCCCAGCAGCCCACTCCCTAGTGCCTATTGCGCACGCTCACAGCAAACCACTGTAATGCAGTTTTGAGGATATCCAGGGGAAATATGCAAGCACACACACACACACACAGTAACCCTAGATACATTGAACAAATTGTAACATGATAGGCTTGGCTGGTAAGGCAGCTTATCAGAATTAAATAGCCTATGAAATTTCGTAAATTGTGAGTAGATACTTATTTTTTATTTTTACTTAATTTAATTGTCATGTTTAAAATAAACATATTTCAAGAAAATTGGTTCAGACGAGTTACAGTCGATTTTGACTGAAAGAAGTCATCAAATGATTTAAGTCAGCTTATCTACCTTACCTTACACGTTAAACACGGCCTGAAAGTAGCATTAATGCTGTTACAAATGTAGAAAATGAATCTGACGACGGGCCTGCTTGCTGTATCAATCAATTGAGGTTGGGTGAAAGACTTACTCAAACGACTGTGAAATGGGTCGGACTCGTAGGCTATCCGGTTGGGTGAAAGACTAACTCAAAGGATTCAGGTGAAATGGGTCGGACTCGTATCCGGCTGGGTGAAAGACTAACTCAAAAGACTCAGGGGAAGATAAAAGGCTTTGTGAATGCGGCCCCTGGTCAGGATGAATGGTGTCCTCAATGCTGAGAAATACAGGCAGATACTAATCCATCATGCAATACCATCAGGGAGGCGTATGATTGGCACCAAATGTATTCTGCAGCAGGAACATAACCCCAAACATACAGCAAATGTCATTAACAACTATCTTCAGCTTAAAGAAGAACAGAAAGTCCTGCAAGTGATGGTATGACCGCCACAGAGCCCTGGGGCCGTATTCACAAAGCATTTTATCTTACCACTAAGAGTGCTCCTAACTCGCGCTAAAACATTTTACGTAGGAGTAATTTCTTAAAAGTGATTCACAACGCCTCTGAGACCTACTCATACTAAGGATAATACAAACTCCTAAGCTTAAGATAAAAGCACCGTTGCTATGGATGACGTCGATTCTCATGCACGAGTTTAGAAGGGGTGAGGACGGTGATTGGTTGTTGACAGGCTCTCTCATTAAAAACTAATTTGTGACGTCCCTCTAACAATCCCACTATATCAACTGAAAATAAGAGAACAAGCTAGGCTTCAAATGAAGTCATATTAAATAGTTATGGACAGTGCAGTTAGCAGAATGCACACGCATGATGACAAGTTTGTGCATCCAACGGGAATGACACTTTGCACGTTAAGAGAAAAAGAAAGCGATCAATATAAAATATGGCAATTGCACGTAATCAAGGCAGTAATAATTAAAGCACCCAGCAAACTGTTAGGCTATTATATTTCCAGCCCTTGACCACTTCAAATATCAGCACATACGGCCCTTCAAGCGAAACGAACGTGAAACGTAGCCTAAGCGAAAGCCTACTGGTCCCAGGACCAATAGCCACTGTCACCCCAGCGGCATCCAGCTGGTAAGTTCTCAAAAACCTGCTGCAGACCGCTCTCCGTTGAAATGCACGAGTCATCGGTACATCCAGGCCACGGTGGGCGAAAACATCCTCATCTTTTGATGGGGCAATTATTGTAATGTGTGTCCCGTCACTGGACATTCCTGCGATCGCCATGGAATTTACTTTGATCTTGTGTAATTGGCGATTGTCCAAAGGCAACTGGATAAACTGTTGGATGATGTGGGGTCTACAGTGCGTTGATAGTTTGATGAATTAAACGGCTGACTGATGATTCCCAGTGTCGTCATTTGCGTTTTCCGCAAAGCCAAATAGGCTATCTTTATGTTTCCAAACATTTCACTTCGGGACACATCGTTGTTTAAAGGCGTCATTGCATCCCGCGCTAATTCTATGACAATATTAATACCTTCACTGTTTAAGCAATGTCTTTTATCAATTCCAAGTCGGCTGCAGCCATCTTACGATTTTTTGTGAATAAGTCTTAGTGACTTAGGAGTCCTCATGAGGAGTTTTAAGCTGTCTTAGACTTAGGTGCTACTTTTAGGGATAAAATACTTTGTGAATTGCTCTTAGTAAAAAAAAAAATAGGAGTCCTAAATTTAAGACTGACACGCCCATTATTTTTAGGAGTTTCTCCTAAATTCGCCACTTATGAGCTACTTTTAGCCCTAAGATTCTTTGTGAATACGGCCCCTGATCTCTACATCATTGAGTCTGTCTGGGTTTACATGAAGAGACAGAAGAATTTTAGGAAGCCTACATCCACAGAAGATCTGTGGTTAGTTCTCCAAGATGTTTGGAACAATTTACCAGCCGAGTTGTGCGCAAGTGTATCTGGAAGAATTGATGCTATTTTGAAGGCAAAGGGTGGTCACACCAAATATTGATTTAATTTAGAATTTTCTTCTGTTCCTTCACTGCATTTTGTTAATTTATGAAGAATTGATGAAAATAAACTGTTAACACTTCCATTTTTGAAAGCATTCTTATTTTACAGCATTTTTTCACACCTGCCTAAAACTTTTGCACAGTACTGTATATATCAAACATAACATTGACAATAAATTAAAATTAAATTAAAACCCAATATACAGTACAAGCTCCACATAGTCCTTAACCATAGGTATAGGGAAAGAACAAAGTGGTAAACAAAAGTAATTCTACTGCTTACCCACTAATGATCACATTTTTGGTTATTTATTAACCATGTTTTGAGATTTCTTTTAAAGCAGTTGAATGAGGTTGATTCTCTAATGTTCTGTCAGAGATTGTTCCATTCCCGGGCTGACCTAACTGAGAAAACTGACAGTCCAAATACACTTATGAGTGCGGGGGGTACGTAGCTGAAGATTGAATGTCTGAAGGGGTACGGGACTGTCACAGGTTTTGCCTTGGGGCAAAAACTCAGGGGAGTCTTCACTTTTTTTGGTCCAGGCTCAGTGCAGCTCTCTAAGGGCCTGATTTACTAACAGGATTGCGCCCATTTCAGGCGTAAAATAGCGGGTGTAAACATAAAAAGGTATTTACAAAGGAGGCGCATTTGAGTAGAAGCGCAGATTACCGCTGCTGGGAGGGTATAAGAAAAAAATGGGTGTGTGCCGCAAAGAGGTGGGAGGAGAGGCGTTAAGTGCGCCTAATTATGTTTTCCGTGGTATTTACTAAAACTGCCTGGCGAGAGTGCGTCTCAAATTTGCGGGATAATTATGCGCCTCATAAAAGCACGTCTTAACCAGGAAGCGCGTTTTGATTGAATCTGAAAACTTCGATATGGCAGCAGTTATTAGAGCAAGGCGAAGACACCGACAAAGACAACGCGCAGAAAAAATTTTTTTCAACACGACTAACACTTTTCAAATGTCCTAATTGTAGAGCCAGAGCAGCATATTCATTTCACCTTCCATGTTTATTTTGACGTTATAACCAAAATAAGTGCCAGGGCAACCGAACGTATGAACTTCAGTTTCCCCTGTCCACACTACAAGTCCAGTTTTCAAATGTATCCCCCGAGGGCAGCGTTTTTGAAAAGCATAGTTTTCAGTGTTGTTTATTCCTACCAGACTATTAAACGGGATGCTATGGGCAGTTAACCTGGCTATTAACTATCCTAGCTATCTCTAGCTTAGGGAACCATCTTAACAGTTTGCAGTTGCCTGTGTGTGATAAACTCATGTTAACTATTAACTTGTGAACATAAACGCGTTAATATGAAGCTGCACAGGCACACTGAGGGGTAGCCATAGCAACTCAGTAACTGAATGTTCATTGAAAAGTTTAATTTCCCAAAATCAGCTCACCAATAAAGGACAGTCATGAATTTAAAGTGATCACAACTTTTAATGTGTACGGGAGGGCTAAACGGAAAAATATTTATGAGATTCTATATTTACCTGGGTTAGTTTTCTGTAACCTCGTCAACCAAAAGGAAAACGCAGGCTGTGTCTACCCTATTTTAGCGGGGCGCTATTAACACTAATGGGCGGGGTTAGGCGCTAATGACAAGACGACGTTCTTGTTTGATAAATAGGATGCAAAACACTGTGCGGTACTTTGCGCTTTGGCAAAGGCGCAGATTAAGCTGGGGTCGCAATGTTAGTAAATTAGGCCCTCAATGTGGCCCAGGGGCTCCGCCGGTTACCGTGTGATTTACTACCCCTCATTACCAGCGCATGTGCACTTATGTCACCCTACTCAGGCCCTGATGCACCAGGAGAAACTGCAGAGATTCATATAACACCCAGAAAGCAACAGACAGACTGCATGCCAAACATAGCTTAAACCTGTTTGAGAAACTATGAGGTTAAATAAATGCCAAACCCCATTAAATCAATTGTGTTCAATCAAAAATACTCAAAGGTATCCTTACAAACAATATGATAATTCACTAGAACATTTGTTCAAAAAATGACATTTTATTTGTTTTCATTGTGTTAGGGTTCGACAGGACCCAATCACAGAACAGATGCAAGACAGTTTAGAGTTTACTCACAAAAGGTTTAATGAAAAGATCCAGAAGGTGAATGCACAAAATGTCTGTGGCAAAAACTACAGTTGAAAAAACACCAGAAAGACAGAAGATCCCAACTTAGGAATCCACAGGGCAGGGCAATAACACAAAAAACACAGAAGCACTGTAGAGAAGTATTACAGGCAACTGGAATCAGAGTCTCTCACCATGCTTGGACTTACAGGACTTAAGACCGACAAACCAACACGGGACAAAGGACAGACTGAACTTAAGTAGCAAAAGGGGGAAACAGAAAATGACACAAGTTGACTAAACAAGGGGAATTAACAAGACATAGAAGAAGGAACAAAGGCAAACAAACAGGCTGATGATTGGGAACAGGTGCATAAACAAACAAACACAGGAAAGCACATGGCGGGTGTCACTACCCAATGGTAGTCGTACCTGATGGTAGTCGCGCATGCTCAGACACAAACGGTTTACGGCATAAGGCTCAACATCAACATATAGGGCTTGTTTAAATGCATAATGAGGGTTTATTAAACGCAATATTATTATTTTTTGGTAAACGGTTTACAGCATAAGGCTCAACGTCAACATATGGGGCTTGTCTTAACGCACTATGTGGGTATATTTAATGTAATATTTAATTATGTTGTAAACAGTTTACAGCATAATGCTCACATCAACATATGGGGGTTGTCTTCATGCATTATGTGGTCTTCCCTTTCTTCCATGATTGAAACTGGATCTGTCGTTGTGAGGCATGCGCTGTCGACAGTGTCGCAAAGTGACGCATGCGCAGCTTCGCTGTCGACAGTGTCGCAAAGTGACGCATGCGCTTCTATCATCGGGTAGCGACTACCATCGGGTAGTGACCGAAGGAACAAGGAAGCACAAGGACTAGTCACAGGAAGGAAACAATGGCAGACAGGAAATACCATAAGAAGACGAAAGGGATACAAAGTAAAAGCACGGGACAAAAACAAAACACAGACCTGACAGATATTCATTCATTAATCAACATTCAGCTATCCTGCTGAATCAGATAAACCAAAACCCATTGTTCACAGAGAATATAAAAAAGACTGAAAACACACACTTACTTTGACCATTCCAAAAGGGTCCATAAAGCATCTTACAAAATAATGTTACTGAAGTAAAATCACACATTGACGCTCATTAGCCTACGGTAGCATATACTGAGACATAAATGACTAAATGATGGAGTCAGTAACAGCCTATCCCGCCAAAGAGAACAGGAAGAGAGAGAGAGAGAAAAAGGAAAATTGAATGGAAAGCCTTTATTTTCATTGTTGCATACAACGAAATTTGGAATCCGTAGTCAATTTAGTCCTAGCGGATAAAGACTTAGCTTGCTATGCAAATTTCTAGTAACAAACAAAATAAAAACCAAGTACAAAACAGTACAAACAAAACACCACACTGGAGAGCAATGACCTGTCGCACCTGTGCGCGCTGCCATCTTGACATCTATGTGTATATATGCCTCAAAAATCTGAAATGTTAAAGCAGCACAACGGAGGAATTGCTAATCGCTAACAAGACACATTAGCTTACTTTGACACTATGACAAACTAGTGAGTCAACAACTTTCTGAACACAGTCAAACATCGCGGAAGTGCAAGAAAAGACAAAGCAAGACGGCAAATAAGTTACTTACTAGTCTGGCAGAGAGTAGTACCCAGGCAGCTTCCAGAAACCTACATAGCGCAGTAATATGCCTACCGTTTAAACACCAATTAAACACCTTCAAATTATTCAAAACGCTGCAGCCAGGATACTTAGACAAACAAAGAAAAGAGATCATATAACACCTGTACTAAGGTTCCTACACTGGTTACCAGTATCATTTAGAATTGATTTGAAAGTTTTATTACTTGTTTTTAAATGTCTTCAAAACCAGGGACCCCTTTATCTTAAAAATATGCTCAGAATCTACTGCCCTACCAGATCTCTTAGATCTGGAGAGCTTCTTATGGTGGTTCAACCCTCTGCTCGTACTAAGCAGGGTGAGGCTGCTTTTAGTAACTATGCGGTCCGTTTGTGGAACCAACTACCTCTAGACATTAAAACAGCCCCCACTGTTGCCACTTTTAAAACCAAACTAAAAACTAAATTGTTCAGAGATGCCTTTAATTAACATGTGTTCTTATTTGCTTTTATGTATTTGCATCTATTTTTTTTTCTCCATGATTGTATGTTTTTACTTACATTACTACATTTTAATTTTAACTCTTATCATTCTTATCTACTTGCTACTATTATTGCTTTTGTAACTTCTATTTATATGCAAGGACCATCCTTTTTTTTTTTTTTTTAACTTGTGAAGCACATTGGGTTGCCTTGTTGTATGAAATGGGCTATACAAATAAACCTGCCTTGCCTTGCCTTACGGACCCTGGTATGGCAATGGCACAAAGGCCATTCTCCATATTAAACGTCATTGTAGCACCCTCATTTTTTAAGTTGTTATTTTAAAGTAAAATTGCTAATCCTAATCCTGAAGTACAATTGCTACATACTTTTACTCTAAATGAAGCATAAAATGAAAAGTGAAAAATATAAAAAAAAAATGTATAAAATACGTATTTCATTGAATAGGCAGTAGGCTCATAGACAGTAGTTAAAGAGATTCACTAAAACAGCACTTCTGAATTTCAATTATGTAATGCCAAAGTGAGTAATAATCAGCTACAAAGTACAACTTTTCAGCCTCTTCATTCTGCACTTGTAATGAAGTAAACTCTATATACTGACAGGATCTACATTTATTTTAAACTGGGTGATGTTTTCAATTTAATTCATTCAACTTAATTTGCATTATAACCAAAACAATACAATCGTCTCAAGGCGCTTTACAGAGCCCATGGCCTGTTTTCTATATCTAACATTCTTAAATTATTAAATTTAAGTGTCAAGCCTTTACAGAGACCAGGGCCTGTTTTTTATTTTATTTCTGACACTATGTCTATGTGTCTATGGCTACAAAAAAAAGCCATAGACACATAGACACAGTGTCAGAAATAAAATGTCCTCACCGACTCTTCATTAGTTTCTTGCCGCTGTTATTCATCAGTTAGTGCAGATAACCTCTCCAGTGCTGCAAATTCATTGCTGACATCTACAACAAAGAAGAACACAGTCAGTCGTCTTTCTCGTGTGATTTATGAGAGCTGAATGATCCCAGCGCCAAAGACCCCTGAGAAAGCATTTTGATCCGACTTAAAAACATCACTGTCCAAGCAAGACTTGGGAATGTGAGTTTACTGTTCATGCAGATGGATACAGGATATGATGAAGATCTGTTGAGATCCGGACTTACCCATGACAAACGGGAAGTTGGATTCAGTGAGTGCATGAGCCATAGCTTCCAGTTGCTTCTCTCTCAACATGATCTCGATTAGTTTCTTGCAAGGAAAGAAAAAAAAAATTCAAGTCAGACAAACATTTTGCTTTAAGATTCTCAAAGTAATCGATTCACGTGTGTAACTGAATCCTCCTCAAGAAATCGACAATCCTAAAGAATTTGTATTCTTAAACTTGAAAAAATAAACAAACCGTCAGATTTCTGAACAAAACCAGCATCCTGTTCTTTGCTTTGTTGAACATGGTGTGCTTTAGTGACTCAGTATGTTGTATCAGTACTCTCTGCTTCACCATCATGGATCTGGTTCCAACACATTCTTCAGCCTCTGCAACCAAACAAGCAACATTTAGTTTATATTACCCAAATTACATAATCACATAACTCTTCAAATAAGTCTTTCAGAAATTAACCACAATTCCACTGACTTACTGTTGTAGCCAGGACTCATGTCTTCTTTGATGGTATCTGCGATTGATGCATATATTTCCTTCTTTTGTTGTGCAATCTCTTTATATACCATACGCTTCAGCTTGGCTTCCTGTATATTTTCATGAGAAATCAATGAAATATTTTCATGAGAAATCAATGAAATATTGCATTCAGAAAACAACTGTTCATTTTGAAAACATTATTGGTTTATATTTTGGGCTAATTATTAATCAGCATTACTAAAGCAAAAGCAAATTCCAGTTGAAAAGATTAACACTTTCATTCAGAGCCTCAAAAACAAGTGGTTTTGAGACTGTGAAAAGGGTTGGAGTGTTTTAAGAGGCGTGGGTTTCCATTTTCCCTTACATTTCAAAACAAGTTTTACACTTTCACTACACGTAATGCATTGTTATGTAAAGGTTTGTGCAATGGTGCAAGTACTAGAGAGAACTATGTAAAAAGAACTAGAAGGCCTACATAAGTTTCCAAATGAAATCTATAGAGAGAAGCTACACTGTAAACTCAACTCAATTTAAATTAATTCATGGAATGTTCATTGTTTCACTATACTAGTCAAATGTGGGACACGTAATAGGGAAATCAAGTTTACAAATGAATGATTAGGTGTTTTTTTCCCCCCATAGTCATAGACGTGGTATTGATATGTTTACATTACTATCATATGGTGGCCAGTTCTTTTAAGCCAGTTCTTTAAACCTCACTGTTAGTGTTATATTTACCACAAAGATAGAGATGGAGCGGTGTAAACACTCTCGCTTACCTCAGCTTTTAAGAACCTCAAAATGTGAGTCATTGCTGCAGGGTTGCTGTAGCCATCAGTGACACTGATCGAACAGATACTGAATCGTTTGACCTTCTCCCGTACTGACAGTCTAGTTTCCCCTTTATTTCTGCACACATTACATTGGACACATGTCACACAGAGAAGTTGTGGACGAATAACACTTTTCAGATTACTGTTACAATACTTACGGGAACAAGGCATTAAACTTTTCATTGATGCTTTCATACATCATTTCAGCCAAAGACTTGTTCAGGTCTCTTGTTTCTCCATCGTTTGACCTGAAGTAACCTTTATTTCTGCACAAGGCGGATAGAGTCTGATGGTATCCACGTCCATCTTTTTCAACCTAGGGAAATTATATTGTATGTTCAATTCATTTAGTGTGTGGATTAAAACATGGTAGATCTGTAGCAGTTTTACATATCATACTATAAAATAACTAAATCTGCCAAGGAGAAGCACTTACTGGTACTTCCACGTTTTTCTTGGTTATTTCAGCACATTTCATCTCTGACTTGTTAACTCCGTCTGAGAGGCACTTCTCCAGTTCATCATAACATGGCTCCAAATGATCAAACCGTAGACATTTCAGTTCATCGTCCAGCTTCTTCCTCAGCTCATTGTGCAGCTTAGCCTTGTCCATATTCTAAAACACAGAACCATCTGAGTTTCTCCTCAACATAAGACAAATTTACAGACACACGGACACCTTCATTAATGGTGACACTTACCATCTCTGCGTTGTTATCTTTGGATGTCTGTATGAGGGACAGGATCCCTGTGGCACTTGTAAAATAGTGTGAGGCCACTCTGTTGGTGTGACTGTGGTTAAGACTCCTCAGCACCTCTCTCAGCTTTGGTATCTCTAGCGGGGTTTTTCCCAAAAGAATTGAATTAAAAAAATACATTGTGTCTTTGTCAGCTATAATGATTACATTGCCAAGTGAATCTGCTCAGTTTGTGCTCACTTCATGAAATAAACAAAGTCCCTTTATGGGTGATGATGAACAGCACACACTCCTCTAATGGAAAAAAGAGACAACTAGTAAAACTGATGATGCTCTACCTGTGTCCTCCTGTTTCAGATATGGCTCCTTTGAGCAGAACTCCCGTGAACTTACAGTAAACACTGAAATGTTTTGGATGTAATATTTCTGAAAAAAATCAGAATCAGTCAATCAGCCAACTTTATGATCATAAAAAACTATCAAAACACCCCCTGGCTGAGAGAAATACCTGGAGTTGACACTGTTTTTCAAAGGCTTGTTCAACACGATTCTTGGCCATGTTGTTCCTGTGCTGTATGCATTTAAGCCTTCTCTCCGACTCCTGGGAAATAGGGAGAATAATAATTCACTTTGTATTCCATCTGGCATAGATCTATCATCTAATAAAGTGGTGTCAGTTTGTATCCATTTTTCACTTACATTGTTCGCTGTGATTTGTAGATCTTCATTGTTCAGTCTAAGGGTTGTGAAAATCAAATATGTCATTTTTGTTGTTTTCTGCATACTGTTTTTAAAATTACCTAATAAACCAAACAAATAATACACTGAACACACTCTTTAGTACTGCATTCATTTACATACACAAAAGGTTGAGGATTAAAAAAAGACTGACCTTAATGATCTCATGTAAGACTGGGGATCCATATTATCAGTTTTGCTACAGATGAAAGTGATGCGGGTGCATGCCCCTCCCTGTACCATATCTGTCATGCTGCTCTTCAGGATCTCCCAGGCTGCCTTGTCAGATGCGGCTCGATTGATATCACTCACAACCCAAACAGCTGTGCACTCCCTTAACATCTGGAAAAAAGTTATTGTTTTTGTTGTTTCTTTGGTTTAATGGAATATATGACTCATTACAGACAACTAATTCAGTATAATCCAAACCTGTTACATCTATTCAAAATGAAAAATAAAATAAGCGCCTCTACCTATATACGTTTTCAGTGTATTGGAACTATAAATTATATTTTCTCCTAAAAAATGTTATAAATAAATTAAAATTGGTTTGTTTAATGATGTTACACCCTGGTTCTCTCCCCCTGCTGGTCAAGCTACAGTATGTTGGGTTTGTTTATATTGCTGTCCCTCAGTTAACCTTGGTAGTCAAATGATTAACTGTGCCTGTTTTTGCTTATTCTGGCTTTCTTCTGTTTTGTATCAATACTCTTCATTTTCCACTTGTTTGATCGGGTGTGGGATTGTACTGTCAATATGGGGCCGTATTCACAAAGAATCTTAGGGCTAAAAGTAGGTCATAAGTGTCGAATTTAGGAGAAACTCCTAAAAATAATGGGCGTGTCAGTCTTAAATGTAGGACTCCTAATTTTTTTTACTAAGAGCAATTCACAAAATATTTTATCCCTAAAAGTAGCACCTAAGTCTAGGACAGCTTAAAACTCCTCATGAGGACTCCTAAATCACTAAGACCTATTCACAAAAAATCGTAAGATGGCTGCAGCCGACTTGGAATTGATAAAAGACATTGCTTAAACCGTGAAGGTATTAATATTGTCGTAGAATTAGCGCGGGATGCAATGACGCCTTTAAACAACGATGTGTCCCGAAGCGAAATGTTTGGAAACATAAAGATTTTTGTTTGGCTTCGCGGAAAACGCAACTGACGACACTGGGAATCATCAGTCAGCCGTTTAATTCATCAAACTATCAACGCACTGTAGACCCCACATCATCCAACAGTTTATCCAGACAATCGCTTATTACACAATATCAAAGTAAATTCCATGGCGATCGCAGGAATGTCCAGTGACGGGACACACATTACAATAATTCGTCCACCGTGGCCTGGATGTACCGATGACTGGTGCATTTCAACGGAGAGCGGTCGCAGGTTTTTGAGAACTTACCAGCTGGATGCCGCTGGGGTGACAGTGGCTATTGGGACCAGTAGGCTTTCGCCTAGGCTACGGTTCACGTTCGTTTCGCTTTGATCAATTAAGATTGGAGGGCTTGAAGGGCCGTATGTGCTGATATTTGAAGTGGTCAAGGGCTGGAAATATAATATCCTAACAGTTTGCTGGGTGCTTTAATTATTACTGCCTTGATTACATGCAATTGCCATATTTTATATTGATCGCTTTATATTTCTCTTAACGTGCTAAGTGTCATTCCCGTTGGATGCACAAACTTGTCATCATGCGTGTGCATTCTGCTAACTGCACTGTCCATAACTATTTAATATGACTTAATTTGAAGCCTAGGTTATTCTCTTATTTTCAGTCGATATAGTGGGATTGTTAGAGAGACGTCACGAATGAGTTTTTAATGAGAGAGCCTGTCAACAACCAATCACCGTCCTCACCCCTTCTAAACTCGTGCATGAGAAGCGACGTCATCCATAGCAACGGAGTTTTTATCTTAAGCTTAGGAGTTGGTATTATCCTTAGTATGAGTAGGTCTCAGAGCCGTTGTGAATCACTTTTAAGAAATTACTCCTACGTAAAAGGTTTTAGCGCGAGTTAGGAGCACTCCTAGTGGTAAGATAAAAGGCTTTGTGAATACGGCCCATGGTGTCTAAACTTGAGGTCTGACACAAGAATCCTGTTAGTCCCTTTAACTCAGTTGTTTCATTCAAATAAGTTGTGCGCTAACCAGCACATGCATCCAGAATCTCCTTCAGTTTGTGACAAAGAGCACTACAGTGAGAACTTACCGATTTCCACATCTCGTCTCTGGTCTGATTGCAGTCTCCATTTCCAGGGAGATCAACTAGCACGATGTTCTGTAGAAGCTCTTTGTGATCTGGCACTTTGATTCTCACAGTCTTCACTACTGGCCAATAGAGTCCCCCAAGATCAGCTTCATGATGTTGAATATAAGGCCTGATTTCTTCAGAGAGATCTGAGGCCTGTTTGATCATGGAATTAGAATAATGTTTCACAAATATGAGCTGTAAATAAACTTGCATACAATTACAATTTAGAGCTACAAGAACTGTAACTTACCTGAAACCTTGAGAAGGTTTTAGTGGTTAACTTGAGCATGGCTGCAATAGATGTTGAACGATCGTCCTTCATCAGTTCATCAAAGCTTTTTCCAGCTGCATTCTTTCCATACAGTGCTTCGATCTTGTCTTCTGCCATTTTGCAAATAGTTTCATCCCTTTCCTCGTGTTCTTCTAGAAAACCTAGAAGGCTTTTTAGCTCATTTTCCCAGGCCTTGAAATGAACATGAAGTATTTTTCAGTTTTCATTTTAAAAAGAGGATGTGAGTTTTAACATTACAGTATGACAGTGGTAATTTCACAGTTGTAAGAAACCTCTTTTGAGATGAATTCAATAGTTGCTGTGTACTGGTCTCTCGCAGCCCCAGCCTCCACTTGTATGATGACTGATGTACAGGCATCAAGTGTCCCTGTCGGTAACAGCTCGTCCTCATCTAGGATGGCATTTATCAGGGAGCTTTTACCATCTCCTGTCTTTCCAAACACACCAATAGTGGTTTTCTGTATTGTTTTCTTTAGCAGATCTGCCATAATATCCCTGGACACAACAAACAAACAAGTCATAGATACATAGATAGATAGAAAGAGATAGCTAGATAAAGATAGATAGTGTGTTCTAATTAACAGCAACAAAGGTTTGTTCTAGTTAACAGCAGATTCAGGAAAACATTATCATGCATGTTGATTTGCGCTATTTTACTGAAACAGGCAATGTACCTGATGAAGTTCATGAATTTAGTGTTGGTCTTGGCATGGTGTTTCATTTTCTCCTCAAGTCTGTGTTGAACCTGTGCCATGACTTCTTGTGCTTGCTGTATGGCTGCAATCTCTTTAATCTCTATAAATTAAAAGACCATAAGACCATAAACAATATCTGTTCTTTGACAATTTACTATAATGAGAGTAAATGTGAAAGTCCATATCTGACCACAGTATCCAGACATGTTTGAATAATCCTTTAATCTAAAACTTGGATGAGAATGATTGTGAATGGATAAGATGAAGTCATAGGGCTGTTGGATGTGCGCAAAACCAAAACATTCCAAAACTACCAAATCACCCTGCTGATCTTGTTATCATTCAGCTATCACAATTGTTATCATATAGCTAATGAACTAACTATTGAAGAATTTCTTAAGATGTTTTATTATTTATCATCATTATTTAATTTGTGGAACAGATGGATGTGACACAGTATTTGCCATGGAATGATGACACTATCAGTAGCTTGACCATATGGTAACCCACAGAAGAGCCGTCTTCATTCACAACAGTACTTTTTTAATGGAAATGATATAGACCTTTATTATACGGCTCTTCAGAACGTTCCAAAAAGTACCGTTGATTTGAATGGGCCATCCCTACGTCATACCCATACATTAATTCCTGCTAACAGACCTCTGCGAAAGATAATCACCGCTGTCATTGGCAACGGGTTTTGTACTTCTAATTCACATCTTTCATATCATTCCGCCAGAAGTCCAGTCATTTTAACGCAACAGTAGAGAGTAATTTGAAGTCAGCAAGTAATGGGTTGCTATGCAACACCTGAAACTTCAAAGTTCTATTTGCTTGAAGAACTATTTATTTCTAAACGGGACACATGAAACGGCACCTAAATCATTAAAAAGAGATATGTTGGAGGAATGTCTTCTATCGTTTTTGGCAAGTACCCGTATAATAAGCGGGATAATGTATTGTCCGTCGGTCATTCTACAAAAATAATTCCCTTCGGTACAAAACAACACCCTCCGCTGAGCGTCGGGGTGTTGTTCGCCCCGTCGGGAATAATTTTTGTAGAATGACCTCCGGACAATACATTATCCCTTACTTAAAAAATTACCTACCTCCTGTTCTCTTCTTCTTCCATTCGTCCTCTTCATGAGAATCACTCTCTCTTCCTCTTTTTGCTTTCTGTTTGCTCCCTGATGAGCCCCCTGGTATCACCCCAATTTCCTCACAGGTGAGATGTCCTCTCCCATTCTCCTCGATCATATTGTCTATCTTCTCAAAGAGTTTAAGAACTTGACTCTCGTCAAATCTGTAAATCTTATCAAATATGTGATGCCTCATCTTACACTCCTTTATGATCAGGCCTAAAGGGTCTTCTTTTTCACCAGCGTAAGCTGTAGAGAGATGTCGCGCACTTCTAACAGTCGTTAGTACAATAGTATAGTTCATGGCCTCATCGCTGAACAAGTTCAGTATAGTCTTCACTTTGTGTCTGTCCTCCTCTGAGAAGCTGTCAGGCTGCAGAACCAGTAGAAATACATGAGGCCCTGGAGCAGACAGGGCCACACACTCTTTCACTGCTGCCGAGAGCTCATCTGGTGTGTGTTGGGGATGAAACAGGTCAGGAGTGTTAATGACTGTGATGGGTCTTCCCTCCACCTGTCCTCTGACTCTCTCACTTACATATTCTTCACAAAACTCAAGGGCTTCAGTCTGAAATGCATCTCTTCCAAGGATGAGGTTTCCCACTCGGCCATTGTCCAGTTCATTCTTCCCCAGCAACACAAGCCTCACTGCAGAAGATTAAACCATTTGCAATATAACAGTATAACCTTAATATTCAATTAATCCAAACCACTGAAATTAAGATTGAGCAAAATTGAGATAATCTCTTTAAGAAACTATGCATTTTGGCATATTTATCTTTTTGTTTACAGTCGAAAACAGCCTCCGTTCAATACGTGCTAAAATAACCACTCCTCATCCACGATTTTTGTTGCAATTTAAAATTAGGTTTTGTTTTCCTCTATTTTATGAACAAATTATTGCAGGAAAAAATGTGAGGCGTTGCGAAAAACTGAAGGAAATAACTTACTTAATGGTGGTGCGTCAATACTTTTGATCCGTTTTGCCATCTCAACTTTGTAATGAACTTCGCGTGAGCTAATAACCAATGCCAGAGCCTAAGTACTTCATTTTGTTGTCAGCTGAACAACGTGAACTTGAATGCGTTTGGATGTAAAGTACTAAGCCTTATATCAGACAAATTATAAGGCGGAAGGGCAACGCCCTTCGACTCAAATTCTCCGAAAACGAAACTACTACATGGAGCCCCCCCCCCCCCCCCCGATATTTCTCAGATAAATTAACCATTATAGCTTGCCCACTCGCCAGATGACTATAGCCCAACAGATTCGCCATGTCAGTGTTTACAGCAAAATACATAAGCTACTTGGATGGGTAAAAATGTGTCTTCAATTAAATGACAAACGAAACGAGACTAAACTTAAATTCTGTGCTTCCCTGACCATGAGCGTAAAACAGTAGACCGTAGAAAAGCTAAAAATGTATAGCAATACCAATACCACACACGCTCAAGTCAGGTTTAACCTGTGTCCCTCTCCTTCTCATAATCCCCTTTCTCTTGTTTCTCTATCCAACCCTTTTGTCTCTCTGTACATTTCAGTCTGCCCACCCCTTCTCTTCTTGTCTCATCTCATTATTATACCAACCCACTGCCCATCTGGCTATACTAGCCCCTTGAACTATCCACACACACACACACAAGCACAAGAACACTATCTTTAAACTATCCACACAAGCACAAGAACACTATCTTTGTTCACTACCCTCACAAGCAGCACAAGAAAACTTCCCTCCTTGGTATCAACACTGTCACAATCAATGCATATTGTACCATAGCGTCAGACCCATTTTTGTATCTGTAAACACCCCACTCCTTGTGAACATGTTCTCCTTATGTGTATGTGATTTATGTCTGTGAGTTATAAAAGTGTATAAGCTTCTAGATGACCTACATTTCCCTAGGGATTAATAAAGTATCTATTTAACATAAGCAGCATATGTCAATACTAGTACATCAATTAGGGATCACTGTCTGAGGCAGACTGGCTAACAAGTTATATTGATGTGGAAGTTCACCATGAAATAAATCAGAATATAAAAAGTGTATGTGCAGATGAATGGGGAGTTTCAGTTAGTATTCTTTTTTTTTTATTATTATAATTTTTTTTTTACCTGTAGCCAAGGGAAAATTAGACAAATATGTCTTCCTTTTGACGGACGTACACAGATTTTTTTTTTCACTTTCGGAAAAGACTACATTGTATGTTTGGCATAACAGCAAAATTTTTAGCCTATAAACATGATATAGTTTTTACAGTTTTTATTTGCACAAATGACACACAAGTGCATATTTAGTGGCGACACAGGACACGCACATAGACACACGCCTGAGGTCGCAGTGATTTTAACCTCTTCATTTCTCCCATCCTGGACTGTCTTTCTTCCAGGACCCCCAGGAGCAGTGGGCAGCCTTTAGGCGCCCGGGGACCAAGTCAAGTGATCCGTCTTGGTCATGGACAGACAGTTCAGTTCTTCTGCGTGTTTTTCTGTTGGGGTTCTTAGTGGAGGAAACTCCTAGTGAACACTAGTAGAACATGCAAACTCCACACAGAAAGGCCCGGGAGAACCTACTCCCCAGGACCAACAGTGCCCCATGCGGGAATCGAACCCAGGACCTTCTTGCTGTGAGGCGGCAGTGCAAGTGCAAACTACAGCTACAGTACACATGACTCAGCATCTCTGATTTAACTTTTTGATATGAGAATGATTATACCTGATATGCCCAAAAAAATCTAAAAAATATGCTTACCGCTTCAACCACATGATTTTTTCTTCCACAGCAAGATGAAAAGGTGGAATGCAAACTAAATTTAGGGTCACATGACAAAAAAAGTCAAAAACTTTTACTGTCAACACTAGGTCTTACCTCCCCCCAATGACACACACGCACACACAGTTTTCAAGCAGGCATCTTTCTTTCATCGATTTTTCATTGAATTAGGCCCAAGACACCTCAACAGTGGTCCCTTGTGTCCAAGACCCACCCCCTTCCATACCCACGGCGGGTATAGACACATGTCACTACCAGAGACAGCAACTGATACACATCAAGATATCACCTCAACAATCTAATTTTAATTCAGGTTAATTCACAACCCCAAGTAGTCTGTGAGTGCCTCAGACATAACCATTGTTTTTCTACAAGTGTCTTAGTGTCCACTTTTCTGCTCCTCTGGAACAGAAGACATCCTACTGTCCCTATCATTAACAAGCTTACCTTGTTTATTAAGAAAGCAAAGGCAGCTGGCTTTATGTGTGCTCACTATCCACTCTGTGGAACTGGCACAGTTAACTGTGTTCATCGCCCACCCGTCTTCAATCCACATGTGCACACAAACTTTGCACATTTATGTGATATGCGTGTGCATCCCAGTCTCTGCAGGGGAGATGCTGATTGATGTTGATGGTAATGGTAATGTGATGATTAATATAGAGAAGTCTGTATTCATCGATGTAGGTGTGTTCTTTATAATTTCTTCAACACACTCTAGCACAATTTCCTGTGCACTGCTTTCATTACCATGTCTGATCTGTGTGGTTAATATTTGCGATCCTCTGCTGCCATTGAGCAATCACACTTCACAATCCAGCTCTAGTTATTATTGATGTTATTGTGTTAAGGGCACATACAGTAATATCATACTTAGTGGCATCCAGTAGAAAAGCTTCATATTACAATCAACTGAATACTTCTCCTTTCCAAGCATGTTGGAGAAGCTACGGTGGCTGGCAGGTGCCATAAAAAGGTGAAAGGCCCTCTCTAGTGCTATCCTTTTAATGCTTGCGCGGCCATGTGGAGTGGTGGCATGTGGGGTGAGCTCTCTGTGCATTCCTTGGACGGCTCAACCGTCAAAAGGGAACAGTTTTTAAAGAGCAGGTGGCCTTCTAGTATTTTATGGATTTACCACAATGTGCGTGTGTGTGTTTATATGTGAGTTTCCTTGGGCAAGGACTCAGGCAAGACACATGGAAGTGACCCCCATTGTTTGTATGTGTGTGTGTGTGTGTGTGTGAGTGAGAGTTCTTCTGTGTATCTCTGCTTATGTGTGAGTGTGTTAGTTTACTAATGTAAAGAGTCAAGGGTGACGCATTGAAGACCTCCCTACATGTGACCACCACAGCGTGAGTGTGTGTGTTTGTGAGTGTTTCCTTGGGGTAAAGACTCAGGGGAGCTGTATGGAAGCCCTTTGCACGTGTAACCAAAAGGTGTTAGCGTTTATACAAAAGCTACAGCCAAAAATCAATGTAATGGTGACTTGGTCCAGGCTCAGTGCGGCTCTCTAAATGTAGCCCAGGGGCTCCGCCGGTTACCGTGTGATTTACTACCTCTCATTACCAGCGCACGTGCACTTATGTCACCCTACTCAGGCCCTGATGGACCAGGAGAAACTGCAGAGATGCATATAACAACCAGAAAGACTGCATACCAAACATACCTTAAACCTGTTTGAGAAATTATGAGAGAAAAATAACTGCCAAATCCCTCAAAAATCAATTGTGTTCCCTCAAAAATACTCAAAAGTATCCTAACAACCAATATGATTATTCACTACAACATTTGTTAATAAAATTACATTTTGTTTGTTTTTTTATTTGTTGATATTCATTCATTAATGTACATTCAGTCATCCTGCTGAATCAGATAAACCAATACAAAACCCCTTGTTCACAGAGAATATTATAGAAAGGACTGAAAATACACATTTAGCCATCAGACAAATCTAAAAGGTTGCTTAAAGCAACTAACAAAATAACATCACTGAATTAAAATCAGACACCTCCACATTGACACTCATGAGCCTACTGTATTATATCTACTTAGACATAAACTACTATAGGATGGAGTCAGTAACAGCCTATGTCCCAACAGAGCACAGGAAGAGAGAAAGAGAGAGAGAAAGGACATTTGAATTAAAAACCTTTGTTTTCATTGTATTAGCATACAACAACATTTAGAATCAGTAGTCAATTAAGTCCTGGCAGCTATGCAAATCTCATATAACAAACACAAAAACTAGTACATAATGGTATAACAAAACACCACACTGGAGTGCAAAAAGCTGTCGCACCTGTGCGCGCCGCCATCTTGACATCTTTGTGTATATTGGCATCAAATTGTTAAATGATGCACAAAATAAAAATTTAAAAATCTACATGATCTATAGAAGATTTATATATGTAATTTCTGAACTGTCTGCCCAGCCATAAACATTTACATGGCTTCACAAAAACCTGTTTTCCGCACCCACTCTTCATTAGATTATTGGCGCTGTTATTTATCAGTTAGGGCAGATAACATCTCCAGCTCTTTCATTTCAGCGCTGACATCTACAACAAAGAAGAACAGTCAGTTGTCTTTCTCGTGTGATTTATGAAAGCTGAATAATCCCAGCGCCATAAACCCCTGAGAAAACATTTTGATCAGATTTACCAACATCAGTGTCCAAGCAAGGCTTTGGAAGGTGAGTTTACTGTTCAGGCAGATCAATATGGGATAAGATAAAGTTCTGACTTACCCATGCTAAACGGGAAGTTGGATTCAGTCCGTGCGTGAGCCAAAGCTTCCAGTAGATTCTCTTCCAACATCATCTCGATTTGTTTCTTGCCAGGAAAAAAAAAAAAGATTTAAGTCACACAAACTTTTTGTTTCAAGATTCCCGAACTAATCGATTCACCTGAATAACTGAATCTTCCTAAAGAATTATAAAATCCTAAAGAATTGTCATTTTTGAACTTCAAATGTAAAAGTGAACAAACCGTCAGATATCTGAACGAAGTCAGCATCCTGTTCTTTGCTTTGTTGAACATGGTGTGCTTTAGTGACTCAGTATGTTGTTTCAGTACTAATTGCTTCGCCATCATGGATTTCAGTCCAACACATTTTTCAGCCTCTGCAGCCAAACAAGGAACATTTGCTTTACATTACTGAACTTACATAATCTTCAAATAAGTCTTTGAGGAATTAACCACATTATTATTCCACTGTCTTACTGTTGTAGCCAGGAACCATTTCTTCTTTGATGGTATCTGTGATTGATGCATATATTTCCTTCTTTTGTTGCGCAATCTCTCTGTATACCAAATGCTTCAGCTTGGCTTCCTGTATATTTCCATGAGAAATCAATGAAATATTGCATTCAGAAAACATTAGTATATTTTGAAAACATTACTGGTTTATTTTTTTTGGCCAACTATCAACCAGCATTACTGCAGTAACACCAAATTCCAATTAAAAGAGAAACGCTTCCATTAGGAGCCTTTTAAACAAGTGGTTGTAAGACTGTTAAAAGTGTTAGTGTTTTAAGAAGTATCGATTTCCATTTTCCTCCTTTATTTTCCCTTACTATCCTATAATGTTAGCATTTCAAAACAAGTTTTACACTTTCAGTACTTTGTTGATACGTTCTAGTAAAGTTAAATCATAATGCATCGTTATGCATTCCTCGGAGTAAAAGTGAAGGTTTGTACAACAGTGCAAGTACAAGAGAGTACTAATGAAACAGTACTAGAAGGCCAACCGAAGTTTCCAAAAGGAGCAGTAAGCCTTTATAGTGGAGTCACATTGTGAACATACTTGGCAATTTCACAAAAGTTAAATAAATTCATGGAATGTTAATTGTTTCACCACACTTGACAAATGTGGGACACATAATAGGAAAATTAATTTTACAAACGAATGTTGAATTGTGTCCCCACCCCCCATAGCTATTAGAAGTCGTAGCATATTTTAACTGTACTTATAGGATATTGTGGCTAGTTTTTCTTTTTTCTCACCTCAGTGTTTAGAGCGGTGTAAGCACTCTCACTTACCTCAGCTTTTAAGAACCTCAGAATGTGAGTCATTGCTGCAGGGTTGCTGTAGCCCTTAGTGACACTGATCGAGCAGACACTGAATCCTTCGACTATCTCCCGCACTGACTGTTTAGTTTCCCCTTCATTTCTGCAGACATAACATTGGACACATGTCACACAGAGAGTTGTGGATAAATAGCACTGTTCAGACTACTGTAACAATACTTACGGAAATAAGTCGTTAAACTTATCATTGATGCTTTCATACATAATTTCAGCCAAAGACTTGTTCAGGTCTCTTGTTTCTCCATCTCTTGACCTGAGGTAACCTTCATTTCTGCACAAGGCTGATAGAGTCTGATGGTGTCCACCTCCACCTTTGCCTGCCTAAGGAAATGGTATTGAATGCTACATTTATTAAATGTGGATTAAAGCATGGTAGATCTGTAGCAGTTTTACATATCAGACTATAAAATAACTTTGGTAATCTGACAAGTAGTAGTGCTTACTGGTACAGCCAGGGTTTTCTTGGTTATGTCAGCACATTTCTTCTCTGACTTCTTAACTCCATCTGAGAGGCACTTCTCCAGTTCATCGTAACATGGCTCAAAATGTTTAACCCGTAGACATTTCAGTGCATCATCCAGCTTCTTATTCAGCTCATTGTGCAGCTTATCTTTGTCCATATTCTGAAACACATACCATAGAAACATCTGAGGTTCTCCTCAAGACAAGACTAAATTACAGACAACACAAGGACACCTTCACTAATGGTGACACTTACCATCTCCTTGTTGTTATCTTTGGATGTCTGTATGAGGGACAGGATCCCTGTGGCACTTGTAAAATACTGTGAGGCCACTCTGCTGGCGTGACTGTGGTTAAGTCTCCTTAGCACCTCTCTCAGCTTTGGTATCTCTAGCAGGGTTTTATCCCCAAAGAAATAAATAAAGTCTTTGTCAGCTATAATGACTACATGTCTGTGCTCACTTCATTGAATACAAGTCCCTTTATGGGTGATGATGAACAGCACACACTCCTCTAATTAAAAAAAGAGACAACTAGTAAAACTGATGATGCTCTACCTGTGTCCTCCTGTTTCAGATATGGCTCCTTTGAGCAGAACTCCCGTGAACTTACAGTATACACTGAAAAGCGTTTTTTGTAATATTTCTGAAAAAAAAATCACAATAGGTCAATAAACCAGCTGTATGATCACAAAAATATATCACAAACACCTCCTGGTTGAGAAGAATACCTGAAGTTGGCACTGTTTTTCAAAGGCTTGTTTCACACGATTCTTGGCCATGTTGTTCCTGTGCTGTATGCATTTAAGCTTTCTCTCTGACACCTGGTAAATAGGGAGAATAATAATTCACTTTGTATTTCATCTCGCATAGATCTATCATCTCATGAAGCGGTGTCGTTTGTATCCATTTTTCACTTACATTTTCCGCTGTGATATGTAGATCTTTATTGTTCAGTCTAAGGGTGGTGAAAACCAAATATGTAATTGTTGTAGTTTTCTGCATAATGTTTTAAACCCAATAACCTATTAAACAAAACTAATAATACAGTGAACAAAATATTAAGTACTGCATACATTTACATTGAAAACATGAAAAACCCGAGGTTAAAAAGAAAGCCTGACCTTTTTGATCTGATGTAAGACTGGGCATCCATATCATCAGTTTTGGTGCAGATGAAAGTGATGCGAGTGCATGCCCCTCCCTGTACCATATCTGTCATGCTGCTCTTCAGGATCTCCCAGGCGGCCTTATCAGATGCGGCTCGATTGATAGCACTCACAACCCAAACAGCTGTGCACTCCCTTAACATCTAGGAAAAAAAATACTGTTTTTGTTGTTTGTTTGGTTTAATGGAATAGGTTACAAACAACTAGTTCAGTATAATCCAAACCTGTTTCATCTATCCAATATGAAAATTAAAATAGGTGTCTGTACTTACATATAAATTGTCAGTGTATTGAAATAAAAAAACGATATTCTCTCTCCCCCCAAAATAATCACTTGCCAAATAAGACATTCATCATGCAATTGGAACCTGTAGCTTTGCTAAAGTAATGGCACACATGAAAACATATTAATAATAGTAAATGCGACTAATGAATTCAGATATGAATGTAAAAAAGATGATGATGAGACACCCTGGTTTTCTCCCCCTGCTGGTCATTCTATGTTGGGTTTGTTTATACTGCTGTCCCTCAGTTAACCTTGTAGTCAAATAATTAACTGCACCTGTTTTTGCTTATTCTGGCTTTCTTCTGTTTTGTATCAATACTACTCATTTTCCACTTGTTTGATCGGGTGTGGGATTGTACTGTCAATATGGTGTCTAAACGTGAGGTCTGACACAAGGATCCTGTTAGTTCCTTTAAGTAATTTGTTTCATTCAAATAAGTTGTGCGCTAACCTGCACATGCATCCAGAATCTCCTTCAGTTTGTGACAAAGAGCACTACAGTGAGCACTTACCGATTTCCACATCTCGTCTCTGGTTTGATTGCAGTCTCCATTTCCAGGGAGATCAACTAGCACGATGTTCTGTAGAAGCCCTTGGTGATCTGGGACTTTGATTCTCACAGTCTTCACTACTGGCCAATAGAATCCCCCAAGGTCAGACTCATGATGTTGAATATAAGGCTTGATTGCTTCAGAAAGATCTGAGGCCTGTTTAAGCGTGGAATTAGAATAATTTTTCACAAATATAAGCTGTACATAAACTCACTTGAACTTACATAGAATTACAATCTACTGCTACAAGAACTGTAACTAACCTGACACCTTGAGATGATTTTAGTCTTTGACCTAAGCATGTCTGCAATAACTGGTGAACGATCGTCCTTCATCAGTTCATCAAAGCTTTTTCCAGTTGCGTTCGTTCCATACAGTGCTTCGATCTTTTCTTCTGCCATTGTGCAGATGGTTTCATCCCTCTCCTTTTGTTCGGCTAGAAAATCTAGAAGGCTCTTTAGCTCATTTTCCCAGGCCTACAAATGAACATGAAGTATTTTTCAGTATTCATTTTAAACATAGGATGTGAGTTGTTACATGACAGTGGTAATGTAACAGTTGTAAGAAACCTCGTTTGAGATGAATTCAATAGTTGCTGTGTACTGGTCTCTCTCAGCCCCAGCCTCCACTTGTATGATGACTGATGTACAGGCATCAAGTGTCCCTGTTGGTAACAGCTCCTCTTCATCTAGGATGGCATTTATCAGGGAGCTTTTACCATCTCCTGTCTTTCCAAACACACCAATAGTGGTTTTCTGTGTCGTTTTATTTAGCAGATCTGTCATATTGTCCCTGGACACAACAAACAAATAAGTCATAGATAGATAGTTTTTTGTAATTAACAGCAACAAAACAAATCATAGATTGACAGTTTGTTCTAATTATCAGCAAATTCAGGAAAACATTACTATGCATGTTAATTAGTGCTATTTTACTGAAACAGGCAATGTACCTGATGAAGTTCATAAATTCTTTGTTGGTCTTGGCATGGTTTTTGATTTTTTTCTCAAGTCTGTGTTGAACCTGTGCCATGACCTCTTGTGCTTGCTGTATGGCTGAAATATCTTTAATCTCTATAAATTAAAAGACCATAAGAGCATAATCAATATCTGTTCTTTGAATGACCTATAGTGAGAGTAAATGTGAGAGTTCATTTCTTTTTGCCACATCTGACCACAGTATCAAGACAGGTTGGACTATAACCACTGTGATCATTCAGCTATTGAACTAACTATTGAAGAATTTCCATAAAATGTTTTATTATTTCTCACTATAATTTAATTTGTGGAACAGATGGATGTATCACAGTATTTACTATGGAATGATGACACTATCAGTAGCTTGTCTGTTCAGAGCAGGATTTTCAAACGCTTTTTTAAAAGTTATTTATCACAGGTTCCTACCTGTTTTCTTTTTCTTCCATTCTTCCTCTTCATGATAATCACTCTCTCTTCCTCTTTTTGCTTTCTGTTTGCTTCCTGGTTTCACCCCAACTTCCTCACAGACGAGATGTCTTCCCCAATTATCCTCCATCATCTTGTCTATCTTCTCAAAGAGTTTAAGGACCTGGCTGAATCTGTTAATCTCATCAAATATTTGATACCTCATCTTACACTCCTGTATGATCAGGCCTAAATGGTCTTCTTTTTCACCAGTGAAAGATGTAGAGACATGGCGCGCACTTCTAACAGTAGTAGTAAGCACAATGGTATAGTTCATGGCCTCAGCGCTGAACAAGTTCAGTATGGCTTTCACTTTGTGTCTGTCCTGCTCTGAGAAGTTGTCAGGCTGCAGCACCAGTAGAAATACATGAGGCCCTGGAGCAGACTGTGCCACACACTCTTTCACTGCCACAGAGAGCTCATGTTGTGTGCGTTGTGGATGAAACAGGTCAGGAGTGTTAATGACTGTGATGGGTCTTCCCTCCACCTGTCCTCTGACTCTCTCACTTACATGTTCTTCAGAAACCTCAAGGTTAGTCTGAAATGCATCTCTTCCAAGGATGAGGTTTCCCACTCGGCCATTGTCCAGTTCATTCTTCCCAAGCAACACAAGCCTCACTGCAGAAGATTAAATCATTTGCAAAATAATAGTATAACCTTAATTAACAATTAATCTAAACCACTGGAAATAAGATTGAGCAAAATTAAAATAATCACTTGAATAAATTATGATTTTTTTGCATATTTATCTGTTATTTGTCGAAAACAGCCTCCGTTCAAATACGTGCTTAAATAACCAGTTTCCAAGATTTTGCAATTCGTTTATTTATTTTTTTGCAATGAAAATGACAAAAACATTGTGAGAACTTTTGTCTTTTTTGTTTCTCTCAATCCAGGTGCTGTGGTGTTCTGATTTGTACGGGCTGGAGACCACAGACTCAATTTGTATAGTTGATTTCGTGGCATATAGGGGCAGGCTACCAACCGAAACAACCGCGTCATACACAATGGGCCTCTATCACGTGTAATGATGTTCAAGGAAACAAAGGGTGCGTTCGAAACGGGGTAAAATACAAACTCTTGAGACCAATACAGGAATGAAATTAAATTCTCATAACATCAGCTTTTAGAACATGTATAATTTATAAGGCCTGAACAGCTTTTGGCATAAAGGTTGTGTCATAAACCAACCGCGTCAATCACTCCGTATAATTCCCGTAAGCATTGAAATGGGAGAAATCTAATTTCTGCAAAATATCCGTAAAAGTTGACATGTGTATTCACCTAACACCAAAGGACTGGGACAAGCAGTCACAGTGGTTGAGACAGACTACGCAGAAGAAGCGGGTAAAAAAGTTGTAATTGAACACTAAGTGTTGTTTTCCTCTATGCAGTTTATGCAGTAAGAAATACGCAAGTGGATGGAGTAAATAACTTACTGTTTGGCAGGTGTTGCTTCTTTTGCTTTTTCTTCTAGCTGTTTTGCTTACGCTTTTGTTTAATGTAGCACTGAATTAGAATTTGTCTGATATAACTTTTGCTTTGGAACTTCCAAACGCATTAAAGTTCACCTTGTTCAAGTGACGACAAAATGAATTACTCAGGCTATGGCATCGGGTATTAAGCAAGTACAGGACATTCTACATCCCAAACCAGATCTACCAGCAACGCCTCCCGCTCAATTTCCCGGAAAATGAAACTACAACATGGCAGCCTGATACAGTAGATGCTAATGATAAACCCATACATTATAGCTTGCCCTTTCACCAGATGACAACATCTCCTTCATAAAGATCCCTTGAGTGATCGTTCATTTTCCAGTTCTGTCCGTACATGCCTAGTACCCACTTTTCTGCTCCTCCAAGGGCGTAACCATGGTTAAGACATTGGGGGGGGTCCAAAAAAAAAAAAAACATCTCTGGAGAGCCCTTGGAACCTGAAAAACAGACCTGGCTGTACACCAACAGTCCTATCCACGTAATTGCAGAGAAGAGAGGCTAATGCATTCATTGATCATTAATTCAGTGCATTGCCTACAATTCTATATTTATATATGAAAATTCGCACATTTAGAACATAGTTTCGAGGACTACATTGACCATTTGAATTGACATCTAAAGGAATTGTGTAATTTCTCAAAGACAGTGACTGCCCCTCCACTTTGTTTTGGTGAGTTGCTTACTGTTTACTGACCTTAAACATACCTACCAATTACAATTATGCTTTTCCAGTAGTAGGCTACTGTAACAAATATGATAGCTTCCAATGGAAAAAGACCACATACCCAAAGCATGTTTATGTAAATATTTTAATTAGAACAACTAGGGCTCAAATACACATACGCGTTTTTAAAAAACGGGACGCGAGCAAATGCATTGATTCCTATGGTACGGCGCGCTTTGCGTGGGCGCCCCTTCTCCACCACGCGTTGCGTCTTTGTGGCGTTTTTTAGGTGCGCTTAAAAGTTGAACTATTCTCAACTTTTCAGAGCAAGGCAGGGAAGCGCACCGCTTCTGTTTTGGCCGCCGCACTTTGCCAAGGCGTTACTGAAGCGTTTCGGCCTGAAAAAAGTCGCGTATGTGTATTTGAGCCCTAATGCTGTAGCCTACTTGAACAAATGACAGACTTTCTCCTTAATGAACATACAGCCGCGGAAAAAATTAAGAGACCACTTCAAAATTATCAGTTTCTCTGGTTTTACTATTTATTGGTATGTGTTAAAGTAAAATGTACATTTTTGTTTTATTCTATAACCTACTGGCAACATTCCTACCAAATTTCAAATAAAAATATTGTCATTTAGATCATTTATTTGCAGAAAAATGACAATTGGTCAAAATAGCAAAAAAGATGCAGTGTCTTCAGATCTCGAATAATGCAAAGAAAACAAGCTCATATTCATTTTTGAACTACACAATACTAATGCTTTAACTTAGGAAGAGTTCAGAAATCAATATTTGGTGGAATAACCTTGATTTAAAATCACAACTTTCATGTGTCTTGGCATGCTCTCCACCAGTCTTTCACATTGCCGTTGGGTGACTTTATGCTACTCCTGGCGCAAGAATTCAAGCAGCTCGGCTTCTTTTCATGGCTTGTGACCATCCATCTTCCTCTTGATCACATTTCAGAGGTTTTTTTTATGGGATTCAGGTCTCGAAATTGGGCTGGCCATGACAGGGCCCTGATCTGGTGATACTCCATCCACACCTTTACTGGCCTGGCTGTGTGGCATGGAGCATTGCCCTGCTGAAAAAAACACTTCTCAGAGTTGGGGAACATTGTCAGAGCAAAAGGAAGCAGTTTTCCTTCCGGGACAACGTTGTACTTTGCCTGGCTGAGGTTTGTAAAAGACCATAAGGATTGAACCAAAGCGGACTGGAGGGTCTCCTAGTTCGTCTTCTCTGATGAGTCCAATTTTCAGCTTTGCCCAACACATGGTCGTCTGATGGTTAGACGGAGACCTGGAGAGGCCTACAAGCCACAGAGTCTTGCACCTACTCAAATTCCACATTTACCACTAGTTTTAATCAATTTAATCAATAACTGTTTATTGGGTACCGTTACTACGGTTCTTCATTGAATATCAGTCATCACCATACAAAGACATATGTAGCTACCTAACGGAGTTTGATAAACGGTTGTTGGGAAAATGACTCTCCTGCTGTCAAATCAGGACCAATGAGAGAAGAGCCCGTAATCCTATGGTTTGGTATATTCCTTCATTAATGAACATTCAGTTATCCTGCTGAATCAGATAAACCAAAACCCCTTGTTCACAGAGAATATAAAAAAGACTGAAAACACACATTTAGCAGTTTGACAAATCCAAAAGGGTCCATAAAGCAACATTAGCCAAAGACACTCATTAGCCTACTGTATCATATCTACTGAGACATGAATGACTTCATGATGGAGTCAGTAACTGCATACCCCTCCCCCCCCACACACACACACACACAGAACAGGAAGAAAGAGGAAGAGAGAGAGAGGCAAAGGAAATTTGAATTGAAAGCCTTTATTTTCATTGAATTTGCATACAACGACATTTGGAATCTGTAGTCAATTAAATCCTGGCAGCTGAAGACTTAGCTTGCTATGCAAATTGACATTTATGTGTATATTGGCATCAAAATGTTAAATGGAGCATAAAATAAAAAGTGAAAAATATAAGTAAATGTATAAAATACGTATTGCATTGAATAGGCAGTAGGTTCATAGACAGTAGTTACATTAAAGAAATTCACTAAAACTGCACGTCTGAATTTAAATTATGTAATGTGAGGTATAATCAGCTACAAAGAACAACTTTTCAGCCTCTTCATACTGCACTTTTAATGAAGCAAACTCTACTAACGGTATCTACATTTATTTTAAACTGACAGTTTAGAGACAGTAGAACCACCGACGCTCATGACAAAGACGGACCTTCCTAGCCATACCTCACTAGTTTTGAACACACTGTATCTACATGATCTATAAAATATTTAAATTGAATTAAAATGTAATTTCTGTACTGCCTGCCCAGCCATAAACATTTACATGGCTTCACAAAAACCTGTTTTCCGCACCCACTCTTCATTAGATTATTGGCGCTGTTATTTATCAGTTAGGGCAGATAACCTCTCCAGCTCTTTCATTTGAGCGCTGACATCTACAACAAAGAAGAACACAGTCAATCGTCTTTCTCGTGTGATTAATGACAGCTGAATGATCCCAGCGCTATAGACACTTCATTGTCCAAGCAAGGCATTGGAATGTGAGTTTACTGTTCAGGCAGATCAATATGGGATATGATGAAGATCTGTGGAGTTTCTGACTTACCCATGCTAAACGGGAAGTTGGATTCAGTCAGTGCATGAGCCATAGCTTCCACTAGCTTCTCTCTCAACATGATCTCGATTGGTTTCTTGCGAGGAAAGAAAAAAAAAAAGATTCAAGTCACACAAACATTTTGTTTAAAGATTCCTGAAGTAATCGATTCACCAGAGTACCTGAATCTTCCTAAAGAATTCTAAAATCCTAAATAATTTAAATTTCTGAACTTCACATGTAAAAGTGAACAAACCGTCAGATTTCTGAATGAAAACAGCATCCTGTTCTTTGATTTGTTGAACATGGTGTGCTTTAGTGACTCAGTATGTTGTTTCAGTACTGATTGCTTCGCCATCATGGATTTTAGTCCAACACATTCTTCAGCCTCTGCAGCCAAACAAGCAACATTTGGATTATATTACCAAAATTACATAATCTTCAAATAAGTATTTGAGGAATTAACCACAATTCCACTGTCTTACTGTTGTAGCCAGGAAGCATTTCTTCTTTGATTGTATCTGTGATTGATGCATATATTTCCTTCTTTTTTTGCGCAATCTCTCTATAAATCAATTGCTTCAGCTTGGCTTCCTGTATATTTTCATGAGAAATCAATTCAAGATTGCATTAAGACCACAATAGTATATTTTGAAAACATAACTGGTTTCTTTTATTGACGAGCCTCTTAAAGCCCCATTATGCAACAATTATACTTCAGAATTAGGGTTAGGATAAGCAGTTTAACCTTAAAATAACAGCTTAAAAAAAATTGGGTCGCTACAATGACTTTTAATATGGAGAATCGCCTCCGTGCCATTGTGATACAAGGGTCCTTAGGCATATAACTGCCTTCTGTAGTTTTGCCTGCCGCAGCCCGCCGCCCTGACTTGTTGACTTTCTGCAGATCTAGTAAGTAGCTTATTTGCCGTCTTGCTTTGTCTTGTATTGCACTTGCTTGGTGTTTGACTGTGTAAGGACAGTCGTTAAGTAACTAGTTTGTCATAATGTCAAAGTCAGCACATTTCAAGAGATTTCGTTAGTTTTAGCTGCTAGCATGCCGTTCGTGAATAGCTATTGATCCGTCGTGCTGCTTTAAACAAGTGGTTGTGAGACTGAAAAGTGTAAGAGTGTTTTCCCCTACTATCTTGCATCACATAATTTCCATCAAGTTTTACCCTTTCAGTACATTTAGTTTAGACATTCTAGCAAAATGACAACATAATGCATCGTTATGCATTCCTCGTCTTGGAGTGAAAGTGTAGGTTTGTACAACAGTGCAAGAGAGTACTAATGAAACAGTACTAGAAGGCCAACAGAAGTTTCCAAATAAAGCAATAAGGCTTTATAGTGGAGTCACATTGTGAACATATGCATGATGGCAAATTCACAAAAGTTAAATTAATTCATGGAAAAGTAGTTGTTTCACCACACTAGTCAAATGTGGGACACATAATAGGAAAATTAATTTTACAAACGAATGTTGAAGTGTTTTTTTCCAGCCGTAGTAGATGTGGTACTGATATTTTTACTGTAATTATAACATATTGAGGCTAGTTTTTCTAGTGTTTGGTGATATATTTACCAAAAAGATAGAGATAGAGCAGTGTAAACACTCTTGCTTACCTCAGCTTTTAAGAACCTCAGAATGTGAGTCATTGCTGCACGGTTGCTGTAGCCCTCAGTGACACTGATCGAGCAGACACTGAAATCTTTAACCTTCTTCCACACTGACTCCGTAGTTTCCCCTTCATTTCTGTACACATTACATTGGACACATGGTACACCGGTAGGCTCTGTATGAATAAGACTGTTTAGACGACTGTAACAATACTTACGGGAACAAGGCATTAAACTTTTCATTGATGCTTTCATACAAAGCCAAAGCCAAAGACTTGTTCAGGTCTCTTGTTTTTCCATCTTTTGACCTGAGGTAACCTTTATTTCTGCACAAGGCTGATAGTGTCTGATGGTGTCCACCTCCATGTTTGCCTGGCTGAGGAAATGGTATTGAATGTTTCATTCATTAAATGTGGATTAAAGCATGGTAGATCTGTAACAGTTTTACATATCATACTACAAAATAACTTTGGTAATCTGCCAAGGAGAAGCGCTTACTGGTACAGCCACGTTTTTCTTGGTTATTTCAGCACATTTCATCTCTGACTTGTTAACTCCATCTGAGAGGCACTCCTCCAGTTCGAAAGATGATTTTAAACGATCAGCCCTTAGACAATTAAGTCCATCATCCAGCTTCTTCCTCAGCTCATAGTGCAGTTTAGTTTTGTCCCTATTCTGAAACACATTCCACAGAACCATGTGAGTTTCTCCTCAAGATAAGACTAATTTACAGACAACACAAGGACGCCTACATTACACACTTACCATCTCCTCATCGTTATCTTTGGATGTCTGTATGAGGGACAGGATCCCTGTGGCACTTGTAAAATACTGTGAGACCACTCTTTTGGCGTTACTTTGGTTAAGAATCCTCAGCACCTCTCTCAGCCTTGGTATCTCTTCCGTGTTTTTTTTTTTTTCAAATAAAGAAATGAAGAAAAAACATACTGTCTTTGTCAGCAATAATTACTAAATTGACAGTGAATCCGCTCAGTTTGTGCTAACTTCATGAAATAAACAAACTCCCTTTATGGGTGATGATGAACAGCACACACCCCTCTAATGAAAAAAGAGACAACTAGTAAAACGGATGATGCTCTACCTGTGTCCTCCTGTTTCAGATATGGCTTCTTTAAACAGAACTGCACTGAACTTACAGTAAACACTGGACATTTTTTGATGTTATATTTCTGAAAAAAATCAGAATCAGTCAATCAGCCAGCTGTATGATCACAAAAATATATCACTAACACCTTTTGGACGAAAAAAATACCTGGAGTTGAAACTGTTTTTCAAAGGTTTGTTCAATTCGCTTCTTGGCCAAGTTATTCCTGTGCTGTATGCATTTAAGCTTTCTCTCTGACTCCTGGGAAATAGGGAGAATAATAATTCACTTTGGATTTAATCTGGCATAGATCTATCATCTAATGAAGCGGTAACGGTTTGAATCCATTTTTCACTTACATTGTCGGCTGTGATTTGTAGATCTCCATCGTTCAGTCTAAGGGTTGTGAAAATAAAATAGGTAATTTTTGTAGTTTTGTGCATACTGTTTTGAACCTAATAACATAATAAACCAAATAGATAGTACAATGAACACACTCTTTAGGACTGCATACACTTACATAGACAAAACATTTAGGTTAAAAAGAAAGACTGACTTTTTTGATCTCATGTAAGACTCTGGTTCCATATTATCGGTTTTGGTGCAGATGAAAGTGATGCCAGTGCATGACCCTCCCTGTACCATATCTGTCATGCTGCTCTTCAGGATCTCCCAGGCTGCCTTGTCAGATGCGGCTCGATTGATATCACTCACAACCCAAACAGCTGTGCACTCCCTTAATTTCTGGAAGAAAATATATTGTTTTTGTTGTTTGGTTTAATGGAATAGGTTACAAACAACTAGTTCAGTAGAATCCAAGCCGGGTTCATCTATTCAGTATGAAAAATAAAATAGGTGTCTGTACAAATTGTCCTTGTATTGAAATTATAAACTTTCCCCCCCAAACACACACACACACAAAATTCACTTGCCAAATATGATATTTTTCATGTAATTGGAACCTGTAGATTTGCTAAAATAAAAGCATGAATACCTATGAATAATAATAAATGCTATTAATGAAATCATTTATGAAAGTAAAAAAATGTTTGTTTAATGATGACACACCCTGGTTCTGTCCTCCTGCTGATCAATCTATGTTGGGTTTGTTTATACTGCTGTCCCTCAGTTAACCTTGGTAGTCAAATCGTTAACTGCACCTGTTTTTGCTTATTCTGGCTTTCTTCTGTTTTGAAACAATAATCCATTTTCCACTTGTTTAATTAGGTGTGGGATTGTACTGTCAATATGGTGTCTAAACTTGAGGTCTGACACAGGAATCCTGAAAGTTCCTTTAAGTAATTTGTTTCATTCAAATAAGTTGTGCGCTAACCTGCACATGCATCCAGAATCTCCTTCAGTTTGTGACAAAGAGCACTACAGTGAGCACTTACCGATGTCCACATCTCGTCTCTGGTCTGATTGCAGTCTCCATTTCCAGGGAGATCAACTAGCACAATGTTCTGTAGAAGCTCTTTGTGATCTGGCACTTTGATTTTCACAGTCTTCACTATTGGCCAATAGAGTCCCCCAAGATCAGACTCAGAATGTTGAATAAAAGGCTTGATTGCTTCAGAGAGATCTGAGGCCTGTTTGAGCATGGGATAAGACTTAGAAGACAATAATTTTTCACAAATGTGAGCTGTAAATAAACTCACTTGAACTCACATTCAATTACAATTTACAGCTACAAGAACTGTAACTTACCTGAAACTTTGAGATGGTTTTAGTGGTTAACCTGAGCATGGCTTCAAAAGATGTTGAACGATCGTCCTTCATCAGTTCATCAAAGCTTTTTCCAGTTGCGTTCGTTCCATACAGTGCTTCGATCTTTTCTTCTGCCATTGTGCAGATGGTTTCATCCCTCTCCTTTTGTTCCGCTAGAAAATCTAGAAGGCTCTTAAGCTCATTTTCCCAGGCCTACAAATGAACATGAAGTATTTTTCAGTATTCATTTTAAACATAGGATGTGAGTTGTTACATTACAGTATGACAGTGGTAATGTAACAGTTGTAGGAAACCTCTTTTGAGATGAATTCAATAGTTGCTGTGTACTGGTCTTTCTCAGCCCCAGCCTCCACTTGTATGATGACTGATGTACAGGCTTCGACTGTCCCTGTCGGTAACAGCTCCTCTTCATCTAGGATGGCATTTATCAGGGAGCTTTTACCATCTCCCGTCTTTCCAAACACACCAATAGTGGTTTTCTGTGTTGTTTTCTTTAGCAGATCTGCCATAATGTCCCTGGACACAAAAAAACAAACAAGTCATAGATAAATAGATAGATAGACAGATACCGTAAATCCTCAAATATAGACCGGGATTCAATTAGAGGCCGGGCTTCAGATAGTAGCCAGGGGCGTGGTCGATAGCCTATTTTACTGTAGCCTACCAGCATCAGTCCATCAGCAAAAAGCAGATATCACTATTTAATTTAATTGAATGCATTTCATAAATACATGTTCTCCTCCTGTTCAATGTTGTTGGCTAATTTTATGGGCTTTTTGCAATAAAAAAATAAACGTGTCAGCCTACTCATAGGCCGAGATCCCGGGGGGGACGCATCCCCCCCCTACCATAAAGTTGTCCCCCCCAACAAACATTGGATTTTTTTAAATAAAGTAATATGCAATATCGAAGACGACACAAGCTGTGCTTATTATAAAAGTAAAATAATTAGCTTTTTAAGTGTGGAATAATCATGATCCCCCTATTCCTCAAAGTGGTTTGGTTCACATGCTGTTTCCAACTGGCTGGGCTACCAACAGCTCCGCATTTAGTCAATCTGCCCAGTACACGGTCAGGTTGTGAGATTGTTTTCCTCCTCTCTCCCCTGTCACTCCCGCTATGATACAAGATATGTAAAGATATTTACCTCATTCTCGAACACAGTAAGAACATATAAAGAAGAACATTTACGAAGGTCCAATCGATATGCACAAGTATACATACACCGTTAAGGTAGATAGCTAGACAGTTAGGACACTGTCGTTTCAGGGGCAGGTTAATGCTATTTAACAAACTTAGGTCTACATCCCAGTTCCTCTTCATATTAGTTAAATTAACTGAAGGTAAAGTAATGTTATTTTGTCCTGCCTCAATCAACCATGCTGGTGCATACTGTGAGGGGCGACAGTGGTACAGAGGTAGAGAGGTCATATAGTAATTAGATGGTTGCAAGTTTGATTCCGTGTCAAGCGTCCTTGAGCTGTTCTTATATTTCGTGTTAGTGCAGTTAATGCCGTTTAGATAATTAAAAAAATCACTTACAATTTCTGTTTGTAAATGTGATAAGAGAATTCGGTATTTAGCAGTTTATGCTAGCTCTCGTGAAAGCTATTTTTCAAATCAACTGCAGCCGGTTGCACCAGTCGAACGTAAGGTGGATCGTAAGTTAGGGCGTAAAGTTCTCCTTAACCCTACGTTCGACATAGCTAGTTTCAAACTAAAGGTGTTCTAAATTTGGGTTGCACCAGCGTAACTTAAGTCTTAACTTAACTAGTACTTCGTAAAGTGTACCAGTGTCGCACTTAATGACGTTAAGACAATTTCAAGCCAATCATTATTACAGATAACAATGTAAACAGGAAGTACCGGCGAGTTTCTTTACACATGACATGTGTTGAGTTAAGACGCGTTTAGCACCCGAAAATGAGAGGGTAAAACAGTTCAACCGACATTTATTCTCTAAATTGACATGACTGCCTGGCCACCCTATAGGGCGGTATATGCGTGAGGTTAAGCTATTTGATGGCGGATTTTATAATAAATTGCATCTTCTTATTGCTGCTTTGTATGTATTCGTTGTGTGTCGTGAGTTTTTGTCTGAGTTAGCCATTGTTCACACACGTTATGGTTTGTAGTAGCTGGGGTGGAATTGTTTTTTTTTTATGTTTTATCCCTCGAGGAGGTAAGTTGAGTTGTTAAGCAAATATTTTCACGTGAAGAATGTTTTAACCGAATTAACTGAATTAACTGCCAAGCAGACCAGTCGACCTCACAACCAGATACCCTGATACGGAATAAAACATCTGTCCTAGGTCTTTCACACTATTGAATCAGCAACTGAGCTTAATGTTAACCCCTTAATGTTAACCTGTAGTCTGGTCTACTTCTCATTGCTGCCGTTTTTGTTAATATCATATGTTTACATTGTTTCTGAAGTCTAACATTTACTAGCTAGCTATGTCAGATCGACAGCATCACGTTAGCACTAGCTAATAGTCTTGTCGCTTGCTACGAGTGAACGAGGATAAAAACATGACGTGATGTGTGTAGCCCGTCTGATTTAACGTCATGAATGTTTCTTGACAAATGCATTTGTCCAAAGATAATTATCTATTGTTACTAACAATGATGGTTTGAGGAGATATGGAACTTACACCAACTAGTTTGGAGGTGTAAAATTTAAGTTAGGACTTAGCGTTACGTTGGAACTATCTGCTTGGTGCAACTGCAATTTTTTTAGTAGAGTGTAAAGTCGAACGTAGGGGCAATCTACGTCCATCGTAGCCTAAGTTAGAACTTACGTTCGACTGGTGCAACCGGCTGCGGAACTTTTTGGAACATTCTGAAGCGCCGTATAATAAGTGAGTAAAAAAGGCCTGCCCCTTATGCAAGCCTGCCCCAAATAAAGGCCGGTGCGCTGTGCAGCCTAAGTAAATAAAAACCCCGGCCACAATTGGATTTACGGCACATACAAATAGATAGATAGATGGTTTGTTTTAATTAACAACAGATTTGGGAAAACATTATCATGCATGTTAAATAGCGCTATTTTACTGAAACAGACAATGTACCTGATAAAGTTCATGAATTTTGTGTTGGTCTTGGCATGGTTAATGATTTTCTCCTCAAGTCCGTGTTGAACCTGTGCCATGACTTTTTGTGCTTGCTGTATGGCTGTGTGAAGGACCGGACGGTTGACCCCACGTTGTTTTTGGGATGTGGCGACTGGACTGGGTGAAGAAAACACTGCACAAGAGATTTTGGCTTTCTTATAAAAATATATATATATTTATTTACAAGGGGCTATAAACCCCAACACAGAGCCCACAAAATAAACAAACAAAAGGGAAGTGGTTTCTTTGTTTGCAAACCTTTCACGGCCTCTCATGTCTGTCTCTCTCAGCCAGTCTCTCGTTTACACATGAGGCACCCTTTAAATAGGGCACAGCCACGTTTGCTTGATTGGCTCCAACATTGGAAGCAGGTGAGCCCAGCCATAACCATTATTAAGTCCAAAAGTCTTAAAGGGCCCCATCCCTTTTTTGCCACGGTGAGGAGGAGAGAATTCACCTTCTCACAGGCTAAAATCTCTTTAATATATATAAATTGAAAGACCATAAGACCCTTAACAATATCTGTTCTTTGACAATTACCTGTAGTGAGAGTAAATGTGGAAGTCCATGTCTTTTTGACACATCTGACCACAGTATAACGACAGGTTGGACTAATCCTTTAATCTAAGACTTAGATGAGAATGATTGTGAATGGATTGGATGAAGTCATAGGGCTGTTGGATGTGTGCAAAACCAAAACGTTCCAAAACTAACAAACCATCGTGTTCATCTTGTTATCATTCAGCTATTAAACTAACTATTGAGGAATTCCTAAGGATGTTTTATTATTTATCACCATTATTTACAGTGTGGAACAGATGTATGTAACACAGTATTTACCATGGAATGATGACACTATCAGTAACTTGTCTGTTATAGGATCATATGGTAACCCACAGTCACTTTTTATAGAAATGATTAAACAAATTATTTGTCACAGGTTCCTACCTCCTGTTCTCTTCTTCTTCCATTCTTTGTCTTTGTGAGGATCACTCTCTCTTCCTCTTTTTGCTTTCTGTTTGCTCTCTGGAAGTAATGAGCCCCCTGGTTTCACCCCAACTTCCTTACAGGTGAGATGTCTCCTCCCATTCTCCTCCATCATCTTGTCTATCTTCTCAAAGAGTTTAAGAACCTGACTCTTGTCGGATCTGTTAACCTCATCAAATATTTGATGCCTCATCTTACACTCCTGTATGATCAGGCCTAAAGGGTCTTCTTTTTCACTAGCGTAAGCTGTAGAGACATGTTGCACACTTCTAAAAGTAGTTAGTACAATGGTATAGTTCATGGCCTCATCGCTGAACAAGTTCAGTATGGCTTTCACTTTGACTCTATCCTCCTCTGAGAAGCTGTCAGGCTGCAGCACCAGTAGAAATACATGAGGCTCTGGAGCAGACTGGTCCAAGCACTTTTTCACTGCCTCCGAGAGCTCAGGTTGTGTGCGTTGGGGATGAAACAGGTCAGGAGTTTTAATAACTGTAATGGGTCTTCCCTTTACCTTTCCTCTGACTCTCTCGCTTACAAGTTCTTCACAAACCTCTTCAGTCTGAAATGCATCTCTTCCAAGGATGAGGTTTCCCACTCGGCCATTGTCCAGTTCATTCTTCCCCAGCAACACAAGCCTCACTGCAGAAGATTAAACCAAATTTAAACTTAATTCACAATTAATCTAAATCACTGAAATTAAGATTGAGCAAAAGTAAGATAATCACTTGAATAAACTATACATTTTGGCATAGTTGCCTGTTAACTGTCGAAAACAGCCTCTGTTCAGATACATGCTAAAATAAACCAGTCCCGATTTTACAATTCTTTTTTTGCATTCAAAATGCCTAAAACATAGTGAGAACTTTTGTGATTTGTCTTTCTCTCAATCCCGGTGCTGTCGTGTTCTGAATTGCAGGAGCTGGAGACACAGACTCAATATGTATAGTTGATTTTGTGGCATATAGGGGCTCTCATGTACCAACTGAGACAACGGCGTCATACACCATGGGCCTATATCACGTGTATTCATGATATTCAAATGTAGCTAAGGAAACACACAGGGTTGGGTGAAATGCAAACTAGTGTTCCCCTTCAACACAGTAGGCCCATATACATGTGTCAATGTGATCAGATCAGTTTATCGTATCGTATTCGCATGTAGGTGTGAACATTTTTAAGGGAATTGGCTCTTGTCGTTACGTGTCTACATGTGCAAAATGTGATCCGGTTACCTTGCCTCGGGCATGCGCAAAGACGACGGAGATGTGCTCCCACCTGGTTTGTTTACTAACAACATCAACGTGGATCCGCATCGTGCACACTACAGGCAGTGTAGTGGCTTAAAGTTCCCTTCTTTCTATCAGCATATAGTTCTTAATATTTTCTTTGAATAAACACTCTCAGACGGAAAGAAAACGAGTCTACGCGTGGATGTGTTTCAACAACGGTAGAAAACTGTGTTTGCTCCGTCTTTTACTGAACTCATAATTATATGACAGTGGTATAAGTACAGTTGAGACATGGGGACAGTTGATACACCCGGAATAACTTGCATGCGCAGCAATCCTGAGACGTGATTTTTAGTTTGCACATGAATACGTCTTCTTTGATCCCAGGAAATTTGAGCACATAACCCATCTCCCTTAAGGAGATATTGGCGAAAGTTGTTTTACCTAGGCTACTTCATTGCAAACGTCTAGTTTTGCAAACGTGTCTAGTTTTTGTGCAGTAGTGAATAGAGTCTCAGTCTACTACACCATACATAGCATATCATGTTTGTAGAAAATGATTAAGGTGCAACAAATGCCAATAAGCATATTTAAATTAAATTATTCACATTGCAAGTAAAATGGTGCGGCTGGAGCACATACAGGGAGGGACAACGGTGACGCATAGTTTGGAGCGACAAACATTTATGTGCTGTAACAGTGTTAACCAGTATGTGAGTGACGTGGGTTTTATTAAAACATAGCGTGTGTAATGTGTAGCTATTTCATTCCGTTTGTTACCTTTCCGGCTGTCTGTACTATTTACTAGCCAGCAGCAGACGTAAAGGAAAGGGAATTAACCCCAAAGTTAAAAACATGTAATCTACTTTGGCAGCGGAGCATTTTACTCCCCCGCAATCTCTCTACAAACTTCCATATAGACGCGGGATCAGCAGAGGAAAATCTACTTTCCTTTTGGGAGAAACAAGGCCAGTCGTTCCCACGACTACAGCACCTTGCAAAACGAATTCTATGCGTTCCAGCAACAAGTGCTGCGAGTGAACACTCCTTCAGTGCAGCAGGGCGCGTTATAGAAGCCAGGCGCTCTCGCCTAAATCCTGACACTGTATATGCTATTTTATTCCTGCATAGTGCTAAGAGAAATTCTAAATAGAACGAAGGTTAGGCATATCAGCAGAGGTATATTTTGGTTACATTAGGATGGCTACGTTTATAGCTTGCGTTTTGGGCGCACCACAATGCCAAGAAGTTTGTCGCGACTGTAATGGCATATTTCATTGTGGGGGTGATTAAGCTTAAGGCTTACGAGACACAGTGTTTTCCGATGTTTCACTGAGTCCTCTCTGTCTCTATCACACACACACACACACACACACACACACACACTAACGGAAGCAAAAAAGGTTTAAATTAAGTGACGATCCCTCAAATGTCGCGTCTCCTTGCAGCGCCGCAAACCTGCAAGCTATGAGACACCTATCAGTATTGGAAGAAGCCTTAACGTCTCGTAGATGAAACTGCCTGGGTTATTTTGTTTCGTTAGGCTATTAGTTGAATTTTAAAACAGCCAGTCATTGTAGCCTACCACTCGGAATAAGGAATTTCAAAGAGATGATGGAGTGATTCGACTCAGAAGTGACATTGGGCATTGGCAGTGCGAGATGTTCAGAACAAGTTAAACTTCTAGCTCAGTAACATCAACAGCTAAGAAAGAAGGTAAAAGAAATAGTCGGAAAACTTTGATTTGCGAGGGAAGCAGGCAAGTGTTGGGGTTGTTACAGTATATAGCCTACAATGTGGTGAAATTTCGGAATTAATAGGCTCGAGTTGGCGTTTCCTTTATATGCTTTCTTTCATTTTGCAAAAGGCTATATTTACCTCCAGCAAGGAGATTATGCGATCGGGTCCGTTAATTTATTTGTCCGTCTGTTTGTCTGTCTGTCTGTGGACAAGATTTCTCAGAAACTACTGGGCGGATCTTTCTGAAATTTTCACAAGAGGTGGATCTTGGTCCTGGGACATCCCCAGGATGATCCGGCTTGCTGGAGGTCAGAAATCTCGGATTGCTCTTGTACCATATTAAAATGGTGTACCAAATTGCGTTTTATTACAATGATAAAAAATTGTAGGCCTACTAGCCTATTGGATCAGTCTCCTTTCAAGAATAGGCAAGAACTTTCTAGCCTCCTGTCACCGCCTCCCCCAATGCACATCGGCCTGATTTGACACGCCCTTTTCTGAGCTGAACGATCGGTGTAAACCACCTCTCTCGAAAGGCTCAGACATCGGCGGAAAAACGATCAGATCACATCTAGGCCAGTGCTACATGAGGCAATTGTAACCGTATCGCGAGTTTCTATCGGAACAGACGCGATGTGATCGGATCACATTGACACATGTATAAGGGGCTAGTGATCAATTGAAATTCTCATAACATCAGCTTTTAAAAAATGTATAAGGACTGAACTGCTTTTATGGCATTAAGGTTTGAGGTTCACATAATATTGAGTGTCTAATCATACCATAGGTGCTGGAAAAACAGTCAGTTATAGGCTCTGAGGCACCACATATGAATGCTGGAAATAATATAGTCGGGCCATATGATATGTGTACCTTATCCCACTGATCGAAATACTTATGGGACAGTAACTTAGCAAACACTTAGGCCAAAACATAAGCAGGCTATCACTTAAATAGGTACGCTCATGGGTTGTAGTGAGGCAGGTGAACGCACATAAGGGGAGGTTTGTTGTTCTCACGGTGGTATGTAAATGGAGAGGTGGCGGCAAGCTAAGTTTAAACTTAAATACGATTCAGGCAGCCAAAGGCCAGTTTTGTAGTAACGCCCATTTGTTTATTTGTGTTTATTGAATACATTCCAACTACTGCATTCTCTGGACCGATCACAAAGCAAGTTAAAGGACTAAGCTACAGGAATACGGAGACATTAATTCAGCTCAAGATCTGGTGACAAAAGCGGTATTTTGTTCCTGTTTTTTTTTTCTTTTTTTACACGGCAATGCATTGCTATTTTCGATTTGGATTGTTTGCTTTCCTCTACAATTGATGAAGTAGGCCAACTCTGCGGCCTGGCGGTATTCTGGTTCACGTTTGTACTTGTTTATGAATAAGGATCATTTTTTTTTAAATAATCACACACTGAATAACAACGAACAAAGACAGTATGTGGGGTACTAGTGTATTATGTGTGTGTGTGTGTGTGTGTGTGTGTCTGTTATGTTTATTTAACCTATTGGCGTTTAATACAGATCTCCTGATAATATGGTAACAGCGAAATTAAGCCTAACGAGTTACTTTTCTATAGAATTTGGTAAAGGTGGTGTCATACCAATCGCGTCAAACACTCCGTATAGTTTCGTGTATTTCCGTAAGAAATTGAAATACGAGAAATTCATAATTTTAATTTCGAAAAGTTGAAATGTGTTTTCACCTGACACCAAAGGACTGGGAAAAGCAGTGGCAGTGGTTGAGACAGGCACGTAACTTTACACCACCATCAGGGCGGCGAAAGAAGAGGGTTAAAAAGTTGTAATTAATAAGAAATACGCAATACAACTGGATGGAGTGAATAACTTACTGTTTGGCAGGTGTTGCTTCTTCTTCTAGCTGTTTTGCTATGTTTAATGTAGCAGTGAATTCGAATTTGTCTTTTGCTTTGAAACTGCAACGCATTAAAGTTTAGCCAAGTGACGACGAATTGAATTACTCAGGCAATGGCATTGGGTAGTAGCTTACATGGACATCTACAATCCAAACCAGTTCTACTAGCAACGCCTCCCGCTCAAGTTCCTGGAAAATGAAACTTAAATTCAGTTCTTCATTGAACATAAGCGTAAACCAGTCGTCTGTAGAAAATCAAATCAAATTCCCCGAAAAACGAAACTACTACATGGCTATGGAGGACCAAACCTGCCATATTTACAAATGAATGAATTAATAAATAAATGGCCACATCCATGCATTTAGACAGAAATAATTCCTATTCCTATTCATTTTCATTTTCCTTTTCCTATTCCTATTCCCATTTCTATTTCTATTCCTATTCCTATTTCTTTTCCTATTCCTTTTCCTTTTCCTATTTCTATTCCTATTCCTATTCCTATTCCTATTTCTTCTTCTCAATATGTTAATGAGATGTGTCAATCAAAAATAGGTAGGCGGTATTTGACACACCATTGGCTAATCGTTTTCAATGTGTTGTATTCGATTATGTTAGGGGATGTTCTCTCAACTAGATAGTTAGGTCATCACAACCATAGATCACAACTAGCGAAAGAGCAGTTTGCTAGATAGATAGCTAGCTAACTGCAAGCAGCTTCATTTGATTTGGAGCAGACATATGTGTATTTTGCGATGTATTGAGTGGGGTCTCACACACTGTTTAATCCACAGGTGGCAACTTTCCTCCTATGTTTTGGGCTTTGGAAATGTGAACAAAAACGACGTGTCCCTCTAATCTCTCAGGGTACCTTGTGTCAGATCTACAAGTCCCGTAGGCACACTTTCGCCATGCTACTCAGACCTCAAAGTTGTCGGACCTTCTTTTCTTAGTAGCGGTTGCTAAGGTATGATTGGATATACATTTTAGTTTTCAACGAGATCGGCCAGCCTGGCCAAGTCTCTGGCAATTGCCCTTTTTATGTCTTCCATGACAGCAAGGTAAGGCTAACATAATCTGATACAACGCATTGAAAACGATTAGCCAATGGTTTGTCAAATACCGCCTACCTATTTTTGATTGACACATCTCATTAAGATATTGAGAATAAGAAAAAGAAAAAGAAATAGGAATAGGAATAGGAATTGGAAGGAATAAATGAATAAATAAATACATGTAGGCCTATTCATTTATTTCTGTCTAAATGCATGGATGTGGACGTTTATTTATTCATTCATTCATTTCTAATTATGGCAGGTTTGGTCCTCCATACATGGCATCCAAAGAGATGATAATGATAAACCCTTATATTATAGCTTGCCCTTTCACCAGGTGATCTCCTTTATAAGGCTCCCTTGAGTGGTCGTCCAACAGAAGTGTTGTGGTTGATTTAGCTACAGCTAAAGCCTCTGACACACCTATCTCCACTGGTCTTGTGTATGTTTTCTAACCTTGTTGCCTAGCTTCCACTACCAGTTTTGCATACTTTAAGTGTTTCCTCCAAAGGGAATTGTTAAATCAATAAAGTAAATGATGTGCTCACACTTAGAATAAAACACCATGTCCGGTCTCCTAATTGTCACAACAATAGACTGACACACCCATCTCCACTGGTCTTGTGTGGACTTTGTGTGGAGTTGGCTACAACATCAGCCAGCATTCTCAAATCCAGCACCCATTTTCCAGTGCTGTTGGTACATGCCTAGTGCCCACTTTTCTGCTCCTGTTGCACAAAATAAATCCCACTGCCCCTGTTATTAACCAGTGAAGAATCAAACCAGCTCAACTTGTTTGTTGAGAAAGCAAAGGCAGCTGGCGTTGTTATGTGTGCTCACTACCCGCTCTGATGAACTGGCACAGTTTACCGCATTCATTGCCATCCAAGGGCGTAGGTTTGTTTTCATGTTTGGTAGGAACACTGCCCTTTTTATTATATGGCTATTATATGGTTTTATACATGGTTAAATATTTGAAACATAATAAGGAAAAAAAAAACCTAAATACAAAACAGTATTCTGCACTGAAAACAAATAAGAATAAATAAATGAATAAGAAACGTTCTCCACATTTTTTAACGTATAAACATTGCTTCTTTTTGTTGTCCTTTTTTTTTTGGATATCCCAAACATATGTTTGGACATCCCAATTGATTGGCAGTGTAAATTATATCATTCATGGGTAACATTTTTCAGAGCCAGAGCTCTGCTTTCACTCGCTGAGAACGTGAGCCTTTTCAACCAGAGAAATGACAGCCTCTTCTCTCGCAGGCTCGAGGGCGCATTGGAAACTTGGAAATGTATTTTTCACTCTTCTGCGCAACGAACATAGAAAAGATAATAATATGAATGAGTTTGCAAATATATTGTGCAAAATATTTTTTTCTAACAGGAAATTCAAATTAACAAAATATTGGTGGGGACAATTGTGTCTTTCCCAAACTTTGGTCGTGACTAGTCCCTATGGACCATATGCAAACCTACGCCCTTGTTGCCATCTGTCTTCAAACCACATGTGCACTAATACTTTGTTTAACCAAATATACAAGAGTTCCCTAACTGATTGCTCTTGTTTGCATACAATGTATTGATAAACAAAATGCACATTAATGTGATCTGCGCATGTGTACCCCAGTCTCTGCAAGGGAGATGCTGATTGATGTTGATGGTAATGGTAATGTGATGATTCATTTAGAGATGTCTGTATGCATTGATGTAGGTGTGTTCTGTATAATTTGTTCTACACACTTTGGCACATTTTCCTGTGCACTGCTCTCATTCCCATGTCTGATCTGTGTGGTTAATGTTTGCGATCCCCTGCTGCTGTTGAGCAATCAAACTTCTCTATCACATCTGTAGTTATTGTTGATGTTATTGTGTTAAGGGCACATAATGTTATATTTAGTGGCATCTAGTGGCGAAGCTGCATATTGCAACCAACCATGTTCCTTTTCTACTAATATATCACCCTAAAACCTACATACGCCTACTTGCATTTTGATATAGAGTATGTTGGTATTATTAAGAATCTTACTTCTATTTTAATTGCGTTTAGATCGTTAGACTTAATAAACGACCATTAACATCATACATTTCATGTTTGAGGAAGCTAACGTCTTCTGGTAATTCATTGTGACTACCTAGATTTCTATTTAAAATAAGTTGGAAACTTTTTTAGATTAAAGAAGAAAAACTATGTCTCACTGAATGCTCCAGAGCTCATGCTATATTCCTCCTTTTCCTGTAACCAGCAAGCTAACAAGCTAACAGTTAACATCCAACATTTCCTGTAGACAGGCTCTGTCTTTACCTTCTTAGTTTAGGGGTTGATAGCTAGCTAAACGTCTTGATATATTATGATATGTTTATATTTAACATATGAAGATATTGGATTCTTACTGCACTGAGCAGACCCTGAATGTCTAGTTACTTCAAATTAGTTTGATATTGTTGTTGTTGTGCTGCCTCCTCTGTCTCATTGTTTTTGTGACAATGACAATAAAGTACTTTGAATTTTGTAGTTTTATGGCAAAATTATACAACTAAAGCAGGCACAAAACAAGACTATCATGGGAATTGAAAAGGAACTAACGCCTAACCCGAGTTGATATCATAGAAATCACGCTCACAATGTAGCCATGCATGAGTAAAGAGAAGTGTTGCTTCACCAGGAGGATTTTCAGATCCAGCCCTTTAATGTAACCAAATTAAATAAACCAAATTAGATTAATTGATGTCTGAGTTGTACTTGTTCAGACTTCATTAAATCATTGTCATTGCTGACATCATGTCATTGTACAATTTGCCTCTTAATTCGATGGGAAACCTTTCTTGGCTGGGAGTCGTAGCGGTTTAAGTAGCACTTATATACCCCATTTTGTCGAAACTACCTTTGTGACATCATGACATCAAATATGTTCAACAGGCTCTTGTTCAACAAACTCTGCCTCAGCTCTTAAGTTATCAGGTGTCTGGGCCTTGTGTCATCACTGATCTTATGGATCACCATTTGTGTCCTCATTGACCTTTTTATGCAGTCTAATGTCCTGCTGTGTCTTTGGTTTGGGCACACAGTGGCAAGACCGTCAGTGGCGCTCATGGCTGCTGATGGTGAGACAGCATTGGATAAGTGTTTCAGCGAGGGGGAGAGAGACGGAGAAAGAGAGAGAGAGAGCGACAGAAAGAGGGAGGGAGGGAAAAGGAGAGAGAGAGAGGGGGGGGGGTACTGGGTAACTGCAGTGGTGAGCATGAGACAGGACTCAGGGGTGGAGGAGAGTCCAGGAGAGCAGAATGTCGACCTGCGTTAGTTTGTCCCGGCGCTTCCTTTCTCTTTCTCTGTTTCCTTCTCTCTCTCCCTCTGTCCTTGATCTCTCTCTCTCTATCTGTCCTTAATCTCTCTCTTTCTCTCTCTCTCTCCCTCTGTCCTTGATCTCTCTCTCTATCTGTCCTTGATCTCTCTCTCTCTCTCTCTGTCCTTGATCTCTCTCTCTCTCTGTCCTTAATCTCTCTCTCTGTCCTTAATCTCTCTCTCTCTCTCTCTCTCTCTCTCTCTGTCCTTAATCTCTCTCTCTCTCTCTCTGTCCTTGATACATCTCTCCTTCCACCCTCTTTCCTTCTCCTCCTGGCTGTCCTGAACTCTCCCTGCTCTCCTTTCTCTTTGGGAGGCTCTTTTCCAGTGGGATCACAGTAAGAGTGGAGACAACAACAGGAAGGCCTTTCCCTCTGTCTATCTTTCTCTCTGTTCATCTCTCCCTCTGTCTCACTCCCTCTCCTCATCTCTCAGTCTCTCTCTCTTTCTGTCACTTCATCTCTCTGTCTATCTCTTGCGCTCTCCCCCTCTGTCCATCTTTATCTCTTCATCTCATCACCTCTCTCTCTTCCAATCTTCTTCCTGCCTGTCCATCATTTGCATGCTCAGGTATTGGGATGAGGGGTGTGTGTGTGTGTGTGTGTGTGTGTGTGTGTGTGAGAGTTTATCAGTGCTTCCTCCTTAGTTCCCTTCAGTCTCCTGTTCTTTTTGGCCGGCCCTTCTCCCCTCTGATAGACCCTGTAGCAGGGGGCCAGAGATCTGAAGACTTGAGGAGCTGGAATATATTTATTTGCTCTTTTCTTTCTCCCTCTCCCTCTATCTAGCTCTCTCTCTCTCTCTCTCTCTCTCTCTCTCTCTCTCTCTCTATCTATATCTTTCTAACTATCTGGGGTGGGAGAACACTCTGTAATGTACTTGCAAGGGTTCTCGGTGCGCCGTGTGGCCAAGGTGTGGGTCCTTTTGTGTGACTTCTTTGTGATGTTTTTCTTTTTTGTCTCTGTGTTTGAGCGCAACAACATGAAACCAGACCTCTCCTGGTTCAAGACCCCGTGGGAGATTTCGAGGGAATTGTGAAGGGGGTTCAGCGGAAGAGCAGAGGAAGAACTTTGGCTTTGGATTATGACTTTCAGCTGGAAAAGAGACAGACATCACAGCCCATGTTTTTTAGTGTTGTGAGAAACCTACAATCCCCCAAAGTCATCGCTATCTCTTTGCCTCTCTCTTTAAGTCTCAGTGTCCCTATCTTAACCCCCGTCACAGCTCTCTCTCTGCCACAGACACATTTACGTACATCAAACACATTCACTTCCTGTCTCTGAGTGTAGGATACTTGCACTGTCCATAAACACCACTTTTACTTTAAAGATGAAACATTGTTTTCGGTGCTTTGATTATTGAATGCCTGCACCATCAACAGAGGTGTCACGATATGAAGGCTTTGTTTGCGCATGACTTGCAGAAGGGCAGAATGTGAAGGCAAACTAGTTATTGGTGTAAATCTCCATTTATTAATCAATCATTAGAGGCGATGTTTGACCTTTTTATTTGTTGGTCCTCAGCCCTTACTGTTGGTTTACGAATCTCTTCATCAAAGTTTATTTTTTAAGCATTTTGTAATACAATAGAAGCAAAAGGCAGCAGTCATCATAAGGTGGTTTGGTGTAGGGCTGAGAAAAATAGACAAGGTCTGAGCCATATTAAAGCATTTGCACACTATACGCTATGTCATATCACTGCGCTTGACTATGTGTGCAATAGAAAAGATTTATGTCATAGTGCATATAGGGTGGAAAGGGTTTTAAGCCACCATTTTATGCATGTTATTGACTTTCCCCCTCTCTCTACGCAGGCTGAGGTATGGAAATGATGTGCTCATGGAAAGCTGAAGGACTGGATTAAGGTAGAGGAAATACCTATCCTCACACTCACACATATATATTGCCCTGCTGGGTGGGGTTTTTCCTAGGCATGAAGTGGTTCTTGTGTTCGGTGCAGGTGAGGTCTTTAAGAAGAGAAATGCTGTGAGCTTGTCTCTCTCTCTCTCTCTCTCTCTCTCTCTCTCTTTGCGTGTGTGTCGCTGTGTATGTGAAATACTGTAGTTTTACCAGTTCCAGGATCCAGTGTGTTTTATACCCATTTGTGTTGCTATGGTGATTCTGTAAGAGAAATGGGCCATGCCCATTCCCCGCAGGCCATGGAGTGGAGCAGCACCCCTCCCCCCTCTCTATATCTCCCCCTCTCTTCCCTTTATTTCTCTCTCTCCCCCTGTCTTCACCTTATCTCTCTCTCTCTCTATCTATCTCCCCCCAATCTCTCTAACTTTTCCCCTCTCTCTTCCCCTCATCTCTCCCTCTCTTTATCCCCCTTCTCTCTTTCCTCCCTGTCTTCCCCTCATCTCTCTCTCTCTCTCCCCGCTCTCTCTGTCCCTGATGTACAAACCTCTCATCTCTCTTCCCTCACTCTCTCTCTCTCTCTCTCACTCACTCCCTTGTTTGCTGTCCCCCTCATATCGCTATCTCTTTTCTCTCTCTCTTTCTACTCTTTCACTCTCTTTTCCCAATGCATATAGCCCCATCTCTCTCTCTCTCTGTCCCTGATATACAAACCTCTCATCTCTCTTCCCTCACTCTCTCTCTCTCTCACTCACTCCCTTGTTTGCTGTCCCTCTCATATCGCTATCTCTTTTCTCTCTCTCTTTCTACTCTTTCACTGTCTTTTCCCAATGCATATAGCCCCATCTCTCTCTCTTTCTCTCTCTTTCTTTCACTCACTGTCCCGATACATGCAGCCCCTTCATGTCCCCCATTACTCCCTCTGCCACTCCTCTTTCGTCACACAATGTCTGTCCTTTCTCCTCTGCATGAACTCTCTCCCTCTCTCTCTTTCTTATCTCTTTTCCTCACGCTGTTTTATTATCTGTCCTCTCTTCATCTTTGGCTCTTTTTTTACCTCATCTCTCATTTTACGGTCTGCCTGTTTCCCCCACTCTGTCTCTTCATCCCTCCGTCAGCAGCACAGTAGGGGAGCAGCAGGTGTGTGTGTGTGTGTGTGTGTGTGTGTGTGTGTGTGTGTGTGTGTGTGTGTGAGAGAGAGAGAGTGGAGAGAGGGTCTCACACATCCATCCCACCTCTGAAAAAACATTCCTGTTTTACTTTGGATGCTGAAAGCTTTTGAAACACTAAAACACACACACACACTACCAAAAAAGAGACACCATTTCCCTCATTTTAAATACCATTTTAATAGAACTGTACATTTCCCAGCCTCTTGCTCAGCAGTGGGACGGTAAGACAGGAGGTTTGTGATGGTGTGGGCTGCAGGAATAAACTCAGTGAGGGCGGAGGTTCAGTACGGCCCAGCCAGGCCTGGTCCATGAAAGCTGAACTGGGCCTGTGTGTCCATCCTCAGATGCGCCTCTGATTAGAACAACCTGGAGGCACACACATGCACTGACACAAATGCGTACACACACACACACACACACACAAACAAACACAAACACACACACACACACACACACACACACACACACACACACACACACACAGACACACACACACACACACACACACACAGAGACACACACAGAGACACACACACACACACACACACACTACCCCTAGCGCTGCATTTTCGTGACTAACGCTCAGCTTTCCCTTTCCCAGATATGCCGACTCAAGGGCTTGATCATTGGCAGATTGGTAAACAATGCGCTGTTTACACCACAGATCTGGAGAGGAATGTGAGGCAGACTTCCTCTCACGTTGTTTGAATCATCTGTCCAGACCCTCCGCTCCCGGCTGCTGAGAAGTAGTTGTCTCTGTGCCCAGAGCCAAGATGTCCGTCTGCGTGTGTCATCTGAGCCCTCAGCTCCTCATTCACTCTCTGCTGTCCTCAACCTGGTGGTCAGGAAGCAGTTTGTCTGTGTGCCCAGAGCCAAGATGTCCGTCTGCGTGTGTCATCTGAGTCCTGAGCTCCTCATTCACTCTCTGCTGTCCTCCTGCTCTTTGAATGGCAGTGGCCTAACCCTGCTGTCAGTCAACCTGCAGTTCTGTCTTTGTGCAGAGAGTTAATATGACTGCAGGTGTTGTAGAAACCTCCTTCTCCTCATTCCCTATCTGCTGTCCTCAACCTGGTGGTCAGGAAGCATTACGTGTATGTGCCCTGAGCCAAGATGGCCCCCTGCATGTGTCGTCTGAGTCTGACGCCACTCATTACATCTCTGCTCTTCGACCGACCGTTTCCTGACCCTGTTCTCAGTCACCCTGCAGTCCTCTGCACTTTTCTGGCACTTGATTCACCCCTGTCTCCCCTCTGTCTTCAGGCGCTGTATTAGGGGTGTGTACTGACATGGTATTGCCGTTTTGGTGTAATTTATTACCATGCTGCAGCTTCCCCCCTGCACAACTCGCTATCAATTCTAATCCAAGGAGTATCGATAAGAGTAATAGTATAAGAGTAATAGTATAAGAGTAATAGAGTCTAACGATACCCATCCCTAGGCTCTAGGGCACACAGACAGCTGCCTCTATCCCTATCTATTTCCTTTTCTGTTTCTGTCTTTCTCACTTCCTCTCCCTTACTGTTACTTCACTCTTTTTTTTCTTCCTCCTTTTTCTATTTCTTCTTCCTCTGTGTCTCATTGTCCACCAAATCCAGCCTGTGTGTATGCGTGTGAGTGTTTGCGTGTGTGTGTGTTTTCATGCATGTGTGTGTGTGTGTGTGAGTATTTGCATGCATATGTGTGTGTGTTTGTGGGGGGGGGGGGGGGGGGGGGAGGGTGTAGGTTTGGTCTCAGCATTGGTAGGGACACTGCCCCCCAGAGGAGGCAAACTTAATTCAAGTATAGTAACATTTGTGTACTAACTTGTGGACTGGGGAACTGATTTAAAACATAATAAGAAAAATAAAACCTTTTAAGTAGTTTAAATACAAAACAGTATTTAATTATTAATGAAATGCCTTAACTGAAGTCCTGATGGTCCAGCTGCTGCTTCCTAAACCTGCACTACATCTGCACTGGAATTCTGAGGTTCCTGAATGCATTTCAAAAGAATTCCTGAATGAACAAAATTACCTACTGAGAAGTACATGCAATGCATTTGTTTGTTCTGAAATTAATTTCTAAGAGATTTTATGGAGATGTACTAGGCCTAAATCATCTGTACTGGATTTCTGAGCAAGGAAATAGTGTAGTAATTAATTGAAGACGCATACATTTGGGCATCCCATTTTTAAGCATCTTTTTACTACCTAAGTATAAAATGTATTCTCAAAATAGCCAGTGTGAATGATAACATTCATGGGTAACATCCTTTAAAAAACAGCAATTTAATGCAATCAATGTCTCACCTGAACCCCTGATGCTGATTCATCATCACCCTGCTCTACATCTGTAGCTTCAGGCTGCTGTTTTTCCTGCACAGTAATTCATCACTGTAATACAGACACTAACTATGCTCAGTTGACTTCTGACATTGGTTGAGAGATTACAGGGAACAGAGACTATAAATAATTTTGTACTCCTCTGGGCGACGAACATAGTATAGAAAATAATAAGAATGAGGTTTACAAATATAATGTGCACATTTATTTTTTTCTAGCAGGCAATTCAAATTAACAAAATATTGGTGGGGACAGTTGTGTCTTCCCTAATCTTTGGTCATGACTAGTCCCTTTGGACCAAATGCAAACCTACGCCCTTGATTTGCATGAATGTAAGTGTGAGTGTTTGCATGCGTGTGTGTGTGTGTGTGTGTGTGTGTGTGTGTGAGTATTTGCATGCATATAAGTATGTGTGCGTGTGAGTGTTTGCATGCGTGTGTGTGATGGCAGCACTTCTTCCATCGATTCATATCCTCCTTGTGTCTCTCTGGCCAGCTCTCTCTGAGTAAATGACTGGAGGCTTTCTCTCTCTCTCTTCCTTTCGCATCCTCTCTCTCTCTCTCTCTCTCTTCCCCCTTGTCTGTTTTTCATTCCTCCACACAACACTGTCCATTCTGTCTCCTGGGCTCTGTCCCCAAGGTAATGAAATGGCGGTAACCGCTGGATACTACGTCTCCATCAGTGTCTGCGGGTTCACGCACAGCTGTTTTGAGGTTTGAGTTGTGAGTTCAGCTCTGCCGATACGCTTTAGGCCAGGGCCTGGGGCTACAGTTCCTTCCCTTTTCCACCCCATTTTACCATAATTGAGCAGTAAATACATCAGCTGAGCAGAGGGAAACTGTAAATTCATAGAGTGCATTCCAGAGAGAGAGAGAGAGAGAGAGAGAGAGAGAGAGAGAGAGAGAGACTCCACCTTACCTTACCTCACCTCATACACAGCATTCTCCCTCCTCATATGTCAAGTCTCATTCTCAAACTGCCAAGGAACTCACTTGGGAGGGAAGGACGGAGAGAGGACAATAAAGAGAGAGGTGGAGAGAGAGATATGGATGGGGAAGGACAGAGAGAGAGAGGACAAGGAAGAGAGAGGTGGAGAGAGAGATATGGATGGGGAAGGACAGAGAGAGAGAGGACAAGCAAAACAGAGAGAGGTGGAGAGAGAGATATGGATGGGGAAGGACAGAGAGAGAGAGGACAAGAAAGAGAGAGGTGGAGAGAGAGATATGGATGGGGAAGGACAGAGAGAGAGAGGACAAGGAAGAGAGAGGTGGAGAGAGAGATATGGATGGGTAAGGACAGAGAGAGAGAGGACAAGCAAAACAGAGAGAGGTGGAGAGAGAGATATGGATGGGGAAGGACAGAGAGAGAGAGGACAAGAAAGAGAGAGGTGGAGAGAGAGATATGGATGGGGACGGACGGAGAGAGAGGACAAACAAGAGAGAGGTGGAGAGAGAGATATGGATGGGGAAGGACGGAGAGAGAGGACAAGGAAGAGAGAGGTGGAGAGAGAGATATGGATGGGGAAGGACAGAGAGAGAGAGGACAAGGAAGAGAGAGGTGGAGAGAGAGAGATATGGATGGAGAAGGCATGATTAAACCATATATACATAGAATGAGCGAAGATCAGAGAAACGTATAGATCTTGAAGATACCATCACAGATATCAGTCTGGATGGGCCTAGAGAGCTCAAGGGAAAGGTGGTTATTGAGATAGAGATAGAGATCCACTCCCAAAACATTGGTGCAGCAATAGATCTAGAGAGAAGATGAGAAAAACAGAGATGTGAAGGGTGTCAGGGGGAGGGAATGCGGTAAACCGGCTAAGGCAGAATTAGCTGAAGTCAAACGACCATCTCAGATATGAGTGCAGAGTGACATATGGAGAGAGATCGAGGGTCAGACATGTTTGGGCAGTGAGAGAGACAGAGATATGAGTGCAGGGTGACATATGGGGAGAGGTCAAGGGTCAGACATGCATGGGCAGTGAGAGAGACAGAGATATGAGTGCAGGGTGACATATGGAGAGAGGTCGAGGGTCAGACATGTTTGGGCAGTGAGAGAGACAGAGATATGAGTGCAGGGTGACATATGGGGAGAGGTCAAGGGTCAGACATGCATGGGCAGTGAGAGAGACAGAGATATGAGTGCAGGGTGACATATGGAGAGAGGTCGAGGGTCAGACATGTTTGGGCAGTGAGAGAGACAGAGATATGAGTGCAGGGTGACATATGGGGAGAGGTCAAGGGTCAGACATGCATGGGCAGTGAGAGAGACAGAGATATGAGTGCAGGGTGACATATGGGGAGAGGTCAAGGGTCAGACATGCATGGGCAGTGAGAGAGACAGAGATATGAGTGCAGGGTGACATATGGAGAGAGGTCAAGGGTCAGACATGCATGGGCAGTGAGAGAGACAGAGATAAAAGAAAGAGGAGATAAGGAGGTCTAGGTATTTTTAACGTTAAACAGGTTAAAACTGTCGAGGCAGATATCTCCCCCTGGCTCAGCTGTGTGACAGGGCTCAGTCGAACCCTCTTATCAGAACTTTGTGTTTCTCCCAACTGGCTGTGTGTGTGTGTGTGTGTGTGTGTGTGTGTGTGTGTGTGTGTGTGTGTGTGTATACTGTTTGTGAGTGTGTGTGTGTTTCTCCTGTGGATGTTTGGTGCATGTGTGTGTGTATGTGTGTGTGTGTGTGTATACTGTTTGTGTGTGTGTGTGTGTGTGTGTGTGTATACTGTTTGTGTGTGTGTATGTTTTTCCTGTGGATGTTTGTGTGTGTGTGTGTGTGTGTGTGTGTGTGTGTTTGTTCCTCCTGAGTGACTGTGTCAGCCAGAGCTCCTCATGTCCATGACCTCAGCCTCTCACATGGGAGGGTTGCGTAACTCAGGCACCGCTCACGAGAGAGGAGGGCAGGGTGGTGTGTGTGTCTAAGGGTATGGGTGGGTGAGTACACATGTGTGTGTGTCTAGGTGTGTGTCTTGGTGTGTGGGTGGGTGAGTGCATCTGTGTGTGTCTTGGGCAATGTTTACATCAGGTTAGGCCGTGGCCTGCTGTTTTCTCATTGTCGTGTCGCTTGTTCCTGATTTGTGCTGCCCAGATCAATTTGATCAGCGTACTCATGGGAATCCCCTGAACTCTTTTCCAATGGATCTGCCTCTCTCTCTCTCTTTCTCTCTCTCTTCCTCCTGTTTGCTGCCCTCTCCATCATTAGCCTGGTCGTCTGTTTGCTTTCGCTTTGGGATGGTCTCTGTTTACCGTTCACCCGGAGCACCTGAGAAATAAACACACTGGCTGCACAATACTACTACGCTACGCTAGTTTGTGTGTGTGTATGTGAGTGTGTGTGTAGGCGTGTGGTGCTTGTGTGTGTGTCTATGTGTGTGTGTGTGTGTGTGTGTGTGTGTGTGAAGGTGCCATGCTACGCCCCCCTACTGGCCTCTGTCCACCTCCTCATTAGCCTCTAATCTGCAGGCTGCTAATGAAAGTAATCCCTGCTGGCCCTGGCCAAGAAGAGACTAACTGAGCTTGTCCTCCACCGCCAACTCGCTTCTCCTCTCCTTTCCTCTCCTCTGGATAGCCCCCTCACTTTCGCTTGGCTCAGATATGGTTGGATGGGGGTGGTGGATGGGGGTGGTGGATGGGGTGGGGGCGGGTGACCGAGGGCATGCACCCTTGGTTCAACTTTTCTGCCTCTTGGAAAGTCATATTGAGTCAGTCCAGGCAGAATGGTCTGAAAATTGTGCCCTTTTAAAAGTGCATATTTCCAGGTCATCATTATTTTTATTTTGTTTCCTCCTTGAGTGAAGGTGCTCACTCTGACATTGTAGCATACACATAGTAATGGATACCAAATTATTATATTTATTATATTTGTTTATTTATTATATTTGTATTTATTATTTGAGTAGAGGTTGCTGGTTCTGTGTTGCCCGGTGACACTCCTCCTGATGTTCTGATGTATTTATTATTTGAGTAGAGGTTGCTGGTTCTGTGTTGCCTAGTCACACTCCTCCTGCAGTCCTGTAAATGCAGCATTAGCAGGTTCTCACCATGACATAAATCCACATAAAGTTGTCAGGCGCTGGACCGTGGAGGAGTCCGGCTTCCCAATCATGAACGCTGCAGAATGAGGCCTGGAGTCACTACAGTTAAAGTCAGGCTTCCTGTTATATGCTGAGGCATCATCAAGACTGCAGCAACTCAACAAATGTGTTTTTGGTTCAAACGGTTCCTGGCTTCGCCCACTGTCCACAGTTTCCTTGGCCGGGGGAAGGGGAAAAAATGATTCTGTGGAGATTTGATATCTTCGTGGTTCACCCATGTCTTTGTGAATACGCTTGCATAATTCAACATGTTGAGTTTGTAAGAAATTACAGTATGGCCTGTGAGAGAACATGAGATTCATGATAGAGCAGCTGCTGTGACCACCTAAGGTTGGCCAGCATAATCTCCAAAATGGTAATATTATCATGGTAACAAAGGAAAGGTACCCACTCTGATATTACTCAGACACCTGGGGTCAGGAAGCAAACTGAGGTGTTATTGACTGCAACAAATTATAATTTGGGAATGGGAGTAGGCCATTGAGAACCATCTCAGGAAGTGGGTCAGAGAAACCTGGTTATCATACAGTACATGTTTCAGTGTGTGTGTTTGTGTGCATGTGTGTGTGTGTGTGTGTGTGTGTGTTTGTGTGCATGTGTGTGTGTTACAGTGCATGTGTGTGTGTGTTCCAGAGCATGTGTGTGTATGTTTCAGTGAATGTGTGTTTGTGTGTGTGTTTGTGTATGTGAGAGTTCCAGTTTGTGTCTGTGTGTTTGTGTATGTGAGAGTTCCAGTTTGTGTCTGTGTGTGTGTGTGTCTGTGTGTATGTTTCAGTGTTCCATGTGTGTGTGTCCGTGTGTACTTTTCAGTGTGTGTTTGTGTGTGTGTGTGTGTGTGGGTCTGTGATTGCATTTTAATTAACCTTTCATTCCTACTCGTTAGTTGTACAGTTAAATGGATCCTTAGGCATCAGTTCATATTAGAGTGCATTCCAATCATTCTAAAAACAAAATGAAAACCTTCTCGAATCCAAAGCAAACATTGAGATGCTTGTAGGCATGGGTGGATGTGGAGCGGGGAGATCGGGCATGTAGGTAATGATATTCAACACACACAGCTCTCCGCCTCAACTTCCCTCTTTCCCACACACACAATCAGGCTCCCCGACAGAGCAGCTTTATGGACCACAGATGCATTTCTGCAAGAACATGCCAAGTGGGATTGCTCAAGAGCAGCAGAAGATCACTAACTCTTGCCCAGTAAGTTATACAATTCTACGGGTGATTGTACGTTTTCGTTATTCAAAATGATTTGACAGTCCTTATTTATTGTGTACTAAAAGCTACACAACTTACCCAGATGAAAGCAACAATTTGATCATCTGCCTGTTTATTTAGTTCAAGGTCTAAAGTTTGACCAAATTCTACCAATCCGCCATAGTTTAAGGGGTAAAGAAGTGTCAAGGATAAGTATTAAAGAAGAGTACAGTCAGTTGACACAATTATGTTGAACAAACTACACACACACACACACACACACACACACACACACACACACACACACACACACACACACACACACACACACACACACACACACACAACACACACACACACAGACACAGGCACACACATATATATGGATGAATAGAGACATCTCTACTATCACTACATTAGCATACTAATGCAGTCACTCAACATTAGTTCAGGGTCTCCCTTGCAGGGACAGGGGTGTACAAATCTCCAAAGCCAGATATTTGTTAATCAATGTATGCATATATTTATATAGGTATATCACCCAGCTAATCAGGACATACCTTAGGCACAGCCCCATTACCATAAAAGTGAATTTAGTACGGGAAATCATAGACATTCCATTTAACTCATGATGAATTTGTTTCATGTACAGTATACTGTATGTCATGATTTGGGACATTTTGGCCTCTAGGGGCCGCCAAAAACACCTAATGTCTGCATCTGTCTTATGTTTACTTCCTACCTTTGTTTCCCCTCTTTTTTCTGTTTCACCTGCTCGTCATGTGACCAATTAGTAAGATATTATGTAGTATAAGGCTGTTGTTCATGATCATTCTGTCTTTGCAAATTGTGTATGCATGTATGTGTACGTGTGTGTGTTTTGCCTGAGTTAGTGTGTACGCGTGTGTGTGCATCTGTGTTTGTGTGTACGTGTGGGTCTGAGTTAAGAATGCTGCTGATCCAGTCTGTTTTAGTTTGTAAGGATTTTGAGAAATGTTGAATATTAAAACACCCATTTTTTTTTTTACATTAGCTGTGTCTGTGTTTGTGTGTGTGTGTGTGTGTGTGCGTGTGTGTGTGTGTGTTTGTGAGTGTGTGTGTGTGTGTGTGTGTGTGTGTGTGTGTGTGTGTGTGTGTGTGTGTGTGTGTGTGTGTGTGTGTGAGTGTGTGTATGTGACCTCGTTTAAGGCTGAATTGTCCCCACCCTGTTTTATTTTGTAAGGATAAGGAGAACTGTTGAATATTAACACCGTTTGTGTTTTCACAGTTGTTATGTTATGTGTGTGTGGGTGTGTGTGTGTTTGTGTGCGTGTGTCTGTGTGTTTGTGTGCGTGTGTCTGTGTGTGTGTCTGTGTGGTCTGTTTCTACTTTTATGGCTCTTCACCGCCCCCTAGAACTGTGCCTATGAAGTCAGTTCTGGCCTCCTCTTGAGCCATGCATAGGCCAGTGCTGAAAGTACTTGGAAACGTGTGTCTGCCTCACTTAATGTGACCTGCTAAGTTGGAAACCAGTCTCCTTTGCTGAAACACCCCTATTCTCTTTAATGTGATGTATGTTTCACACACTTTAACGAGTGGGTCGCAGTGTGTCTCACACTTCTCCAACCAGCTGTAATGTGGGTCTGTTTTCCAATAGTCCGTGCAGACATGGAGTGCAGGATAATGTGGGATCTGATTCCCTGCAGTGAGACTAGGAGGGAGTGACTGACCTATATTTTGTATCCATCCTTTGGCTCCAGCACTGATCCTCTTCCCCTTGGGAACTACAGACTTACCCTCCTTGGAGAGGGCAATATCCGCTCACACGGCAGGGCTCTCTTCCTGGGTAGAGAGAGAGAGAGAGAGAGAGAGAGTAAGAAGAAGACGGTGAAGAAGAAGAAGAGGAAGAGGAGGAGGAGGAGGAGGAAGAAGAGTCAACTTAATTCATGACCCTTACTTCTGTCCGCCATGCTGTAGCCCACAGGGGTTGAGTTGTAAACACGGGTACAGTTACTGCGCTTCCTGTAAAACCAGAGCTGCTGGGTTGATTTGTAGGCTTTCAGTAGGGTACACAGCACAGTGGATGTCTGGTGTTTGGCTTCTGTGGAAGCTGTTTGGTCCTTTGGGGAATCTAAGGAGCCGTGTTTCTAGAGTTCTTCATCAGGACTGTCCCCCAGCATGCATTGGGTCAGTGTGGACAGTACCCACAATGCCTAGTAGACAGTTCAATCAGTGTGTCCGCATGGCTGTTTCTCCCTCTTCATTTATTATCCAGGATATGGGATTTGATGTGTGAGGTTAAAGTGCATGCATTCTCGCCCTCTAACAGATGCAGGGTGTTGTACTCTCCCCCCCACACACATTCTCAGACACTCTCAGCTAGAAGGTCTTGACCACAGCTGTGTTTCCTTGCTTCTGTACTCTCTTTTACACACACGCACGCAAGGACGCATGCATGCACGCACACACACACACACACACACACACACACACACACACACACACATAGACACACATTTGAATGCTTTATTTTGATTGACCAGTATACATATTATTGCAAGAGCCAAATATTACTTTAGTAAAAAAAAAATAGTTATATTAATAGTTTGTGCTGCAGCAAAGATTTAGTCCATCATTTGCATGTCAAGGGCAAAGGTGACAACTGCGTCTCCAGATGAAGAGGCTACCAGTTGTAGCTGACACTGAGCAGTTCTCTTCGAGATGTTTGGCGTTTTTCCTAGACACCTCCCACACATCTGTTGGCCAACAGACACATTTCATGTGCGTGGCCCAAACTCCAGTTGGAGGCATAATGCAGAGGTTGGTATTTTAACAGTTTTGATGTATAGCAAATGTCCATTTTTAGTAGGCAGTACCTAAAGGCGAGCACGCATGGCTTCACACACACACAAACACGTGTGCACTCACACACACACACAGACACACAAACACACACACACACAAACTCCTTCACTCTCTGGAATTAAGAAGCTGAGCCACAACAAAGTCTTTATGGTTTGTGTCTCCATGGAGACAGCCCAGGTTTAAAAGGTTCGTCCCTGTTTTTCTTTGTCCGCGCGAATAAACCTCTGCATCCGTAAATTCCGTCAGCGCTTTGAGGAGGAAGGGAGGGGGTGTGCGCTGGTCCATCCCGTGTGTCGGCCCTTGAACCTGCTACAAACTCTACTCCACCCTGGGCCTCCACCTCACCCTTCCTTCCAAAACCTCCACACTTCTCATCCCATCCAACCCCACCCTACTCCACCATCCCACCTGGCGTCAAACACCCCCTCCCCCCCTTTGCGTCAATTACTGTCGGCAAGTTATTGCAGAATTATGGGCTCTGAAGGGTATTTACTGCCACTGGGAGTGACAGGGTCTCTGTGCTAATGCTGTGTGTGTGTGTGTGTGTGTGTGTGTGTGTGTGTGTGTGTGTGTGTGTGTGTGTGTGTGTGTGCTAATGCTGTGTGTGTGTGAGAGAGAGAAAGAAAGAGAGAGAGAGAGTAAAAGAGAGAGCACACCGTCTCCCATAAAACAAATACTGGGCAGGAGAATCCTGCATATGGACAAACGCTCTGTTTTCTCATGACAGACAGACAGACACAAACACACACACACACACACACACCCACAGACACAGACACACACACACACACCAACTCCTTCCTCATCACTTGGCAGCGGTGGAAGCAGAAGGTATTTACTGTCTTCCCGTGTCTGGGGTGGCGTGAGTCCTCACGCTCTGCTGCGGCTCCTGCAGGTTGTTCAGTGGAGAGGTCTTTTCTCAGAGGCTGAGCTTGCCTGAGCTACCACAAGGGAAAACAGACAGACAGACAGACAGACAGACAGACAGACAGACAGACAGACAGACAGACAGACAGACAGACAGACAGACAGACAGACAGACAGACAGAGCGGTCGGTGGCCTTTGTGGGGTTTACTGGAAGAGTGGGAGTCTTCTGGAGTAGTGTGACAGACACCTAAGACACCATCATGCATCAGAAGTCTCGAAATCTATTCTATTATATTCTAATCTACATAGAGACCTCCTTCACTCTCTTTACTTTTACCCATGTAATCATCTTTCACTCTTAATCAATAAATACGCTATCTTCAAGATTCTTTAGCAAGACTTCAGTTGGTCAGGTTTTCTGCTTATGAATCTTTATTTTTAAAAGATTGGTTCAGTCAGATAAAAACAACAACTAAAGGACATAAACCACCTCCATGGTGTGATTTATTTCATGAGTGGTCTTCCTCAAAACATGCAGGAGTCAAGAGACAAGGTGCTTCTTCCTCATACTCTCTAACCAATTTAATGAAAAGTTGATCACAGAAAAAAGAAGCGATTGTCTCCCTCTTCTTCCGTCTCAGAGGGGCTTTGTCTCCCTCTATCTGTGGTCTGCGGTATAACCCACTCACAAGACAGATAAGTCGAAGCTGATGCCAAAGCACCCGTTATCAGTTTAGCGTTCACAGCTTCTCAGAGCTTTTTTCCATGTGTGCTGAGAAGACCAAGGTGAGAGATCACAGATGGGTGGGCAGAAATAGAGCCACGCTGACATGCGAGCTGGCATGGCGGTATCATTGTGCCCATGGAGCTACAGTGCTTCGGCCCATCCTATGTGTGTAATAGATCCTATACTAGGAGAGCGAGATGAGGGGTGAGAGAAATGTGAGGGGTGTCCGCCAGCACTGAATCTGAAGGCCTGTGAGTATGTCTATGTGTGTGTGTGTGTGTGTGTGTGTGTATGTGTGTGTGTGTGTGTGTGTGTGTGTGTGTGTGTGTGTGTGTGTGTTTGTGTGTGTGCGCGCGCACGTGCGTGTGTGTGTGAGTGTGTGTGTGTGTGTGTGTGTGTCTGTGTGTCTGTGTGTGTCTGTGTGTGTATGTCTGTGTATGTGTGTGTGATATGCTCCCATGAGAGTGGCACATCATGCTACAATGGCAATCATCCATAACATGCTCCATTAACATGCAGGAGATTTGTAGTGTTTTCAACATCCCTGAGGCTGCGGAGAGAGAGAGATAGATGGAGAGAGAGAGGGGGGGGGGGGGGGGGGGGGGTGTCTGGGGGTGGAACAGAGACAGATCCTCTCGGTCGCTACCATAATGTTGCTGTCTTTTTTTCCCCAGCGTATTAAAAGAAAACATCTCGCAGGCAGGCAGACACGGTAACCCCTTCCCAAAGCCTCCTGTTATTGATACTGCCTTCTCCACGTGAGATGACAAACAGCTGTGTGTGTGTGTGTGTGTGTGTGTGTGTGTGTGTGTGTGTGTGTGTGTGTGTGTGTGTGTGTGTGTGTGTGTGCACATGCCCTGCACTCTGTTCTTCCCCATTGAGTGGAACTCCGCTCGGCACTCAGGCTGATGTCATCCTGTAGAGGCCTGTCAACCCACATCACATCAGACAGTGTCGACCCCTCTCCCAGTTGCTCCCTATCTCACATCTTCCAGCCCTGACCATCAGTCATTCTCTGACCTTTGACCTTTGCAGACTGCCGCCATCATGGAGAAAATCTAAGGCTTCCCTGTCCAGGAAAAATGCAATAAAACTTGTGCGGAATCACAACGGAAGCCAAAACTGGCGACGTTCCTATCTTCCACCAGGCCATCCACGTCAGTGTTCTGAGGCACTGTATCTAAGCGACAGCCAGACTGGCGCAGGTTTGTGTGATGGGTCTAAATCATCGAATCATCTAACCACTCTCTTCCAGCAAATGCTGCATAACACGGGGGTGAGAGGTAGAGCGAAAACAGATGGGCTTAACTGCTGCAAAACTTCTCTCTAAACTCTCTCTCACACTTTCCCTCTCTTTCTTTCTCTCCCGCTTTCTGTCAGTCACTCAGTGTTCACATTTTGACTGCCATTCTCAGCGTGTTCTCAATTTAGTGTCGGGGAAAGTGTCATATCACCAAGGGGACGGATTGATGTTTGAAAAAACAGACTCCACATCTCTCCCTCCCTTGGGCGTGAATTTAGTAGCGGTGTGCGACGGGGCCCTGGACATGACCCTTTCAAACTGACAGTTTGCATTTCATTACCACGGGAGACGAGGGTGGGGCGGACAAGTTGGAAAGCCCCACGACTTTAACAGGGCGATTAAAAAAAGAAATCTATTCAAATCTGATTTTAGACTGTTAAATCTGTCCAAAGAGCTCATTAGTGCATGGAGCACTTTCCCAAGACACAACTCTCTGTGGTTGACATACATTTCACTTTGGGGTTTTTTAATAGTGCAAGGGTAGGGATAGTTACCGCACCACAGCGGATGATAGAAAAAAAGACCCATTTAGAAGAACAGAGTAAATGATAGGATGATAGAAGGATGGAAGGACCACAAAAGGCCCAATGTGTGCTCCACTGGACCAGATGATGAGTAGATTGGTTCTGGTTCCATAGCAGGAGTGGGTGAGGTGGGGGGGGGGGGGGGGGGGATGCAGATTGGAGTTTTCATGGGGGTATTTCTCAAGGTGGGCAAGAAGGGGCATTAAAAGAGTCTATCCCATCTCAAGCTGACAATCCTCTGCAGCTGGCTTGTGTTACAGGAGGTAATATGTGGGTGCAAGGGGGCGGTGTCAAATATTGCACTAGGGGAGTGTCAAGTGGCCAAACCCCTACTGATTGGCCAAAACCCCACCTGATTGACTAAAACCACACCTGATTGGCTAAAACCCCACCTGATTGGCCAAAACCCCACCTGAGGGCTTTTCCCTCCTCTCACAGCCTGCAGTTTTTAATGAAATGGCTTATATTTGGGTATGAGGGTCATTGAAACTTCACGGTGAGCTTGTCAGTGGGAGTGTGTGTCTGTCTGTCTGTATGTATGTGTGAGTATGTGCATTAATGTGTGTGTAAGTGTCTGCGTGTGTACGTGTGTGTATTTTGCCACATGCATGTGTGACTGTTTGTGTGTGTGTGTGTGTATCTGTGTCTGTGTCTGTATCTGTGTCTGTGTCTGTGTCTGTGTCTGTGTCTGTGTCTGTGTCTGTCTGTCTTTCTCCCTCCTTCTTGTGTGTCTGTATTGGTTCCTCCAACCCCTCCAAAGTGTTTCAGTTCCCAAAGGGATCAAGACCCATATTAGTTCCAGGCTGGAGCTGGGAACTTATCATCACCTTGACTATGAGAGGCTTTAAGCATTTTTATATACTGAGGGAAATGTTTATGACAGACTCAGTGACGATTATTAAGCACCCCTTTCATGTAAAGACCCTGAGAGAGATAAAGAGGAAAGGGAGTGAGTGTGTGTGTGTGTGTGTGTGTGTGTGTGTGTGTGTGTGTGTGTGTGTGTGTGTCTGTGTGTGTGTGTGTGTGTGTGTCAGAGAGAGAGAGGGGGAGAAAAGGATCACAACCTTCCTTCCTGGCATCCCATCTAACGGTTGTTAATCTCGGTCCAGTCCTCCGCCACGTATTTACATTCCGTATCCGATTGAAACGTCTCTCGGGTTTCATTGTCAAGGTGTTTGGGCGGATCTGCGCTGGGCTGTTGGGGCTTCGGCTGGATCGTAACTGTGACACCTCACTAGGGAAAGCGAACACCGCCTGACTGTTATGTTACCAGCGGCAGCGAATGCCACAAATGCCAGTCTTCCCTGCTCGCTCCAACAACATGCCCCGAAGTCATCTGTCTCCCATTACCAATATCTTCCAAGGCCAAGGGATGAACACGCTACCCTGCGTGCCTGTCTTAATGAAGAAAGGGCCTGCGACGAGCGCTGAATGAGATTACTTTGGTGCCCCACTTTCATAAAGTGTGAAAATCTTTAGGAGAGGTCGTATGCAGGGCACCATATGGTGATCCTCTACAAGCCAAGTCCAGTATTGAGAGTGAGCTTTCAAGTGTAATCCAGCCTTCAACACCATAGTACCATCCAGGCTCATCATGAAACTACAGGACCTTAACATCAGTCCCTCCATGAGCAGCTGGATATTGAACTTCCTGACAGACAGGCCACAGGCAGTACGGCTAGGTAACATCACCTCAACCAGTCTCACACTCAGCACTGGTGCCCCACAAGGTTGTGTGTTAAGCCCACTGTTGTACTCCCTGTTCACCTATGATTGTGCAGCCACTAACAGCTCCAACACCATGATTAAGTTTGCTGATGACACCACCAATATTGGCTGCATCAAGAATGGTGATGAGTCTGCCTTCAGAGCAGAGGTGGCAACAATGACATCCTGGTGTCAGGATAACAGCTGCTGCTTAATGTAGCAAAAACCAAGGAGTTGATAGTGGACTACAGGCGGCTACATCGGGGGCACAGCTGTGGAGAGAGTCAAAAGTTTCAGATTTCTTGGTATTAACATCAGCGAGGATCTGAGCTGGACACACCATGTTGGTGTGGTTACAAGGACAGCGAAACAGAGGCTCTATTTTCTGCTGCGTCTGCGGAAATTTGAAATGGACTGCACCATAGTGACCAATTTTTACCGCTGCACCATTGAGAGCATTCTGACTGGTGGCATCACAACATGGTTTGGAAACAGCAGGGCCCAGGACAGGAAGACACTACAAAGAGTGGTCAAATCTGCACAGCGTATTACAAAGACTGCATTAACATCCATTCAGAACCTTTACAGCCAGCGCTGCAGGAGAAAGGCCAAGCGGATCATCTCTGACCCCAGTCATCCCTGCCACAGTCTTTTCTCCCTCATGCCTTCTGGATGGCCATACAAGAGCATAAGGACCCGTACCAGCAGATACAGGGATAGTTTTTACCCACATGCCATCAGGATGCTGAACTGTCCTTGAAATATCTTTTTTTGCACTACAATTTTTTTTCTCTTTTTTCTACCCTTTTCTCCATTCTCCAGTATTTAATATATTTATTCTCTAAATTGAACGGACATTGAGGACAAAAAATGTCATTACTGATAAATGCTGTTTATGATTTATGAGTATATGATTATAAACTTGAACAAGAGCGTTAGCACTCCCATGCCCATTGTGTGATTACCTCCAAACACAGAGGGGTTGTCAGGGTAAATCACGGGGGCAATTAGAGCGGGTGGGGTGGGTGGTGGTGGGGCATCCACTGGCATTCTCATCTCCCCCGCGCACAGACACCTGTGTTTTTAGTTCTATTGCACATTGTGCAAATGTCCGTATTACACACAGTGGATGCATAATTCCCTGCATGTTTATATTCTGCATGGGATGCGGACTTCTGCCCAGTGGTTAAGTGGGTCGCTGTGTGTTCATGGGTGTCTTCCTGGATTTAGCGTCTGTGAGCTAATCTATGTGGGCAGGTTCTTGTTGCGGGGAGCATACCGGCTCAGTTCAACACCCTCACTGGCCCAGGGGTCCAACCTCTGAACAGAGCAGGTGTGTGAGGGAATGTGTGTGTGTGGATGTGAGAATGCTTGAAGTTGAATGAGAATGTGTGTGTGTGTGTGTGTGTCAGAAAGAGAGCGTGGTGTGTGTGTTTGTGTGTACATGTGTGCATGTGTGTGTGTTTGTGGCAGAAATAGAGCGTGGTGTGTGTGTACATGTGTGCATGTGTGTGTGTTTGTTCCAGAGTGTGTGTGCGCACCCTTGCAGGAGAGAGCTAAAGGAACGTGACCGGAGGAAGGCCTCATTTCCTGTGGCAGGTGAGATGGGTTAGGTCACACGTGAGGGAGCACGTGATTGACAGGACAAACACTCCCCCCACCCCCAGGCCCTTTCTCCTTTACCCTTTTGTAGACTGTCGTCTGACCTGTGAATTCACTCGACAGGGACCCCCACGTTCCCCGTGGGTTCCCCCACAACTCCTGTCCTGCCCTCTACCTGACACCCCATGCCCTCTCCATAACAGCCAGGGGGGAAACCAGACCCCTCTGCCCCGGTATGGGTGCCCCATGGTCGGTGTGGCTACGAGGTATAAGCCCTCTACCCCCCCCACCTTCCTCCACCACCTCTACCTCCGCTCTTCCCCCTTCCTCCTGCTCGACCCTGAGGACAGTATGAAATCAGATTAGGAGGTGTGAAATGAAGGGCTGGTTTCCCCGCAGAGGGGCAGGCAGGCAGGACAAATCAGGGTCAGAGAGATCAAATGAACGGGCCGGCAACAGCGAAAGAGAGGAGAGCGAGGGGATGAAGAGATGAAGGGCTGAAGGGTGGGGGGGGGTGAGTTTGGGATGGGGGTGGGGGTTGGAGTGGGGTCAGAACAAGCAGGAGCAGGCAGGGGGGTGGTGATGAACTGCACTCCAAACACTGACCTCTGTCACCTCTATTCCCTCAGGCCCGTAGCCACTTTCACAGGGTTCACCCCTCATTAATGCATCGTGCATGACCTTCCAGCCTGTCTCATGTTTAACATACGTTCACAGCTCTTCATTTCACAGATGGCCTCACACACAGCCATACTTTACAGGACAACTGATGCGTACATTTATTTATATTAGCAACCAATGACCTTAGTACCCTGCTCATTTGCCAGGCACCCTGCCCCAGTTAGATTAGAGGAACATGCACACTGCTGCAGGCCCTACATTTGCCCATCTGCCTGAACATACCCTTCAGGTCAGGCTGCTCACACCGGTTTTTTTTCTTCTACATGACTTATCAATCTCATTTGGTTGTTTGCCCAGTAAGCTGCAGATGGTATTCTTCCTTCACTGCGGAGGGAAGTGAGTAAGATGTGCACAGGAGGAATGAACGGAATGAACTGTAGACTAAAAGGGCACTTGTACACATTTTAGAATGTTTAGGACGGGATGTTGCTTCAGTGTGAGGCTGGGCATGGCCACCACATTTGGTGTTAGATTTGATGAGATTCATTGATTATGCTAATGTGGAAGGATGGATCGACCTCTAGACATCACTTTGCTTTAATGAGTCTAGACAGGATGCAGATTGATTCTGCTTTCACCCATGAAAGCAGATCACCTCCATCTGACGAGCTGCACACAAGATGACACTTGTTTCCAGTGGTTGCTTCAATGGGATTTCTTTTCTTGCCATGTATCCTTTCCTCATAGCCTCCTGATCTGCTTAATTCCTGGCATTGATCCTGTGGAGGAAGATCAGTGCGGCACGATTTCCTTCATAGGGTAATTAGCCATAGCAACAATAGGCATAAACTCCCCCTGCCAGCTTCAGAGCAGTGAATTAGCCAGGACTTAACTTATAAGACACGCAACAAGTGTCTCGTCTATGAGAGAACTGGCCGCCACTCTGCTTTGAAGTCTGATGGGAAAAGTCTTCCATTGCCACTGCTGCCATGACAGCTTCGTGTGCCAAAGCTCAATGAAAGAGAAATCCCGTTAATGTGACAGATTTTAAGATGAGGGAGATAACAAAGATGACGGCTGGCTTTAGAGGGGATCAGTTGTTCTTTCCCTTCTCTTTCCTCTGTGAACACATCCGTTTGCTTAACTATTCCTTGCCAATGTTAAGGAAAGATCTCATTTCACACACTGAAGTTGTTGGACTGATCCAAAGAGCCAAACACATACCCTAGTTTTGGTAGCCAATGGCCTTTCTCTTTCAGTGTTCCTGCCATTGTCATCGAACATTCGCTGTATTTTTAGTGTGATGGATTTCAGTTTGCCCCTTCACTTGTTTGCCTGGAGTGAATAGAAGGCATCCACAAACAAGCTCAAGGAGCCTTAGTCCTATATGCAGAAGCCATAGCAATTCACAGCCTTGGTTGACTGACTACAACTGTGGTCACAAAGTTTATGGTCAGTCATCAGAGATTTGCTTGCCTTGTCTGTCGTAGCCTTTCGTGAAGGACTGATACTGAGTTTGCCCATGCAGTTAAAACCTTATGCTCTCCTCTCGGTTCAACATGTAACTGCACTCTAGGTGTACTGAAGGTCCTTGTCTCGCTGTGGAGAACAGCAGGGGGTCTGCTTCTCTTCAAGTCTTGAACATATTAAAACATTTGGGCCAAAAATAAGATTCAGGTTGAAGTGTGGGTTTTCGCTTTTACTTGCAGTTGTTTTTGTAAAACTCAAATACACTGTAGATCCGTTTCTGAAGCTTATCGTGCAGCTTCAGTTTGTGCTGGACCAGAGCACCTCCCAGATGTGCTTGTACTGTAAAGAATCACAAATTCCAATCATACATTGTTTGGCACCTTTACCTCTTCACCTCCAAGAGAAAGAGAGAGAGAGAGAGAGAGCAAACATGGAAGAGGAGAAGGCATAACAGAAGATAAGAGGGAATCTGAGCTCTACACAGCTGGAGGGGGGTAGGTGTGGGGAGTGTGCCAGGCCAGGCCAGGGTTGTGTCTGGCTGGATGGAAAAAGGAGCTGAGGACCCCTGGAGATATTTTCCATACAAGTGCATCTCAGAACCCCTTCATCCATCCATCCAATATGCTGTAAGTTCCCTACTTTTGAGGTTTGTGAGGGATGCTGTAGTACTGACCTGGGATACCGTGAATATGTTTTACATAAAAGTACAGGTGTAGCATCTTCACACTGACACTGATCTGTCAGCTAGCCTTGTACTAGCACACATGCACTCATTGTGGAAATGGAGCTGAAGGGCAAAAAGTTGATTGTTTATGAGGTGAGTGAGGACTCCACTGGCAGTCTTTTGTAGGCCTGACCACACACACACACACACACACACACACCCTGTCTCTCACACACACACACAGTTATACATAATTTTAGGATTTTCTCACTGATTATGTTATATTTTTCATCCAACTTTTGAAACCCCATTTTTAGCTTTAAACTTGGGCAATCAGAAATTCTGCTTTACATTTCAGCTTTGTTGACATCCTTCCATGAATTCCTGTGCCATGGGGTTTGTATATACTTGCAAAGGTACAACCAGATTAAGTTGAGCCAAAGTACAACCCGATTGAATTCTTCCGTGTGGTCAATAAACCAAGGTAGTTTTCCAAAAATCTTTACGGTACCATAGTTTACATTGTTACCAACAGAGGGGGTAAGCAAACTGATACCTTCACTTATCCTTACCTCTTGGTATTTTGGATACCCACATTTGTGTGTCCACCCAACAGTTTAAAGCCCAATCTTCACACTTTATTATAGTCCGCAGTCAGATCATTTCGTATCCTGTTTATGTCTGTATGTTTACGAGAAACCCTTCTGTCATGTTTATGAGAAACCCTTTCTGTCATCAAAATGTTTGAGAAAGCTTACAACAGTTACACAGGCTGTGTCTGCGTCAGTGTTCAGATCCCCTTGTGAATCGCGTGTCGTTTGGTTCTCCCATACAGTGCCAAAGTAGTCCTGGTACGGTACCGTCATATTGACAAACAACCCCCGCGGGAGCAAGTTGCCATGCTGCATGCATGCAAAAGCGCCAAAAGGCCATTTATACGATGACTGAAAAATGGCTGCTATTTCTCCAGCAATTAAACACATTGATGAAAGCCATCTGTGAGCCGTTGCACAGCCTGGCTCTCACGAAACAGTGGGAAAGTTATCATTTTCCCATAGAGTTTTTATTCCTTAATTTTTCCTTCTGATGTGCAATGAGTGCCTGATAGATCATAGTACGACCTTATATAGTGTGTCCAATCCACGTGTGTGTATGCGTTTGAAACGTGTGAAGCATTGTCGTTAACAGGCTCACAATGGCAAAGACAGCAAAAAACAAACCCCTGTGATGGCGCGAATCTCCATGAGTACTGCACAACGCCTTGTCGATGTCGGATTCAGATCACGTTTTCGCATGGCTGTGGCCATAGTTTGGGGCTTGCGTCAGTCGTTTTGATAGATCCTCCAAGCTGTTCCCTCGCTGCTGTTTTCTCACCACTCTGGCGCGGAGGTCAGGGGAGACAGCAGCTGCCATATTGGCTTCATCTCTCTCCTCTGAGACCTGCTCCAGTCTCTGACCAACTGCCTGTCTCTGGGTTACAGTTCTGAAGAAGACTCTTTCTTTGTCTTTCTGCTTTGCTTCAATCCCCCCCCCCCCCCCCTCTTTCTTCTTCTCTTTTCCAGCGCTTTAATTTTTTTTAATATTCCTGTTTTCCATAATCCTATTCAGTCTCTCTATTGATTACCCCCCCCCCCCCAACCCCCACCCCCCCCCCCCCCCTCTTTCTTCTTCTTCTTTTTCCAGCGCTTTAATTTTTTCTTATATTCCTGTTTTCCATAATCCTATTCAGTCTCTCTATTCATTACCCCCCCCCCCCCTCCCAACTCCCATCCCTCTCCCCCCCCTCTTCTCTATCTGTTTCTCTTGTGGTTTGCATGTTTATCATTTCTCTTATCAGATGCATTTCCAGTCCATGTGAGAGTATTTCTGTGACTTCTCATTGTTTCCATGCTCATAGAGACTTCACAGTTCCAAAACTAGACTCTTCCCCAACCATTGGCAAGTCCTCGTCGAAGATGAGCCTCCTGATTGGAAATGCATGGAGGGCATTCTTGGTGGAGTTCCAGCGTGGTTGGCGTGGCTTCCATTGTGCAGTGTCATAATCAGTACCATATAGCTTCTGATCAGAGCCCATGCATACTAGGCCCCGGGGACTATATTACGCAGCGGAGGGCCTTTTGATGTTTCAGTGCTGTATTGCGCTGGCATCGCAATTCCGCCGAGAGCTCCTTCCTTTGGAATGCGAAACCATGTCACCAACCAATTTGTATTTATTTTCTTCTCTTTTCTTTCGGCCTTTTTATTCCTGAATGAAATGTCAATGGTTTGGAGACGTGTGTTTGTATTGAGCCTGCAGGGGTCGAGGGGTGGGGGGTGGGGGGTAGCGTCCCACCAACACTCAAAGGTCAGCTGTGCCAGCCTGGAAAGGGTCCAAGTACATATCTCTACAACAAACGGACACCGCCTGTAGAGCACAAAAAACATGTTGACATGCACACAGAACTCTATATGTTCAAGATGAAATGGTCTAACAGTGACATTAATCGTACCATTAATCACAGTAAAGTATCACACATTCGCTGAAAAAAAATCACTATTTTATGGTGCAGTTGTTTTTTTTCCATACGCACAATTCCTTAATCAAGAACATATATCAAACTGCACTCGATAGAGAAACTGTATGGCATCCTTGTACCAAGTATAGCCTACTGTGTGCCTACATACAAACTATTGAAATCTGTGGAATTGTCTGCTCTTCTCAATCACATTCATCCCAATGGTTCACAAAGTAACATTTCATCTAGAGACTTCCAAATTCAACAGGAGCCCTTCAAGTGAAGCTCGGCTTTCCTTCCAGAAGCAGGCTTGTGACGACCCTCGGCAGGTTGAGTCAGGCTTAAGACATGATGTAATACCTTCTGCAGTCAACTCATGCCTCCTGTCATAGTCAATGTGCTGCTGAAAGTCTGTCAGTTACTTTGACAACAGTTAAACAGGATTCAGATGCTTAATCTCCAGCACGTTTTCATCATGTCTGGTTTGACTACTACCCTGACATATAGCCATATGACTGCATGGGAAGACTGTATCACAACAAGACCCTGTTGTTCATTGGTTGACCAAAAGACAGACCCCTCCATCTGTTTTGACAGACTTTCTAAAATTCTGCTGAATCTGGCACTTTTGGGCAAACAAACCATGATCAAAAACAGTTATCAGAGCTCTAGCTGAGCTCTGGCCAGCCTGGTCAGTTGTTTTTCTGCTCGGGTCCAGCTTTAGCGCTCCCTGTTAAGTCTGTCAGGTTTACCTCAGGATTGATCTGTTTACTCCAATGACCCCTAGTAAAATCCCAGCTGAGTCAACAGGGGGTTACAGGTGGAGTCTGCAGTTTTGTTGTTGCAAAACAAAAGAGCTTCTGAACCTGCAACACTGTCGTAATTCCAAAGGAAACAGGAACAGAATGTTCCCCAACGATTCTATGTGTATGTTATGCATCTTGATGCTTTATTTCAAATGATTTGAACGTTTTTGTCTACTGTTTTTGTCTACTTCAACCCCGAGATCCAAAATGCACAGGAACACTGGGAACATTTGTTTAATCATCCTTTCAGGGTAATATGATCTCAGAATATCAAGAAGCTTTTTTTAGCTTTTGAGACCAGAAACTGAACTTTGCTCCTTCAAGAGAAACTATCCACCAAACACCCCCAAGTTCTCTGTCAGTGTACTGCTGAAATCACGATCACGTGTGATCAGGTCAGACCGCTGATTAAAACATAAACGTGGAATAGAATTGTCTCATCATCTTTGTGTAGCTTGGCTTTGATCCACAGAAATAAACTAATGTGTAATCACGCCTGACCATTCTCTCTCATCTCCTCTCAACTCTTTTTTCACCGCATTTCCATCTGATATAGCTTGCTGGCATATGCACCAGATGGACATCCGCATGATGCTCTATCGCTCTCTCTCTCTCGTTCTCTTTCTCTTTCTCTTTCTCTCTCTCTCTCTCTCTCTCTCTCTCTCTCTCTCTCTCTCTCTCTCTCTCTCTCTCTCTCTCTCTCTCTCTCTCTCTCTCTCTCTCTCTCTCTCTCGCACACAGATGGAGAATTACGGCCGGTCAAAGGAATCTCTTTCCATAGGTAAGTAGCAGCTCTGGTTACCATCACCCGGCCCTGGCTCTGACAGTCAGGGGCTGCTGGAAGCTCCAGAACTCCTGTGCTTCCCCTGGTCATAGGCATCTCGGCTTGGAGCAGCAGAGATATGGAAGGAGTAGACTGGACGTGAGTGATGTCAATCCATGGACATAGCTTCCCACTTACAGTAACTGTCGTTTCGAAAAGTAAGGATTATTGACGCCCAGACAGGTCTGCTGTCTTTTTCCTTCTTCTCCCATCACAGGTAGAACGTGTTTTCTGAGGATTGTTTTCAGACACGTAATAGGAACATGGGCAAAGTGTTTGCCCCAAGGCATACCACACTTGTTGAGGTGTATGAACTCTCAAATACATGAAAAATGGTCAGAGGTGATCAGTGTTTATCCCTGATGGAACACCTTCACAAGATGGCGGGAGATGTTCCTTGGATGTAGCTGTAGAGTGAAGTTAGAGACTCCTTCAGGATATTGCTTTGTTTTCACGTGCAACTCAGGCTTCCCTGTGTATCCATGTCTGCTATGGATTCCTTAAAAGGCTAAGAAGGGACCCCTCGTTTAAAAAAGTTTGAAAAACATAGAGGAGAGAGTAGGGCTTTGTATGAAGGTCAAGGTTTTTGGAGGATAACATATCTCTAAACCATCAGGTCTGAGGTAAGGTGAGGAGCATGGAGGGGGGTAATTCAGGGGGGCAGGAGGGTAATTCAGGGGGCAGGGGTACTCTGAAGTCAGAGGTAGTTGTAATCTTCTGTGGTCCCATGTATTAAGAGTTCACCTCATAGGTTTTCTATGTAACTGGAGAATCTGGACACATCAAGACACATGGTGTCAATTAGGTTTCACACGTCTGCTGTGGAGTAAATCAGTTTTTACTGTGTAATAAGAAAGACAGTGAATAACATTAAATCAATTCACTGAAAAAAATCATGGACTCTTTAGACCTTTTTGTTTTGATAGTCATAATCACAAAGACAAAACCGGGCTTAGTCACACAGTCAGTTTTTTGTTTGTTTTTTTGACTGAAAATACCTCCTGGTTTTAACCAAAGATAAATAACACTGAAGGATTGATTTCTATTTCGGGGGAGACGGGTCACCTTACGACCCCAGTGTCTCTTCAGGAGAGCGAGGGTTGTGGGTGTCCTGCAACAGAAGAGTGCAACTGACAAACAGTTGGGGAGGCTGAAGGGAAGGGGTGAAGAGGGGAACAGGGGGAAGGCGTTTGAGTGATTTGCTATGGAAAGAAAGAAACCGACAGATTCCACAGGGGAAATCACTCAAAATTCCCCCTGCTTTCGGGGACAATAGACCTGCCCTGCTGAGTTAGTACTGAGACGTCTGGGATGGCGCAGATATCCGCCCTGTTTGTTTTGCTTTGTGCTAGGGGACTTTAAAATATGCACCGTCTCTCTGACATGTGTGCTCGGTCATCACGATCGCCTGTAAAATAACTGCAAATAATCGCACTATGTCATGGTGTCAGCTTGCAGGATGTGACTGTGCTTCCATATCTGAACAAAAACAACAATCAACCCAAAATCTATCATCATCGTCGTTGATAAGATCCTTGATTGTGCTTTTAAAGAACAAAACAGATAGACCGTCCAGCGTTGTGTAGACCTAGGTGATGTGCTACCGGATCAAAGACTGTAAGGGAACATTTAGTGGTTGTATGTACTTTACGGTACGGTAAGATGTATTTTATCTGTGTTGCATGTCTCATTCTAAAACTGATTGTTCAAATCCTTGATTGCGATTGGCTAAAAGCCGTTGTAAACTCCAGCATAACCTTACAATTTGACCTCATAACATTCTATGATAACATTCCATATTACTGCCCAGCGAATGGCAAGGCAAGGCAATTTTATTCATATAGCGCATTTCATACACATGTGGAGCAACATCATCTGGGACACTGAAGCGTCAAAATCAGGATACCCCTGGTGCTGCACCAGCAAAGAGGAGCCCGTTTGAAAACGATTTCAACAATTGCACTATTAATGGCGATATACAAATTAATGTGAATAAATAAGCACCCCTTTTTGTCCGTAGCGCAAGTGTTCCATCTGGCTGTTGCGTTGCTTCAAGGGATGCGTGGCAACAACTTATGTAGGAACTATATTTTTTCCGCTTCGTGTCGTGCCTAACAAATCCCCTTACCTGTTCTAAAATCAGCGCAAACCACGGCCTCTTGGGGCTTATTGCTTAATTTTACTGTTCCGTTGATATCTTAGTTAGCCCATTTTGGTTCTGTCTGGAGTATAGTTTGTACAGTGTGTATTTGTGCTTTCTTATAAACCAATAAAACATTTCTTCTAAACAAAAGAGCGGCTATGCGTGTAAGAATGTCACAGTGTCGCTAGATTAAAGAAGGCAGAGATGCAGTCCAATCACTGAAGAGGTGTGTTCAGTCTGAGCGCCCGTCAGTCCAGTCACTGAAGGCGTGTGTTCAGTCTGAGCGCCAGTCAGTCCAGTCACTGAAGGCGTGTGTTCAGTCTGGGCGCCATTCAGTCCAGTCACTGAAGGCGTGTGTTCAGTCTGGGCGCCATTCTAAGACAGGTCAATCAGCTCTGTTTGCATTAGTGGGTTTGTGCTAATGAGACCTGTGCCTGAGCAACCCCTCTGTCCTTTATCACCCAATCATCCTAAACACACACACACACACACACACTCACTCACTCACTCACTCACTCACTCACTCACTCACACACACACACAAAGAGACACACATACAGTAAATATGTACACAAACACACAAACGGACACACATGCACACACATACAGTAAATATGTACACACACACATAAACACAGGCACTCTCACACACACACACACACAATACACACACACACACACACACACACACACACACAGAGCAGTGTCCACAGCAGCTGTCCAGTATTACAGGTCTAAGTTGAAGCAATTCAGAGCCCACTGTTGTTGAAAGGGGAAAGTGACCGGTGACACTGGACAGGGCTGCATTGTCTGTACCGGTTTTCGCCAACTGTCACTCGCAAGGAATTTCTCCCGGCATTCCCGCTCAGACGACATCAAGGGACAGGGGTCGTGGCGCCGGAGTCGGAGCTGGAATCACGGAGGCCTGGAAACAACACAACAGTGCGACACAGACAACCACGCTGGTGACAGCAGAGGGAATGCAGGCTTCCAGTCACCCCTCTAGAGAGAGCTCTGCACATATGGCGCTTTCATGTCCCCATTTAACCTCATCACATCCGCCAACAAGCTCAGACAAGTGGATACAAATGGGCCTTTCCTTCGAGGTGATGTGCTGTGAATGGGCCTTTCCTTAAAGGGCATGTACTGTGAATGAATAAGTGACCTCTCCACATGTTTTATATTCTCTCTTACTGTGAAATATCTCCACCACTTATATTTTTATGTTTCACACTTTTACTCTCTCTCCCCCTCTGCTTGGAGTCACTCTTTCGCTCCACCTCTCTCTCTTTTTCTCTCTCTTTCTTTCTCTCTTTCTCTGTCACAGGTC
>NC_137914.1:9085462-9095462 GCF_963457725.1 Sprattus sprattus
CTTACCCGGTCAAACAGTTCTACTTATATGGTAACTTCCTTACAACCAGTTTGTTGCAGGTACTTATTTGGGTTTTAGAATAATATATAAAACACAGAAGTGCAATTGTCTTATGTACATTATACACACAAAAGCATGACATTCTGCCATGTCAGAACACAGAGGCAGCCGAACATAATGTACTTATAAATAAGTCTCCTGAAAAATCTAATTTGGAACAATAAAGGTACCAGTGAAAATAAAATAACCCTAATGTGGGACTTCAGAGAATATCATCTCTGTAGAAGAATCCGGAACAAATGCCCTTCCTCTGGAAAATGGCCTCCTGTTGACACAGGCTGAGGAACAAACCCTAAGAACAATGCAGCTTCACTGCCTCAAAGCATAGCCCTGTCATTGCTGTTGTGGATATAATTTTATTTGTTGATATTTGCCTTATTATTGATTTACTCCCATTTACATGCTGTGCTTTGGCAATACTGTTGTATGACATTCATGCTAATAAAGCCCCTTTGAAATTGCAAATTAAAATTGATAGAGAGAGAGAGAGGGGTAGAGCGAGAAGGAAAGAGAGAGAAAGACGTTTGATGTGAAAATTGATTCTCGTCATGCTTCCCTCACAGCCATTGGGAGACTCTAATCAAGTCCACCACTACGTTAGTCCAGTATTTTCCACTACAGCAAACCTGGCACTTTTTCCTCATAGGCCCTGGCATTTTTATTCACCTCACGGAAGGGCCACAGAGGGGTCATGGAGCGTACGCCATGCTTTTTCCTCCCACTCAAACAGTCTCTGCCGATTAGAGTAGGTCTATTATATCCTATACAGATTCAGAAGCCAACTGCAGGGCATGGACCGGGGGAAATCCATGGCAGGTAGGTTTCAATTAGCATTAGGACACCAACCCACAGCCTTTACCAGTTCATCTTGTTCTGTAGCTGGAATTGGAATTCCATTTCACACGCTTACAGTAGAGCTCATGTTGTCATGTCTCATTAAGGCAGAGTAAAGATGTTGACCATGATTGCTGTTGTGGTGATGGTCATTGTTGTTGTTGTGGTGGTGATGGTCATTGTTGTTGTTGTGGTGATGGTCATTGTTGTTGTTGTCAACCTTGCCATTGTTGCTGCTTGATTTGGAGCTGTTGGGGTTTCTGAAGGTGAAAGGGAGGGGGAGTAGGAGAGAAGCTGGGCTCAATCTGCCTCTCTCCTGGACTGCTTCACTTGTTTTTCCCTACTCTTGTCGTCCCCTTGGATCGCCTGTTCTTATCACTTCCAGGCACAGGACTGCCAACCAGAGAAGCTGGCCCAGGAGATGCATGCTAGACCAGGGAAAAAGGGAACTTGGCCTCGTAGTAACGGGAACTCAACAGGCCATCTGAGCTCAGTTTTAAAGTTCTGCTTTAGATCCTTCCACTGCCTCCTTCCTCCACTGCCGTCCTTCCAAGGTACAAATGCTGGAACACCAGAATACTTGACTCACAACCCCTCAAAGTCCAACCTCTCCCACATCATGCATCTAACCTTTGACCTTTGAGCTGTCTTAACTGATACCTAATTCACACATGCACCAGTCACTGCCCCATCTGACAGTCTGTGCCTCTGAATAGAAATAAGGCTGAATATTTTCCAAACTTTCACAAGTTTGTATGTGTCAAATGCTTGCACCTAGTGGACCAGAGAAAAATGTATTATAAAAATCGCATTTGGTTCATGTCGATGTTTAATAACAAACAAACACATCCAATGAATGTGCATGCCGTCCTCTCTTTCCTCAGCACGCTTCTCCCATGTTATCATTACATAAAGTCCCTTGATTGTGCATTGTTATTTGTTTTCCTCACAAGGGGCAAATACTTGCTTTCTTGAGTCTGCACTCTTCGTGTAGCCTCCTGGCCGGGTATTTGACTAATTGCCTCGCTCTTTTGTACTGGGGATGGGGATGGGGTGGGGGAGCGCGCGAGAGACGAGGGTCCTCTAATCTGGAAAATGTGTCTCACTCTGGCTCCAGATGTCTTTAATGACGAAGGCCGAGCCGTTTCCAAAAACCCGGGGAGAGAAGCTGGCGTCTCTCGGCCTGGGCCTATTCCGCCCGACTCTCGTGATGGCATTCACCTCGCCACTTGGCTGAGCGCATCCACAGTGGCGTGTGAAGCATGGAGCCAAGTCCTGCCCCCTCTCCCCCTCACCCTCAGTCCAATCATGCCCTTCACAAATTTCTGCATTTTGATACAAATGCGCAATAATCTTCGGGAAATAACGAAGCATGTCAGGTTTTCTTTTTCCGTGATGGACGCAAACTGGGGATCTGACTGGCGTTGTCCCATGATCCTGTCCACCTCAGTGTTGGCCAATCAGAGGCATGTGGCGCCAGGAAGCCATTTTGGCTCCTAATTAAAGTCATTTGTCATGGCAAGAAGGAGTTGCTGGCATGGAGCTTGATTTCAAGTCAGAATTCGCAGCATCGAAAAAATAATCTCGCTATTATCATGTCCAACTCCGAGTGGCCATGTCTTTCCAAGAAAAACTAAATTCCGTAAAAAAAAACATCACTCGCATTTGCCTCATCATACTGTCTACATTAAGTATGAATGTGGAGCTTCTCAAGTTTTGGAGACATTTGTTTTACGAGGTGTCACGTCATAAACTTAACACAAAGGGCTTTACTTAAGAGGCCTTTGATTTATCGTCCATTTACAAAGCTGGCTCTGCCACTGGCACGGTTTAAAATGGATCCCGATGATGCCGAACAAAGGGTGCAAAGTCACCCTTCAGTTGTTTCTCTCCACCAGCTCCTTCGTCACTCAAGGACTTCTGACTTGGCCCATAAATTTCCTCCCCTTCAATGAAGGCACATTTCTATTAGCAGAGTACTTTGTAATGTGTTGTTGATACTTGTTTGAGAGTTACCTGCCATCAAGGGAACACATGACTGACTATGTGGAAAGAGAGGGACAGAGAGAGGGACAGAGAGAGAGACAGAGAGAGAGAGAGAGAGAGAGAGAAAGGGGGAGACAGAGAGAGAGAGAGCAATGGGAGGTTCTGGTCCATCCGAAAAGTCATGCAATGAGGACTTGAGAGAATGCCAGAACCACCTTTGGTCTTCTTCCAGGGATCTTGCTAATGGTGCGAACCTCACAGCTGCACGCTCAAAGTGATGCCATAGGGACCTGTGTGTGCCCATCCTTATGAAACCTGACCTCCTGTTATCGATTTACCTCGAACTTAAGACGACATTGGCACAAAAGTCTTCATACCTTTTAATGTCTTCATACTTTTTAATGCACTGCAATGTGTGTTGTACTTTTATTTTTTTTCCCTATATATTTTTTTTAATTGTATAATTGTATGTCTGTTACTTTATATGGAGCTTGGAATAAAGAATATAAAAAAAAGTATCTCTGTAACGTGGCCAGATCAGGCTGCTCTCAGCAGATTCAACCCTTTGATTCCACTACGCTTCCCTGAAGAAAGATTAAGGGATCTCCTTTCATGTTGCCGGAGAAAATGAGTGTTGCCTGTTTAGAAGTCATGGCATTTTGATAGCAGACATCACCCAGGAGAGAGACGACTCCTTATGACGACTCAACCATCTAGCCAAGATCCTGGCCGATGCACCGTAGCGAATCAGAGAAGATATAAAAGAGTAAGCCATAAAAGGGAGCACGGAATATGACATATGGTGTATAGGATTTTAAACAGCACGGTTTCCTTGTGGATCTGCTTGGCTGACTTTACGGCACACCGGACCTCTACTGTAGCCCTGAGACCTCTGAAGACATGATTAGAGACAAGAAAACATGTATGAATATGTGGATATGTGGATGTTTATGCATATCACCATTCTTTTAGGTATAGATTCCAATATATTGCGCACATCAATAGGCTACATTCAGAGTGAATTACATTGTATTAATGGCTGATTAGCTATTTAATTCACTGTATTTGCAGGTACATATTGTCATGTTGAACTCTCTCTCTCTCTCTCTCTCTCTCTCTCTCTCTCTCTCTCTCTCTCTCTCTCTCTCGGTTTCATCACTATGGTTGTCAAGGCGGCAGTATCCAAATGAAATAGATGGAAAGTCAACAGGTTTGCCGTCAGTTATACAACTTAGTGGTTGTAAAGTATCACTGGGACTTAATCAACTTTGCCACGGGCCAGGCTTTGCACTGCCTGGGTGGGTGGGTGCCCCTTCCCCCTCCTATCCTACCCTCCCCTGGCTGCCTGAGCGAGGGGAGCCCAGTGGTTGTGGCTGTTGGCCCGGCTTATTGGGGCCCCCAGATTGCACGAGTGTTGTGCTGGAGGCCCCCGCTAGACGAACAGACTCCGTCCTTTGTTGAGCGCGCTCCTAAAAGAGGGAGGCTAACGGACAGGCTCTGAATGTAGACCCCCGGTGCGAACAGTAAACATTATCAGAATCCCACGAGGGGAGTGCCAAACAAAAGCAAACCCCTAAAAAGCTTTAATGAGCTCTCTCTCTCTCACTCACTCTTTCTCTCTCTGTCTCTCTCTCTCTCACTCACTCTTTCTCTCTCTGACGCTTTCTCTCTCGCTCACTCTATCTGATGCTCTTTTTGCTTGTTTGTTTGTTTGTTTGTGTCTTCCTCTGTCTAATTGGTTCTCTTCATTGTATATTATATTGGGGCCATCCTCTTCTCGTAACTTCAATTAATCTTATTAACCGCCATACACAGGCTGTTGTCCTCTGGGTTGCCACAGACAATCATGAGCCTTGACATGTTATGTAAATCCATAGACATTTTAGTTCACAAAAACCCTTCCACTGAAACTTGTCCCGCTGTTTTATCCGCCTTCTGTACTGAACTTCTGTCCTCTGTTGTACTTTCTTTTTCCCTGTCCTGGCCTGCCCTTTGCTACAACCCCCACCATCCCCCCCCAAAAAAAAACCACACACACACACACACACAAACACCATCCCCTCATCAGTGTGTGGCTCAAACGGGTCTGTTTCCACTCACCCGGGAGTAGCAGCTGAGGCGCTGCCCACTAATCCCTCTAGGCTGGCACTGCCAGCTGCCTCTAGTCAGACGAAAACAAGGCTGTTACACTGGCGAATGCGTACCGACCCACCGCCACTTTTCTTGCCTCCAGACTGTCAAAAACAAGGCCCTGGTGCTGACGAATGCATGTTGACCCACCGCTACCGTCTTGGAGGTGTGGGGGTCAGGGGTCACCGTTCACTGGATTTGCATGGTTAACATGGTTCCCCTCCTCAACAGTTCTCATCGCTGCCCACCTCACAGGTTCACCGAAACAGGGTGCCATCTGCGAAAAAGGTTCCTTTCTGCACACCGAAACTACCACCGACGACTGAGGGGTGAAGCTCCCCACAACCTCCCTGAGAGGACGTGACGAGCCGCGATCTTGGTCTATTCACCAATCAGATCAAGGATCTCTGCCGCGTCAAAGGCTCTGCACAGTGTAAATTCCTCTCGGATGGTGTAGCCTGCCAGCCCCCCTGCTAGATCTGAATTATCACCTAATACAGTGGCGCCTAATCCCCCTTAATGAAGTTAGCCTTAACGCAAGTCTCTGGCCCCAAACCCACCATCTCATTCAAAACCCCAGTGTAGAGACTCTCACCACCAAGCGTGTAAGACCTTCATCCAAGTTTTAATTAGATAAGCCTGGGCAGTTTGCTGTTTTTCTTCGTCTCTCTAACGCACACCGCTTGGGGAAATCTTTCCTTGGAGTCTCCGCAGCATTTTGCTGAGAACTGTGCCGATGTTTCCTTTTCCCCTCTTGCCTAACTTTCGGTTCTAGCTCAGCGTGATTTGTCATGTCGTTGTGCTAGTGCCAAATGGTAACTTTGGCAGCGCCCGCATCCTCCCTGGGCGAACTGACCACTGACTCGCTTGCCTGACAAACTTTGTCAAGCTGACGAGCTGGAGTTGAACCGGAGTCTTTATATACTTGTCTTTCCATCTCTTTGTTATGGTGCAGCAAAACCCTGCTTGGCTAATTCGGTAAACCCCAGCATTAGTGGTGAGAGTGTGGTATTTCAAATCAACTCTTCCCATTACCAGAGGAAACAGTGAAATGTCTCATTTCCCAGCGCTCACACTCGCCGTACACACACACACACACACACACACACACACACACACACACACACACACTCTCCACACGCTCCCCACAGAGCGGGCCAGTGTGTCCATTTCTAGACGCAGTGTTTGGAGTTTACTGCAGCTAGTGCTGGGTAACAGTAGCCCTCGTCTCACACAGCTGTTGCTTATGCAGGGATGGATTTGGCCCTTATCAATGTGCCCCATAACCAGCAGATATCTTATTAAAGGGTTATTTTCAAATACAAAATTGTGTGTGTGTGTGTGTGTGTGTGTGTGTGTGTGTCTTTGTGTGTGTGTGTGTGTGTGAAAGTGTGAAAGTGTGTGTGAAAGTGTGTGTGTGAGTTGGTCTGTGTGTGTTTGTGTATATGTGTGTTTCAGAGTGAAAATGTGTGTGTGCGTGTTTCGGTGTGTATGTGAGAGAAAGAGAGAGATTGCATGCGTGTACGCATAACAGCTTATCGCATTTTACAACTTTTCCAATGCTGAGGCTTTACGAAGCAAGTGGGAGTCTAAAAGCACGAAGCTTCTCGGAACTGGCACCTTTTCATAGGGAACGGGTACGATCCCCTCCACTCGGACCACTTATGAGTCATTTCCACATGTGCTTGTCAGAGTTTGATGAAGCTCTGCCTCACACTTTGTTATGTGATCTCTGCATGATGAAAATGATGCTCCTCAGAGAGTAGTAGTATGATGTTGATGTTAGAGGGGGTACTGTATGTGTGCGCGTGCAAGAGTGTGTGTGTGTGTGTGTGTGTGTGTGTGTGTGTGTGTGTACATGTGCGCGCGTGTGTGTGTTGGAGTGGGGGTGGGGGGGTGTTTTTGAGGAGAGAGGCTTGCTCCTGAAACATCTGCTAATGATTTTGTGTATGTGAGCAGAAGGAGAAGTGTGTGTGGTGCGTGTGCGTGTGCGTGTGCGTGTGTGTTTGTGCGTGTGTCAGGGGTGGGGGGGGGACTCTCTATAACAACAGGAGCAGCATTGTGTGACTAATTTGTGCACTATGTTCTGCTTGTGTTTCAGTCCTCTGGGGTGGGGTGGGTGCGATTGAAGGTGTGTGTGTGTGTGTGTGTGTGAGAGTGTGCTGGTGTGTGTTTGTTCTAGTGTGTGTGTGTGAGTGTGTGTGTGTGTGTGTGTGATGGTTCTATATCATTCTAAATGTTATTGTAGCCTTTAGCCTCTCCTTCCACACCAGCCGTTGTCCTGTGGCCCTGTAGAGAGAGGTCAAAGGTGGTTTGTCTTGAGGCCCACCTCAGTGTTTCCACCCAAAGCATACACCACCAGGGAAGCACAGCTATTCAACCTGTTAGCAGTAACAAAATAGAAATCACATTTTTTTAACCCATTCGTAGAGTTTTCTATGTATTTTTGTCAGTTCTTAGGCATGATCAGACCAGCAATCTGCAAACACAGAAGAGAAGAAAGGAGAGCTTTCTAGAACAGAGTGCATCGATCCATATCGACAGTAAGTGAATGGAATGTTGGAATGTTGGCTTGGTATGCCAAAAAGGTCTGTGTGAGTCCGCAGGTAAAAAAAAAAAACTGTGAAGTAAACTTAATTGAAGTGTACTTAGTATCTTACACCATTGGTATATTACACCATTAAGATGCACTTAAATATACTTTAGTACATATTTTTACATTAGTTCTGTTGTTTTTACTTTGACAAAAAGTTTCAACTTGGAGTACATTTGTTTGTTCAACTTGGAGAACATTTCAACCATCAAACTGTAACTGTAACTGTAAATGCTTGTATGAAATATATTTATGATCAATCAAAATGTGTGGATAGTACTTTGCAACTATATTGTAAAATATTTATAAATATAAAGGTCAAGAATTCAACAGATGCTTTTATCCAGAGTGACTTACAAAGGCCAGGAATTGAGCCTGGCTCAACTGCTTGGAGAGTAGTGATTCAAACCACTGTACCATCAACACACAACTGATGTTAATATACAGCATAATATATGTAATATACAGCATAATATATGTAGTATTGCAGCATAATATATGTTGTGTTGCAGCGAGGAGCAGAGTCATGGCTTCTCTTTAGCACTCACACTGCTTATTCAGGCAGAGGGAAGCTGACTATTGGCAGGAGAAGGTTCAGGGATCTTAGACGTCTTGAAAGCTAGCCATTAAGTACACCTGTTAATAGTATATGAAAATCCACTAAAACATAACTTATATTTAATGCATTTAAAGCAAACTATAAAGTAATTCTCTAATAAAACAGTTCTGTATATTTTTGGGGTAGTGTACATTATTTGAATACACTAAACATCAATGTATGCGTTAGTACTAATTAGAGTACTTATATTACTGGAAGTACAACAAAGTACTACTGGGGGAGAAATGTCCATGTAAATAAAACATTTGTAATATATATATTGTTTACACTTATATTGAGCACAAAACAATACTGTGCTATAAATGTACTCACTGATATGTACATTTTAAGTACATTAAAATATACTTCATTTTACATGTCTCTGCATGTGAATGTGTGTGTGTGTGCCATTCCTGTGTGTTTGTGTGAGTGTGTGTGTGTGCGTATGTGTGTGTGCATGTGTTTGAGTGAGTGTGTGTGTGTGTGTGTGTGTGTGTTTGTATGTCTATAGATGAGTGTGTTTGTGTGTGTGTGTGTATGTGTATGGATGAGAGAAAGTGTGTGTGTGTGTGTGTGTGTGTGTGTGTGTTTGAGAGTGTGTGTGAGTGTGTGTGTGTGTGTGAGTGTGTATGGGCAAGACTGGGAATGGCAGTACGTCGAGCACCAGTGCCTCCACTATCTCTAGCCTGTTCTCCTCTCCATTCTGACCCTCCTCCGCCTCTCTTTCCCACCAACTGCTCGGGTCAAAGGCCCATTGTGTCTCCCTGCGCTGTGGTGCGCTGCACTGCACTGGTCTGTGCTGGTCCTGTTCTGATCTGGGACTGGGTCGGGGTCTGGGGTCTGTGGTGTGCTGCATTGCGTCTGGGAGGGCTGGCAAGGTCACCGTCTTGCTTCGCTGGATCTTCGCATCGCATTCTCCAGGCAGGCCATTCAGCACTCTTTTGGCCGTACATCTTGTCTGTTTCATTTTTTAACTATCATTGCCGGTGGCCACGACACAGTGGAGTGTGTGTGCGTGTGTGTGTGTGACAGTGTGTGTGCATGTGTGTGTGAGAGTGTGTGTGTGAGAGTGTGTGTGTGAGAGTGTGTGTGTGTGTGTGTGTATGTGAGAGTGTGTGTGAGAGTGTGTGTGATTGGTGGGATTCCTCCTCTAAGGGCTCCCTTTGCTCGTCTCTCAGCGCGAGGGCTGTTTTTGTTCCGCGTCCGAACACGTGTGATTGGAGGAGGTTTTTTTCCTTCCCATCAACAGTAGGGGAAGACCCACAATGCTCCCTGTGCAGTGAGCTCCTCTGTGAAATGGCTCCATACCTCCACTTGGATACCATCAAACCCAGTAACACAGCTCAGTGAGTCTTTGTTCCGCTCCCTGCCCAGAAAACCCTTCAAACTTCAGAGACCTGGTTTGGCCTTCTGGAAACAGTACTCCAGCACTCCATTGGTGCATTTTTGCTTGGAGGCATAACGAAAGGGAATCCAGGGGAATATCCAGCCAAATATGATCAATTATTATCTTTTATAGGGAGGTATTGGCTCAGATTATTTTCCAGTATTAACATTAATTCCTGAGTTTGGGCTCAGGGCAATAGGGGTGGCTTTGTTGGTCTGGGAGAAAAAGGTTTGAGCTTCGGCGTATCAATAACACGCAGAGACATGGGCACTTTTGTGTGCGATCACATACACACAACCAAACACACACACACACTTACTCACAGAAATCAGTGTTTTCCAGAATAAATGTTTTTAAAGACTCTGCACTCCATGGAAAAACATCTCACAATTATCATGCCCGCCTCATAATT
>NC_137914.1:9100462-9112962 GCF_963457725.1 Sprattus sprattus
TGTTGGATACCACTCTATCCAGGCTGGGTCTAGCTGTGTGTGTTTGATACCACTCTATCTAGGCTGCCTGGCCATGGCCTGTGTGTTGGTGGATGCTACGCTCCGGCTCCTGCTGTCCATTTGATCTCATGCCCTGACTTCCTGCCGCTGGTCCCTCAGGTTTGCACGGCTGGCTGGCATTCCAGAGAGAGCCTGGCCCTGAATGGGACCCATATGAGACAGATCTCTTTACTGCCCGCGCTGCTCTGCGCTGCACTGGGCTTCGCTACTCCGCACAGGAAATTGAGAAAAACCCTGAGCTCACCTATTTCCTCCCTCCCTCCCACCCTCCATCTTTCTCTTTCTCTCTCCCTCCCCCCACTCTCCCTCCTTCCCTCCCTCTCTCCCTTCCACCCACCATCTCTCTCATTCTCTCTCCCTCCTCCCCCCCTCTCGCCCTCCTTTCCTCTCTCTCTCTCTCTCTTTTGATGCAGAATTTATGAGCCCCTCTGTCTCCCAGCCTTTAAGATTTTTTTTAGATTTTCTTTGATTGCATTTTCCTTCTCTTCACCCTCAGTCTTCACGAGTTGTAAACTGGGGGAGAGGAATGGGAAGACTTCAGGGTCTTTTTTTCCCCCTTATGCCCAGCGGTTTAAAGAAATAATGAAATACCTTTGAGGTCCATGAACTGTCATCATAAATTCTCTTTGGTTGTCAGTGGCCTGGAGTTTTCTGTACTGCAGTTGCTGCATCATGGGACCTGTAGTCTTCTTAAAAATGGCCCATGGTGGAGGCATTTAAAAGCCCATTTCACTTTTTCCAGGGTTTCGCCGTGCATGGGAGCCTGTGTCATAAATTTCTTAGACACTCTTCTTGGCATCCGAGGGGCTTTTGAGCCGGAACACAGGCCGAGAGAAAACAAAAGCGGTTTAAGATGTCGAGGTGTTGACGGCTGCTTCAGCTGCCTGTAAAAGAAGCAGTCGTGAGGAGGACCCTGTGAGATGGAGGTCTGGGGGAGATATATGAGTGTTCTTTCTTCTGGGGAATAAAACACAGAGTGTGTATTTGTCAGTGTTTGGTTAAGAGTTCTGGAGCTTCTTTAAGGCTCTGGAAGAGAGGATAAACCCACCCAAGGGCAGGTATCTGTTTAGGCTATTAAGGTCTTCACTGCATGGCCAATGTGAAAAATCAAAACCAAAATAAATAAACCCAGGCACAAACATTTTTGCATGGACACACACACAAACAAAAACACACAAACATATGCGCATGGACACACACACACACGCACGCATAACTGCACCCCCACACACACACTCACACATACACGTAGACACACACACACACACACACGCACACACACACACACACATACACACACACACATATGCAATACGGTATTGTGAGGCGGAGAAGTGTTTGTATGCCCTCCTTCATATAACTAGCTGTAGTGTGAGCATGCCCAGTGGCACAGAGGAGGCTGAAAGCTATCTTTAGTTTAGTTGGCAGGAGGTGCGGCGCAGCTTGGCCCGTGCCCTGGTGCCAGTCTCAGAGCTGTCACTCTCCTGCCCGGGGGCCACTCCGGGGGTGTGGAGCATGAATGCCTTGGGCTTTAATCTGTTTAATTCAATCGGGAAGTCCCCCCCTCAATCTCTCACAGGCATTGCATTCCAGCATTCAAGATATACGTACGTGTATGTGTGTGTGTGTGTGTGTGTGTGTGTGTGTGTGCGTGTGAAGTATGTGTGTGTGTGCCTATCCGCAAGTTCATGTTTGTATTTGTGTATCTATCTCTCTCTGCATGTGTATGTGTATGTGTATGTGTGTGTGTGTGTGTGTGTGTGTGTGTGTGTGTGTGTGTGTGTGTGTGTGTGTGTGTGTGTGTGCATATGTGTTTGTGTGAGAGAGAGGCTCTTTCTCTCCCATTTGGCTCCATATCCTCACCTTCCCATCACCACCACAGCACTCACACAGTGAACTCTTTGTTTACGACTTAGATAGCCGGACATATCTGAACACACCAACCCTGTAGCCAACGCTTTTGGGCCTTTCTCGCCGGACACCCCTCCAGTCACTGTCAGTCAGTCAGTCAGTCAGTCAGTCGGTCTGGAGGAGGTGCCAGACTCTCGAGCTGCCAAGTGGGGTGCTGATTTTTGGGGTGCTGGGCTCTGGCTCTCCTCCTCTCTGTGGTTTTCAGACTGTACTACTGGGTCCCTGGCCGTGGCCTTGGGTGGCCGATCTCCATTACAAAGAGCCCCAAAAGCCGCCTTGGCCCAACCCCCCCCCCCCCCCCGCCCCGACGGCACGGTGCTGCTGGTCGGAGTGTTTAAGCAGGAGATGAAGAGAGGGTGAAGGCAGTGGCCCAAGGAGTGCTGTCTGTTATGGTATGGTAATGTTGGCCCGGGAGGTTTAGGAAAAGGGTGGAATTACAAATAGACTTGGCCTTGAGTGGGGCGCTGGAAAGACTGGAAAGTGAGAAGTGATGGACACGTTCATAAAGACAGAGAGAGAGAGAGAGAGAGAATGAGAGGGAGGGGGGCAGAGGGAGAGAGAGAGAAAGTGGGAAATGGAGGGACAGAAAAAGAGGGGGGGCAGAGGGAGAGAGCGCGAGAGAAAGTGGGTGATGGAGGCACAGGGGGGGGGGGGGGGTGGGTGGTGGTGGAGGGGCAAAGAGCCGAGATAAGCGGGGAGTCGGCCTGAAAGACAGGAGTGAAAGGTGTGAGATTCTGATGAAGTAAGAAGGACTGCTAAGAGGTTGGCCTCCGTTAAGGACGGAACATTGGAGCTGACGTTCTTGACAACCCCGTGGCGAACGAGACGGGTTTCCACAACCTTGGCTGAACCCGCCAGGTTCCGCATCAGGACGGAACCTGGTGGCGAGCCACTCAAAAAAAAAATGTGGGCGACCGCTTCGATGACCCATGACCCGGCAGCCACAGAGGGGCAGAGAATTCACAGCAAACCCATTGTGCACGTCTGACCTTCTTCCAGATTACATCTGATCAGCGCTTAACGCCAGTTGGACCAGCACTTGGGCTTTCTTATGTAATTTGTTTTCTTAAAATGCACCAATAATGGAGCCCCAGGATGATTTCATTCAGTAAAACAGAACACTAGCTGCCTTCCTGCCGCCAGAGAGGCCAAGTCCACTGGAGGGAAGTGTGAGATGGCTGAGTCATTATTGAACTCCCACTGTGCAGTGTGTGTAAGTGTGTGTGTGTGTGTGTGTGTGTGTGTGTGTGTGTGTGTGTGTGTGTGTGTGTGTGTGTGTGTGTGTGTGTGTGTGTGTGTGTGCGCGTGTGTGTGTGTGTGTGTGTGTGTATGTGCGAACATTGTGGCAACCATTTTCACTGCAGGCGCATAGCAACCACAGTTCCCTTGGATTGGATCTTCACAGGTCCAAAGGGAAGTGCAAGCAGATGAAAGATCATGGCAGGGCTGTTTGGTCCGGGACTTTGCAGATGTATTGCTCTTGTTTGCATTTGCTATTGCTGATTGATGATGATGGGCTCTTGCTGTCACAGTGAGTGAGTCAGTCAGGATACGATAAACGATTGGCGTCCGTGTGTGCTTGTTGTTCTTGGTCAGCTCTGGCTCTCCAAATGGTAAATGGTTTTGGTGCCGAACTGGCCAAGATACACCGGATCCGCCGCACCAGATTGGGCTGAGATCCGACCCAGCGTCTGTGGCTATGTGGCACGTGTTGAGGGACGTGAGTCTGCAAGTCATCTATCAATGGACTGCATAAACACGCATCACACAGGAGGCAGCGGCCTTGGGGGAGCTGGAGCCTCACACACTCATGTTCTCTGGCCAACATCAAGAGACTGATCAGTCAGCGGGAGGATTAACACTCAAAGCTTCATGGATGTTCACTACACACAAGGATGCAACTTGAGCCTGAGTATGTGTGTGTGAGGGTGTGGGTGTGTGTGTATGTGTGTGTGTGTGTGAATGGGGGTGAGGGTTAGTTATTGTTATACTGATACTGATACCGATGCATACTAAATCATGGGGAGAAATGTGATTTACTTTGAAAATATCATTCAAATGAAGCATTGATTTGTCCCTGTCCTCATTCCCCCCCACCCCCCCCCCACCCCACCCCCCCCGGTAGGGCAACCCTAGCTCAACACAGAGTGCCCACAGCTGGGTGGCGTGTCCTGAGGGTCCCCTTCATCAGGTGAAGAGAGACCCACGGCAGCCTGAAGTCCCTGAAGTCTTTCAGATGCGGAGCACACAAACCAGCGGAGGAGAGAATCTAAAGAACAGTCGTCCCATTCAGGGCCAAAGTGTAGAGGGAAAGGGGGAGGATGGAGTGAGAAAACACACACACACACACACACACACACACAGACAAACACACACACACACACACACACACACACAGACACACACACACACACACACAAACACACACACACACACACAGACACACACACACACATACACACACACACACACACACATACACACACACACACAAATACACACACAGACACACACACACACACACTTCAAGTTTGGGATCCGTGCCGACCTGTTTTATATTTCTCTGTTCCTCTTCCCCCTCTCCCTCAGCTCTCTGCCTACAATAAAGCATGTGGTCAGGGATGTGGGAGTGTGTGTGCGTGTATGTGTGTGTGTGTGTGTGTGTGTGTGTGTGTGTATGTATGTGTGTGTTTGGAGGGAGAGTAGTCTACCCCAAATCTGCACTTCTTTAAGTGTGAATAATACCTGTCAAAGTGTGGCCTGTGATATCGATCCAGAGCTTTTAAACTGCAGCCCACAAATTTGGATAGCTGTCAGCTACTGTATGTGCTGGCTGGCTGGGAGGCACTAGGAGCTGCAGCTGGCCAGGGAAGACAGCGCTTTCCACGGCACTCTTTAGCTTCAGGTACTGAGTGGTTTGTAAAATGGAGTCTGAGTGATTTTAAATCTGTAAGAGGAGAGAGAAGCTTAAGGGTTGGTGTGTGTGGAGTGTGGAGTGTGTGTTCAATGCAGGTTTTAAATGAGCACCGGCTCCAGATGTGATATTGATTACTCTGTGCTGTGTTTGACAAAAAACGGTGTGTCTGTGTGTGTATGTCTGTGTGCATGCGTTGTGTGTGTGTGTGTGTGTGTGTGTGTGTGTGTGTGTGTGTGTGTGTGTGTGTGTGTGTGTGTGTGTGTGTGTGTGTGTATGCATGTATGTGTGTGTGTGTATGCATGTGTATGTGTGAGTGCTGAAGTGTTGGTTGAAGTGAGGGAACCTGTTATTGAAACACAGAAAAAGAAAAAAAAGCTTCTGAGTGGGTCTGCTAGATTGCGTCAATGGCCGTGAGCAAAGGTCCGCGCCAGTAAAGCTCTTGTAATTGCTCGCCGAGAGCCGCACTCATAAACATGCCTCTGGGAAGCAAACAAGGGGCTCATTGTAAAAGCCATGTGCATCTCGACACACCTCATAGTCTCCTTACACACCCACCTTCGCCATAACCACACTACCGCTCCCCGTCCACCGGTACTTTGTCTCGGCAGAAAACAGAAGCATACACCACCACCATCACCATTACCCCCCCCCACCCACCCACACACACAGCTAATAACAAGTCTACACTAACTGCACAATTAAAGGCGTAAGTGCTTGAGCACGTGTGCACGCCACAGATGTACGGAGGTATGGGCATAGCAGGGGGTCGGGGGGCGACTAGGGGAAACAAACTTTGGCCTGTGGCTTCAAAAAAGAAAAGAAAAAGGAGACCTCGGTGCACAGACGGCGAGTTGAAAGGAAGGGTTTTCATCTGAGGGGCAGATGATGAGGTAAATGTCGAAGTATACTTGTGTGTTTTTTACATACAGAGAGACCTTGTGCGGTGTTTTTGGGAGGGGGTGTTCTGTGGGTGCATTAGATGGGAGGAGGGTGGGATGGGGGACGTTGGAAGGGGGTAAGGGCAATAATTAAAGCCAGATGCATCGTAGATGTAGGGATATCTGTGGGGGTCTCTCTCTCTTTCTTTCTTTCTTTTTCTCTCTGAGAGTGTGAGTGAGTGCATGTGTGTGGATACTGTAGTGTGAGTGAGTGCATGTGTGTGGATACTGTAGTGTGAGTGAGTGCATGTGTGGGGATACTGTAGTGTGAGCTTGTATGTGTGTGTGCGTGTGTGTGTGTGTGTGTGTGTGTGTGTGTGTGTCTGTGTGTGTGTGCGTGCGTGCGTGACAAAAGAGAGACAGAGAGAGTGGATTGATTGAGAAATCCAGTGTAATATCGTATAGCATAAGTGCACACACACACACACTCACACACACACTCACACACACACACACACACACACACACACACACACACACACACACACACACACACAGACACACAAATCTCATTTCCTTAAGGTCCACGGTAACAACACTGAGTGATTAGACTGCCTGAGAAACCTGTGCACAGCACTGAACCAGATCACATGGAGGTCAAAGAATGGAGACACTGCTTGCTAACGCAATATGCCACACGGCAGACCATCGTTGCCAGACATCATTGTGTGCTAACCCAGTCCGAAAAGGTTTGGGATACAGTAAGCTGTCTCACCTACACAGTACTGTAAAAAAGGTTTGGGATACAGTAAGCTGTCTCACCTACACAGCACTATAAAAAAGGTTTGGGATGCAGTAAGCTGTCTCACCTACACAGCACTGTAAAAAAGGTTTGGGATAGAGTAAGCTGTCTCACCTACACAGTACTGTAAAAAAGGTTTGGGATAGAGTAAGCTGTCTCACCTACACAGTACTGTAAAAAAGGTTTGGGATAGAGTAAGCTGTCTCACCTACACAGCACTGTAAAAAAGGTTTGGGATAGAGTAAGCTGTCTCACCTACACAGCACTGTAAAAAAGGTTTGGGATAGAGTAAGCTGTCTCACCTTCACAGCACTTTAAAAAAGGTTGAGCTTTTTTTTGAAGAGGAGCACTCTGTAGATATTGGGCTTTTGAGTGTGATGAGTGAATGAGTGAGTGAGTGTGTTTGTGCTCACAGGAATTTCCTTCTTTTGACCAGAGATCACATTTTGAGAGCTATGACAAAGTCTCTTCTGTTTTGGCCAATCATGCGCTCTGGAAGGTCCTGTCCAGAGTTGCGAGGGGAGAGCTTCCCCAGCCTGAATCACATTTACAGGGACGGGGGGAGGGGCACACACCTGGCTGCCTGCTAAAAAGTGTGTGCGTGTGTATGTTTGGGCACGTGCATGTGTGTATGCGTGCATATGAATCTTGCAGTTGAGGACAGAGAACATACAGACATGGCCCTTTAAAAATGGATTTGATATGACATGACATGCCTGTTCAGGATAACTGTACTTGGGTCTGCATATACACTATGTCTTAGCACCATACACACTCTACATGTCGGCCTACATACTGTATAGCTGTGAGCGAAACAAAACAACGAATTGTGTGAGTAGTTTTGCCACAGTTTACTTCTTAGTAACCTATCAATGCTATGGTTTTAAGGTGACCATTACTTGCCAATCGACACGTAAGCCTACATATAAAAAATTCTCAATGAATGTGTGGACAGGTTGTGACCTCAGCATAAAACAAAATAATTCACTGTGTAAGTGGCTTGCCACAGTCTACAGTAACTATGGAGACCTTGACTTGACTGCTAGGTGTTGGGTGGCATCTTACAAAAATATGACAACTATTCAAGAGCTTTGCCCTGACCCGGGCCCCATCTATACTACTGTTTGCTGCCATTCAGGGGAAGGTTTGTGGTATTGACAGCTGCAGACACAGTGGTGGCACTGAGGCACAGCCTTTGTCTTCCGGTGTGTGCCGAGCGTTGTCAAACGTTTGGCTCTCACAGGCGGTTAAAGGTGAGGCCAGCCGCAAATGTTTAACAGAGGCACTAAATCACGTCTGATTGGGGCGCAAACATGGCACAGGCTCACGTTTGGAAAACAAACCAGGGGTTTAGGATGCCGCCTCGCGAAGATCCACGGAGAGAATGGAGAGCTGGAATCCTGATAAGGATTTGATTTGGCCGTTAAAACGTCCTTCGAGCGTGTGCCGTAAATCTCGCCTTCCCGCATGGCGACCTGTGAAGGCTGTGGAGAAGCACTTACCTTACACCCTAAATCTTTTCACTGGGGGAGCCCTGTGGAACAAGTCACCTGCCACACACACACACACACACACACACACGCACACACACACTCAATGGTCCCCTTGCCATTCAGACTCAATCGTGGTGCTTTTCTGTGGAAATGGTCATTCTGACTTTAATACCAGAGTTCTGGTGAAAAGGGAGGTAATTTACTGCTGTCCATTCGGCCCTGTTAAAGATGGAGATCTGATTTTATGGATGGTGTCAGATGTTAATGGTTGAGGTTTACTGGGTAAATGATGGGGTCAAACCACCTATGATCCAACCCCCTCCACACACACACACACACACACACACACGCAAACATACACATACACACACACACGATACAGGCCACTTGGAAAATGTTGTGATTTTCGTGTTTCTCTTTTGAATTTTTGTGATTTTTTAAAATGTAAATGTGTGAATGATACAGTTTTCCTTCTGGGGAAATGTTGCAGTTTTGTTTGCCACATCTCTGATGCTAATGGCCCATGTCTTGTGGCTTCAGTGGGACACACACACACACACACACACGCACACACGCATTCATACATACACTCACACACACTCTCAACCTATCAGGCTATTAGCCCTGATTGCCTGCACATGTGCTCAGCGCTAAGCTAACATTCCGCTAAGGCAAAACTGCCTGGGGTCTACGGACTACAGCTGGCGAGGGATGAAGTGTATGAAATCCATATTTGAAAAAAAAAAGAAATGTCTCCCTCCCTTCCTTTTTTTTCTTTCGTTATTGTCATAATTGAAAGGCGGCCATTTCCCAGGTCAGAGCTGTGAGAATGTGCTCACAGCATCCCTCCGCTAAGCGGCTTATGTCATGGTTCTGGAATCTACTCCCGGGCTGTTTCTCCTGCGACTGCGCCTCATAAACAACAAAGAACAGACACAGAGAGAAAAAAGAAGAAGAAGGTAAAGCAATATTAAAATGGTAGAGAGAGGTGAGGGGGGAGTGTGTGTGTGTCTGTGTGTGTGTGTGTGTGTGTGTGTGTGTGTGTGTGTGTGTGTGCAGGATATGGATACGGTGCTGGAGCGTAAACGGGTAGTGTGGCGTTTTGCTAAAGAGGTTTTCATTAAAACGCATCACTCATCACATTTTCACTACTGGCCCCAGCTGTACCAGAGGGCCACTGCATGCAGACTCTCCCAGATGGAGGAGAAGGAGAGGCCTCTTCAACACCAGACCCCTGAGAGCAGGGAAACCATATACGCCTAAACACCGCACCTACAGTATCCACACACACACACACACACACACACAGACACACACACACACACACACACACGCACACGCGCACACACACACACACACACACACACACACACACACACACACACACATATACACCTGAGAGCAGGGGAACCATATATGCCTAAACAGAATCCACAGACCCCTGAGCGCAAGGAAACTATAGACAGCTAAACACCACCACTACACTATCCACACACACATACACACACACACATGCACACACACAAACACACACACACAGGGGCGGACTGGGACAAAAAATCGGCCCGGGCATTTTGGACCAGACCGGCCCACTAAATTCGATAACACACCTTTTTAATCTCGAATGTCTACACCAATCAGGCTTATAGCTAGCAGGGCGTCTGCCCTATAGTCTACTAAAAAATAAGAAGAAACGGGACGCCCTACTTTTAGGCAGGACGGCCTAAAGACGCCCTATTTTTCTCCCGTTTTACCTGTTAACTTCGCTGAATGTGATCAAAATTCACCGTTTCAGTCGCTTCAGTGCTTAGCGAAGTCTAGAATCATACATATGACCTGCCAATTAGAAAATACAAATAGCATTGCTGTATTCCCGCTACAACAACGTTGCATCATGATTCCAACGAAACATTGATTCACGGGCTCGCAGAAGCTCCAGAAGACAGCTGTCTCACCGCACGTCACTGAACCTACTACTGTATGAGTTCAACAAGAGTTTGTGTGTTAAGGTGGTGGTCTTAATTAATCTAAATGCAATCATACACTTTAAAGCTTTGTTCAGAATACGGAGGTATAAGATCGGTCGATATTTTCCATGAAAATAGCGACTGAAGAACCCCCTGTTCTCGTCTCCGAGAGGACAGGCTGTATTGCTCCCTTTTCTAGAAGGGAGTCTATTTCCTCCTGTAGGAAACGCGCTTGATGAGGTGGCATTAACGTTTGAACTACGCCCCTGAACTTCGGGGGGGACGGGAAAACTGGAGCGTATAACGGGCTATCATAATTAGGTATCTGGACAAATTGGCATATTTTCGGAATACCAGGGTTTGGGAATACTGGGCTTTCGGAACAATTGACATGGCACCGCGCACCACTCAAACACACAACATAGAGTGTAGGCTAACGGCTGGCTGTTTCAGAGTACAGTAGGCTGAGGGCTAGCAACAGCTACAGACTTGTCTTGTATTTAGCTATGCAAACGAACTTGGCCATAGAACATAGGTTCTAAGTCAAACATATTTTAGAGACGTTTTAATTCATGATCAGTAAGCTTACCGTAGGTCGTTGTATCGTATCTCCCTGGCTGTAGCCACCAGCACTGTCATCCACGGGAGCTGATGGCAAAGTTTAGCTAAAGGTAGAAGGTGTTTGCTGATATGATTGGACGAGACCCTAGTCACTCAAGAAGACGGCCAATGGGCCGCAGACTAGCGTGCGCGTGTCAAGCATGTCAAGGCCATGGGCCACGCTGTTTACCGTCCTAATGCATTATGTAGGCATGTCCAAATCGAAAGGGGTTTGTGTTGGGTCAGCCCAGGGGATGTGATTGGGCCAGCCCTGTGTCAGTAGGGCCGCTGATGGACTCATTTCGTGGGCCAGCCGGTCAGACCATTATATGGGGAAAAAAAAATAAATTAAAATTCGGGACCATCGGCCCATATTGCACCCCGGCCCAGCGGGCAAACGCCCGGTATGCCCGATGGCCAGTCCGTCCCTGCACACACACACACACACACACACACACACACACCTACACACACACACACACACACACACACACACACACATACACACACACACCTGAGAGCAGGGGAACCATATATGCCTAAACAGAATCCACAGACCCCTGAGCGCAAGGAAACTATAGACAGCTAAACACCACCACTACACTATCCACACACACACACACACACACATGCACACACACAAACACACACAAACACACACACACACACACACACACAAACACACACACACACACACACACACACACACACACAAACACACCCACACACACACACACACCTGAGGCCAGGGAACGTCTACAGTGGCTGCAGCAACACACATTTGCATTGCGCCACACCAGAGACCAGACTAGGCTAGGTCACCTGGGCCGTTGCTATTGGACGATGTTGTTTGGGGGGATTTGGATATTTGCTTTGGATGTCCGGCCTGTGCATCTCATCCATGTCAATGAGTCCTCGTTCGCTCAGCTCTCAAGGATAGAACTTCTGTAAAAACTCAGACAAAGCTTTGAGAGACGAGTGCAGTTTTGTGTCTTACTGCACTGAGGGAAAACAGATCTTCGCCGCGGCGTGGGCAGATTTTCGCTCCGGCACATTCCTCTTGTTTATGTGGCCATCTATTGCTGTGTTTACGAGAGCAGGGAAACACGTGAAGCTCCTCTGTGTTTGAACAGATCCGTTTATCTGCAAATAACATTTTCTAGAGGTGAGGGCACAATACACAGAACAGATATGCCAATGTAATGACCATTTTATACTTTTTAATACCTCAAAAGTATAAAATATTGAAGCCATTTTGGGGAGCTGAAAGATAAGGGCGCTTATCCGAAAGTGCTCGCAGATGGTCTCGTGCTGCACACTGAAAAACAGAGGGGATTGCGGAGCCACATATTTAACTAATCTACAAGAAAATTGCTGTATTAGAAGGAGCCTGGCCGCAATTAAACAGATGTACCGAAAGCCAGTCCAGATTTTATGTGATCGCTTCAAAACCACTGCCATGCTTATATATAATGGCTTATACTTGTTTACCCTCTTTGCCAGTTATGAGTTAACAACCAAAACGTGAAAGTGAAGGAGACCATGCTCGATGTCAGGCTTTATTCAAATACCGGTGTAAGATGATTGTAAACTTGTAAACACTCCGGCAGCACAAAAAAATACTAACCCTCCCTGCACCTCCTCCCACCTCCTCTCGGTCCTGAAAAACGACCAAATCAGCGTGTGATTGGTTCTTCCCCTCTGGCTCCCGAGTACCTGGAGTGGGGGGACCATCTCTTAACAGCTGTCAGCGATCATTCCCCCGTCCGCTCAGAGGAATATAGCTCTCGCAGGAGGCGTCCATGCCAGAAGAGACACATTTTTAAGAAACGTGATTTCCTCTTCACATTTGAGCTTCTTCCTTCGTCACTC
>NC_137914.1:9115462-9160462 GCF_963457725.1 Sprattus sprattus
GGGTGAGCGAGTGAGAGAGAGTGTAGGTAAGATCAAAAGGCTATATCAACACAGTTGTTTTCATGGTTATGGCTATTTTGGCTTCCATCAGATTGGAGTGGGAGGGTGGGAGAGACAGAGACATAGAGAGAGAGAGACTTTTCCTTGGGTGTCCCCCCCTTTTTGGATTACATTTCAAGGCAGCGGTTTGGGAGGGGTATGCTAATGTCCCGGCCCTGGCTGCCTGCCCCCTTTGAAGAGGCAGAGGGAGAGGCAAGCTCCCGGTCAGAGGGAGAGAGAGTGAGAGTGAGAGTCCTCAGTCGTCTGCCTGCGAGAGCTAAGTCAGCAGGTCCCTCCATCCCCCTGCAGCTGCGTTTGTGTATGTGGCCTCGGCTCTTGCATTCACTGCCCCTTTCTCCCTCCCTCCCTCCCTCTCTTTCTCTCTCTTTTTTTTCTGAGTCTCTCTGTATCTCACTTTCTCTCTCACTTTCCTTTGCTTTCTTGTGCTTAGTGTGACACTTTCTCTCTCACACTTCCTGCCAGTCCCCTTACACCCCTCCTCTGCCCCCCTTATACCACTCTCTCTCTTTCTCTCTATCTCTCTCTCTCTCCTCTCTCTCCTCTCTCTCCTCCTCCTCCTGCTGCTGCTGCTGCTGTGTCCAGTGTGTCTCTGTGTGCCCTGTTCTCTGTTTCTCATTGCGTGCTCTGCTCCCTCTGCAGCGTGTGCAGGACTTCTGGAGGCAGCGAGGCCATGCCAGCGCAGATGTTTCCACGGCGGCACGTCTCCGCGGCGACCAACTGAAGGAGACTGAACGCTCCAGGGAACCTTGGAGGGGACACAGGCGACTAAAACAAACAGCCAAGCACAGCCACCGAGGGGATTGCAAAGAGTACGGCTGAAGTTTTTGTTTTAAATTCAAAAACTTTTTGAAGAGAGAATTTTTTTCCCATAAATTTAAGCCCCACATTTTTGGGGGCGATAATAGTCTTTCATTTATTGACCAGCTGGATGGTGGACACCATGGCCCCCAGATGGGCTCCTCTGTCCTTTGCCCTCGGGGTTCTGTTGGTTTTGTCACTGGTGGACGCCAAAGGAACTTTCTACGGAGCCCCTTACCGATATAACCTGTACAAGGGTGGGGTCAACCCACACCACTACAACCCTGTGAAGCCCATGACCCGTCACAAGTAAGTCTCACCCCGCTCAACAACCCTTGTGTTGCACCTTAAATAAATTGCCTTTTTCTCTCTCTCTCTCTGTATAACCTCCCCGTGTTTAAAAACATTCACACACGTGTTTGTAGAATCCAAATCAGTCTCCGCTTGCTGACAGACACTGATGTTTTTGTTAGTGCACCTCTGTGGGATTCTGTCTCCCAAAAAGCTGTCATGTCGTGAAAAGCATATGACAGCCGCACGTCATGTTAATGTCTGTTGTTTAGCGGTTTTAAACGCAAGCTGCATACACATGCAGGAAGACTTACGGGAGATGATTCAGACGTTGTAGGAACACACCTATGATGGAGATTAGGCGCGCGGGATACAGAACAAATGAAGGATTGTGCTTTTACAGATGGGGGCTTTTAGCTTGCATAAATAACGTTTAAAACTTGATCAATGACCCATACAGCGCTACATGGAGCGAGAGAGGGGATCTACACCGTGTGTTTTGAAATGTTTGATAGGGGAGAGGAGGTCTGTGCCTTGAGTGTTGAAATGTTGAGGCGGCATGCTTGGGATTCTGTCTGTGGCCCTCACTGCGAGTTCTGGCCAGAGGAACCAATTACCACTGAACTCATACAGATGGTTTTGTGTGTGTGTGTGTGTGTGTGTATGTGTGTGTGTTTGTGTGCTTGTGTGTGTGTGTGTGTGTAGGGGCGGAGTGGCCATCGGGAGGACCGGGATTTTTCCCGGTAGGCCGGTCGGCCAATAATCTATCGAGAATCAGCCTGCAGACCGGCCTTCGCAGCCGTCGTGTCAAATTCATGAGCGGCCCATCGAGACTGCATGTACGTCAAATCATGGTCCCGTAATAATCTCTAAGTTCTCTGAGAGTTATGTGATCTAGAAGTCCAACCACTATTTATAGCTCTATTTGTCTCTGTACATCACACCTATGGTGTGTGTCAAACTCACTCCCATTAATCCAACCTTCTGATTTTTGTTTAGCCTCCTATATTGATGTAATTCTTTTTTATTCAGACGCTTCATTAGGCTACTTTCATGACCACAAATATAAATTGGCCAGCGATTGAATTCGTTTTTTGTTGAATGTAGAATGGTCGGAGCAAATTGCCTCATGGGAAATGCGTATCGTTGTGCCTTTATCAAGTGAACCCAGGGAGATAAATTAGCGGCTATCAGCGAGAGAGAGCAGGTGAAGTGGACCTGATTGAGGGACATAAGAGAAAGGAGAAAGGAGGGGGCAAAAAGGCCAGACTGAAAAAGAGGCGGATGCTGGAGGAAAGTGCATCAAAATGTACAAGAATTACGGATTTATTCAACCAGCCGTCAACTAAATGCGAGTGAGTTGACAGGACACATTGTTGCGAATTAGCATAACATTTGAGCCAATACGGGACGCGATTTGTTCCGTATTTCCATAAATGTACATATACAAATACACTGTCACTGTCATGTCTGTCACCCACACATCAACACTAAATCTAACAATAATGATCAAAAGCCGCCCGTTTGTTTGTGTAGTTGATATGGGAGGTGGAGGGGATGCGGGTTGGGCCAGTTTTGGGCACGTTGTGGGCCGGTGGTGGGCCGGTGCAGTCAGAATTGTCCCGGTGGATTTTTGTGTCCCACTCCGCCCCTGTGTGTGTGTGTGTGTGTGTGTGTGTGTGTGTGTGTGTGTGTGTGTGTTTCGGAGTACCCTGGGCCACAGAGGTTATCTGCTCAAAGGCAGACATGAAATGTGAAATATATCCAGTCGGTTGACAGCTGCTGAGATTTGTGTCCACACAGTACAGTCGTCCTGGCTATCCCTCTGTGCCTTTTTTGTGTCCATGCTTCTCTCTTCCTCTCTTTCTTTCTTTCTCTCCTTCTCTCGCTCCCTCTCTCCCCACATTCCCACCATCACCACTCAGACAGTAGAGAGCTTAGCCAATTAGTTAACAAAGCATTAACCCACGACATTGTTTATGTGCAACTCATTCGCCTGCCTCAAACCATCTAACTGGGGCAGAGAGAAGGGCAGAGGGTTGGGAGAGCAATGGGTGTATCGCTCAGGGTGGATGCATGGTCCTCAAAGAACATGAATAATCCCAGTTTATAATTTAGTGCCATCATTGCAGTAAAACGTTGTTATTAGAAACAATAGTGTACTAAGCAATACATAATCCAAGGTACTTTTAAAGGAAGTGCACACTGTGGCAACTCTTAACCTTGACTTTACCCCTTATTCTGACCCCAAGTATACATTTTTGTAGCATGTACCAATATCAAAAGTACATAGTACTTAATAAGAAGTAAATACTGTACCTAAGGACACCTCGTATAACGTGGGGCCCTATATATTTCCCTCTCCTTTGTGCTTGCCTCAGCAACACACCCCATAAATACACACATACACACCCAAACAAACACACACACAGATACACACACATTTGAGCACACACACACACACTCACAAACATGCACACGCACACACGTGCACGCACACACACACACACATACAACCAAACACACACCCACACGTGCGCACACTCACACACGCACACACACACAGACACACACACATGCAAACACACAGTCCCACACACACTCAACTCCAGACTCCCACCCTCCTCTTCTCCTCTTTTGCTTGGCTTGCTCCAGGAGTGGGATGCATCTGGACAGCTCCTCAGCTACCTGCTGCTCCCCCTCCACCCCCTGCCCCTCTTGCCTCCCCACCCCCACCCCCCACACCCCTCCGACCCTCCTACACCTACCCCATGGGCACTGCGACCCTCCACCCCCCCTCACCCCTGTCTCGCAGGTCGGCCGACAGGGCTTCCCCCTGTGGTCACACATTCCACACCCAACTGGGGCTTTTTAATCTGGGCCGGCTCAGGAGCTTTGCATGGGAGTCTGGATGAAATGGCCAAGATGCCTCAGTGATGCTGCCACAAGGGACTTGTGGATGCACACAGTTAAAACAAACAACAAAACAAACAAAACAAAAAAAGACATTCTGACATTCTGTTAGACGTGCTGAATCCATAATCAGCATTGCACAGGAATTATGTCTTCAAATACTTTACAAGTCTATGGCGCCAATGATCTCCAATTAGCTACCGCCACAACAATGGACGCATTCCTAGACTGACCATATTCACGGACCATAACCATCCCAGTATAGATTTGATGTGATTTAGAGCTCTGTCTTAGAGCCTATGTATGTGTTAGTATGTGTGTAAAGGCCAGCATGTCTTCTGATTTTAGTGATCGCTCCTGTATAAATATTGTAGCATGCAAGGGGGTGGCAGCGCTTAAGTGTGTGGGTAATAGTTGGCCCCATAATGCTTTGCGGAATGTTAATGTTTAATTCTGTGCCTAATGTTCTGAAATAGTGTGGTGAATGTCCCCCCCTTCTGTGTCTCTCTATGTTGGTGTGGGTTACTGTTATCATTTCAGCCGTGTGCTGTGTTATTTGATGCCTGTGTAGCTCTGGTGTGTTGGTTAGTGTATCTCTCAATATATTAGTGTTTAAGTGATGTGTGTGTGTGTATAGGAGCTGCCTTCTGTGTCTAGTTCTGCGTGTGTTCTTTGGCACTCCTACTCGGTCATGTGGTGTATGGGGCACAAGATTTGCCTTTAAACCTGAGATCTCTGTGTTCGCCTCCATTCTCTATTCTTCGCCATAAAACTGCATACCCACCCACTCACTCACACACACAGACACACACACACACACACACACACACACACACACACACACACACACACACACACAAACACACATACAGACACACACACACACACACACACACACACACACACACACACACACACACACACACACACACACAAACACACATACAGACACACACACACACACACACACACACACACACACACACACACACACACACACACACACAAACACACATACAGACACACACACACACACACACACACACACACACACACACACACACACACACACACACACACACACACACACATACACACATATACACACACACACACACAAACAGACACACAAACACCCACACACACAAAGCTGTGTGTTTCTTGGAGCTGACAAAATTTGACTTTGGTTTTGGATAATGCCATTTGAATACAATCCGCAGAATTTGAAGGATTTCTCACTCACACATTTTAACACACACACTGTTGTGGAGAATTTGTTTTTCTGGTTAGAAATGTTTAGAAGCCACTGTGGTGCATCTGATTAAATTGTCTTAAATGATATACAATCCAATTGATGTTTATTATGAAATTGGAATTAATGGAATGAATATAGGGTGTGTTTGTGTGTGTCTGTATGTGTGTTTAGGTTATATTTGCGTGTGTGGTTAGGTTATGTATACGTGTGTGGTTCTGCAAAGAAACACAATACAAAAGAGATACTTAGCAATCATACCTATATACATCTCACAATATAAAGCTAGTCACAACCTCACATTTATAAAAGCATTACTCAACAAGTTTCTCATGTAACTAAAGTGACACTACTTCCTACATTATTCACTTAATATATTACATTCTAGCTGCTAAACAGCACAGGTTATGCTAAACATGTCACTAATTCCCTAACAAAGATTATGTACACATTTATAACGTAACTGCTATGCGGCATTAATTAAATATGCACCCGCGATCATACAACGGATTTAAAACATCAATGCCCTGTATAAGAAACACATACTGATAGCAGAATAAACTAAAGATAACAAAAGGAACAGTAAAGATACTTACAGGCAGGGACGTGCACAGGAATTTTTTAAGGGCAGTTGCTCTGCCCTTGAAAAAAGGGGCAACACATTATTGCCAGATTTTGCCAATATCATTTAAAATTCTCAGTAACCGCCACTGCCACGCCCCCACCATCTAATCGCAAATTTTGCCAATATCATTTTTAATTCTCAGTTACCGCCACTGCCACGCCCCCGTCGTCTGATCGCAAATTTTGCCAATACCATTTTAAACTCTCACTAACCGCCGCTGCCATGCCCCCATCATCTGATCGCAAATTTTGCCAATATCATTTTAAACTCTCACTAACCGTTGCTGCCACGCCCTCGTCCCCTGATCGCAAATATATATACATTTCCTTCAGAGGGGCAACTTCAGTTGAGGAGGGCAAACGGGCAGTGGCCCGAGCAACCTTAGCCCACTCCTGTGCACATCCCTGCTTACAGGTATCTGAACGCACACAATTTAAACACTAAACTTTAAACTGTAATCTTTATGCCTTAACACCATCTGCATCGCCAGTCCACTGCTCTACTATTCCCGCCACTGGGTACCGTCAGTGCAAGCATCCCCTGACTGCACTCTGATTGGATGTACAAGTAGAGCCATGAAGGGTACATACACTAACAGAGTGACCCAGCAGAAGCAAAAGGGCTGTTCACGTGCACAGTCTTCGGGCAAATCATCAGTCCTTTGCAACACACACTGAGAGAGAGAGAGAGAGAGAGAGAGAGAGAGAGAGAGAGAGAGAGAGAGAGAGAGAGAGAGAGGGGAGAGAGAGAGACTCACACAATAAAGCAATAAAGATGGCATAATTTGCGGTTCAAACATCACAGAGCAGTCGGCCCCCTGTGACATATCCTTGGTGTCCTCTGTGGGTTCAGGTTCTGTCTCTCCCAGCGGAGCGCGGCGTTGGCTTTTCTCTACCCACTACCTTCCCCAGACGGAGTCCATTGTGGTGCTCCCTTCATTGGTAGTGACAACTCAGACAATGATCACAATGGTCAAGCAGCACTGTAGGGAGAACCAGAGCGATTAGTGGGAGTCTCGCACACCAACTCACTGCGTCTGGCTCCACAACACAAGACCATTATGGGACTCTAATAGTCATGCAGCTGAAATGATCAACCATGATGTGGTCACTCTTTATTCTGATGGTCCCCTATAGACTATCTACAGATGCTCAGATTATAAGAAAACTGTTAACAACAATGTATGGTTAAGGTTAAGGTAAAGAGTTAGGTTTGGTGAAGGTGATGTTCAATGAACAATTAGAAAGACTGAACTTAAATTTCAACAAAACCATCTGTGAGGGCGTCTCTGTAGGGGGACTATCCAAATTCCCCAAGGGGTTAATAAAACCAGGGTTGTGGTTTTGATACGCTGTTAGTACACATACTGATGCAACAATACTGAATACGTATTCAATGTTTTCAAAGTCACTCTGGAAAGCGCTTCGGGTTCATAAGGACCTCAGCGGCAGCCTCAGTGACAGCTCTGAGTATTTATGTATACTAATAAGCGGGTGAACACAACTTATGATTGTAATATTTAACAGTTATGGAATGATCAATACTGAATAATAATATGCACCATCACTGTCCCCACTGGTCAATTTGCTTTTTATTCCAGGTTTGACATAGAATACAGCATCATTACAAATAGGAATTTCAGTGATGCTAATAATCTATACCTCTATATCTCAGATAGTCTCTGTTTCTCTGTACAGATTTAATAACTTGACTTGGCTATGCAGACCTAGGTATGAGCCAATCCACTCTGCATCAGATTCATTTTCACAGACTCTGACAGTGTATTTACAGACTGAGGCTTACTGGGAGTTGTGTTCATTGTGTAATCCTGCGTTTCAAATCTTGGATCATCCTCACAGTGAGATAAGCTAACGCTGCCATGTTTCTGCATTAGATCAATGTCTTTCAAGTTACAAAAAAAACCCAAATGGCTTGGGGTTTTATTTATCGGCAGTTGAGCAGTTGTCAGTTGATTTATTTGTTCCTCCCTTTTTAAACACTGCCGACGTTTTGATTTAGAAAAACACATTTCGGCGTTGCAATCGAAAGTGGTGAACTGCGACCAGAAAGGCAATGGCCTCCTGTCAGGAACCTCTGGCTTAAGACAGCTCACTGGAAAGAACTGAAAGCTTTAACGTTGAGTTGGCTTTCTGGCTTTTCTGCTGTCTCCACAGGAGGGCTCATGTAGTCTGTCTAAGCGGGTTAGGCTTTCTGAACAGGACTGGATGGGGCTGGTGCAGTGATGTATAAGAATGATGGACAATGAGTATTTGTGTGTGTACAGTATGTGTGTGTGTGTGTGTGAGTGAGTGTGTGTGAGTATGTGCGTGTGTGTCAAGGCAAACGATTTACCGTACAGTGTGACTCTATGTGTGTGTGGGTGTCATCTTAAGGTGTCTTGAGCAGCCTTATTACAAACGCTGAAATACAATGCCCTAAAATATTTGTATAAATTCTAAAGTCCGTGTATGTGTGTGTGTGTGTGTGTGTGTGTGTGTGTGTGTGTGTGTGTGTGTGTGTGTGTGCGTGTATGTGTACAACCACAGTCGGCAATAGAGGCCCTACTGATAGCCAGAGGTCATGGATCACCAGCATCCATCAACTGGCTGAAGTCAACTTCAAACTCAAGATGGGGGTCAGGTCACCACTACACTGCACCCAGCCTTAGAGGCACATCTAAATCACTTAGCCTTCTTCTGCCCCTAGAAAGCATAGCATCGATGCTGAGCGCTAATCGCTCCGACTGGCACAGACACGTTTTTTTAAAAAAAAGGGTGTGCAAAGTGAGATCTGTAAAATCAGAATGGAACGGGATCAGCCAATTGAACTATGTGATGGTGGATGATCCAGCCAAGGCTGATGTCATCTCAGTGGATCCGGATGAAAAGCCACACAGTCAGAGTGGTGTTTTAATGTTTGAAATGTTTTTCGTAGAGCACTGCCAAAGTCACACAATGGACTATTCTTCTCCTTCTGTACGGCGAGCTTGAGTGCTTTTTGATTAGATTCCTAGTGGACATCATCAGGCCTCACTCAGCCTGCTAGCACTGCAGATTTCTCGTGACGCATGTAGTGCAATTTCCATCATGCATTTTGGATAATAATAATAAAAAAATCCTGGAAATTGACCCCAGACTCTTAATAATTACTTAATTGTTTGGAACACATCCATGATTTAATATATTCCCCATGACTGCTAGGCTAGCTTCAGAGCGCAACGCAGTGATTTTCTCCTTTTTATATAATTCTGAATAGTGAACTGTAAAAGTGTGGAAGGATTTTCCGCAGTAAAGCAGATTATGTGCGCAAGGAATTAGTGTGTATAATGAGAAGTTGTTGAATGGCTGTGTGTGTTTGCACATGTTCCGACTCAGAGCCAGTTAACTCCTTGGGATACACAAGGCCTCAGACGGATGCGTCTCCCTTCATCCCACAGAGTGCTGAGCGCTGGGGTTTGGGGGTGGATTTTATCCCTCAGAATGAGATTACCCCCCCCCCCCCCCCCCCGACCTCACACACACACACAGAGTAGGAGCTTTCTCAGACATCATTGCTACAGAGTATTCAATGTGTGACTGTGTGAGACTGAACCGAGACAAAGGTGTAGTGAACTGAATCAGTCTGTCAATCTGACGGCAGTTTGACTCAGGGACTTGTTTCTGAAGATGGATGGAGTTTCGTGAAGTGTGTGTGTGTGTGTGTGTGTGTGTGTGTGTGTGTGTGTGTGTGTGTGTGTGTGTGTGTGTGTGTGTGCATGTGTGCGTTTGTGTGTGTGGGTGGGGTGGACGTTACAAACCATTGTTCATGTTCAACTCCTGCTGGTCCAGGCACTCATGTTTGTTCTGGTTGTCCCAAAACTCTTTGCCCATCCAGTTGCTCCAGGCCTCCTCTGAAAACATTCCCAAGCCAGGCATGTATCCTGCGATATCTATGGCTTATATTACACATGCTCCCCCTCTCCCTCGCTGATGTCCAGCCCACTTGGGATCATTTGTCAGAGATGATGGTGAGTTGACAGTAATGATCCCCACTAAAGCCGATCTGATGGGACGTTCCAGGGGTGAACATGTGGCCTGCTGAAGGAGCGATTCTGTCTCGTTAGCTAGAGGGAGATAGATATGGAGAACAGCTCTCGCTTTCGCTCTCTCTCTCTCTTTCTTTCTCTCTTTTATTCCTCTATTATTCTCTCTCTCTCTCTCTCTCTCTCTCTCTCTCTCTCCCTCTCTCGACCTCCTTTGAATCACATTAGTCTGATACAGGTGCTTTACTCATTCTCTCTGCTCCTTGGATGGAAGTTCATTTAAAAAATGGCCCTGGCACTTTAAAATAAGTTTTATATTAGAGGAGAAAAAAAACCCAAGAAAGAACTTTGGACGAGACGAAGCAGCTGAAACAGAGTGGAGGTTTTTCTGCTCCCGGTTTAGTGCCGGGTTCTTTTATAGGGGACGATCACACTTTGGCTGCTGCTGGTGCGCACAAATGGCTGCCTGAAAAACAAGCCCGAGCTGACAGTTTCAACGAGGTGCGAGACAGTGCAAAAAGTTGAGAGAAAAGGGGCGATGGAGACAGAGAGAGAGAGAGAAAGAGAGAGAGAGAGAGAGAGAGATAATGAATGCGAGATGGAAATAAGAGGTGTGTTGTTCTGGCTCGGGCAGGTCAAAGATTTCCTGGAATAACATTTGAGCACCAAAAAGAAAATTCTTCTTTACCTCAGGGACAGCTGGACAGGCTCTGGTAGCCGAAACAGAATACTGGCAATATTTACAGTGGGCTCAATGGCATGGAGATGGAGCCTGATGTGTTAGGGAGGCCGGCAGGAACATAGACACTGAAGGCCAATGGAGGTAATGTGGCCAGAATGGTGTGTGTGTGTGTGTGTGTGTGTGTGTGTGTGTGTGTGTTCGGCTTTTGATGTGGTCTTTTATAAGTTTGTATTGGTAGATCAGTGTGTTGAGAAGACCCTCGACATGTTGAATCCTTTCTCTCTGGTGATGAGAGTTTCTTTTCACAGCTGATAAAAGAGACGTACACTTCACACTTTCGGGATGACAGCTGAATAACACACATTCACTCCCCAAACCGACTCATTTATCATCGTTATCATCTATAATCTTCACTGTCTCCTGTTGTGTCTCACATTGTGTGGTCTCGTTGGTGAACAGCTGAAGCATGCTCAAAGCCACACACACACACACACGCACGCATGCACGCACGCACGCACGCACACGCACACACACACACACCTACACACACACACACACACCTACACACACACGCACAAACAAACACACACACACACACACACACACACACACACACACACACACACACACACACACAGACACACACACACACACACACACACACAGATCTCACACACCCCAACTGGATGCTAACTGTGGTTGGATCTGGCCGGATCTGAGCCACATCGGGGCCATTTCTGGGCCAGATGGGTTTGAATGACAGCTGCTTTGTGTGTTACTGCCTGAAGAAGTTGACAAGGCGCTAATTAGAGTGTGATATCATGGAATACTTTTGACTAGAAGAAAATCTTCTCGTTTCTAACAATCTGATTCTGAATTTGGGTGACAGAGTGAAGTTTTTCTGACTTCCACTCTCTCGGTCGTCTTCTGTTGTCACCCCTTGACTTCCCTCTGACTTCTCTCTCTCTCTCATTCCTTTCTTTTTCTCTTTCTTTTCTTTTTTCTTTTTGTCCCTCTCTAGATTTCTTCCCTCAGACGTTGCTCTCTCACCAAGACCAAGTTGGCTCTGTGTTTCTCATCACTAAGACCAGAGACACCTGCCCAGATAGAATATCACAGTCAAGCCAAAATGACATTGGCAGACACTCTTAATAGGAAGGGGGTGACTGATGTCTGTGAGTGTGTGTGTGTGTGTGTGCACATGTGTGAGTGCGTGTGTGTGTGTGAGTGTGTGTGTGTGTGTGTGTGTGAGTGTGTGTGTGTGTGTGTGTGTGACGGTGTGTGTGTGTGTGTGTGTGTGTGTGTGTGTGAGTGTGTGTGTGTGTGTGTGTGTGTGTGCACATGTGTGAGTGTGTGTGTGTGTGTGTGTGTGTGTGTGTGTGTGTGTGTGTGTGTGTGTGTGTGTGTGTGTGTGTGTGTGCACATGTGTGAGTGTGTGTGTGTGTGTGTGTGTGTGTGTGTGTGTGTGTGTGTGCGTGCACATGTCTGTGTGTGTGTGTGTGCAAGTGTGTGTAGAGCAGGGGTGGTGTGGAGCAGGAGAGGCGGCTGGACCCTTTCAGCAGTGAACATCTGGATTCCTCTCGCTCACAGGTCCCGGGTTTTTAGTATGAAGGTCGCTCTCCTTCCCCAGTCATGCACCTGACAAACAAATCACGGATCCCTGACCGTTTTTCACCCCCCTCCAGGCGCTTCCCGTCGAGTCGCTCTGTGCGACCGTCAATCACCCTCGTCGCGCATCAAACCTTGGCTTGTCTGGAATCAAACAGACAACAGGCCATAAAGGCCCTTTATACTGTCGATAAATCCAGCTGTTATAAGGAGGAAACGACTCTGATAAAACCAGCTTGGATTTTATGATATGATTTTAAAAGCAGTTGTAATCATGTGTTAAAGAGTGACCAAGAGGTGTGAGTGTGTGTGTGTGTGTGTGTGTGTGTGTGTGTGTGTGTCTGTGTGTGTGTGTGTGTGTGTGTGTGTGTGTGTGTGTGTGTGTGTGTGTGTGTGTGTGTGTGTGTGTGTGTGTGTGTGTGTGTGTGTGTGTGTGTGTGTGTGTGTGTGTGTGTGTGTGTGTGTGTGTGTGTGTGTGTGTGTGTGTGTGTGTGTGTGTATATGTGTGTTTGCCTCGAGGGCAGGCCGTCACATTTGAAAACAAGCTGTTAGCGATTAGCATGACGTCAACAGAGCCTGCGCTGCCTCACAAACAACATTACTGTCCACTCGGGACGACAACACAGCCATGGAGAAAGTACTAGAGCACTGGACCCACTCCTAGAGAGCATTAACATCTTTCAAAGAGAACCTGATGGGTCGTGCCGGGTGAAATATCAGAGTTAGATAAACACCAACATATAAAATAAATTCATCAACAAAAAAGTTTAAAAAAAAAAGGTTTGGGGTTTGTATACGTTGTGACCTGGATCTCAACTTGTGGAGCAAAGTGCTAACTATTGTTCATGGGGACAATACCCACAGGGCATACACACTGTGGATGGAAATATGTTTATGCACGGTGCTTTGCATGGAAGTATCTAGAAAATGTGAACTTTATGCATTTCACTGCTTTAAGAGATAATAGTGTAGCTTCACCAGTTATGTTGCAAATGTCTGTATTAGATTTAGCATCTAATCTTGGATATAATTTTGAGATGCATTTCACTGCTTTAAGTGGAAATGGTATCATCCCCACCAGTTATGTTGCAAAGGTCTGCATGAGATTTTGCATCTAATGTTGTATCTTATTCTGAGGTGCATTTCACAGCTTTAAGTTGAAATAGAGCACACCCTCCAGTCCTGGTGCTTACGTGACAGATTACCTTAGGGATGATCGCCTGGCAGGGCTTCAGCTTCCTGAATAGCATGCCGCATCAGAGACCATATGTGGCCCTCATGAAAGGACCTCTGTCACGGCCCCTCTCAGCCCCAACTCCCTGGAGCCATGCTTAACTGCTGGGTAAACAGTGGAGGTGAAGGGGCGCGCAAACTCTTCGTGCCACAGATGCTTGTGGCTGCCGACATCAATAACGACTAGCGACTTGGTTAGCAGTATTTCTTTTATCGGTTGACAGCTTCTGCTAATGTCAATCCTCTGCCTGCTGACATAAGTGCACTGCTTAAAATGAACATGTTTTCTCCTGTCCGCACTTGCAGCGGTTGCAACAGCTGGCGAAGTGCAACGCACTCCATTGTTTAAGCCAGGAAACTCAGCAACTTCTCACATCTGAGAGAAATACGAGAAGAAGAAGACAAAATAACACCGTGGCTTCCCCACAACTTGGGCCGAGTACAAAGTTCTTGCAGTTGCTATAGTTGCACATTTGAACGACAAAGCAAACCGTTGGAACGGCCTGCGCGTTGCTCGGGGAATAGGATGTAGCGAAGCCGATCAGCATGAGCAGCGCTGGCGGTCGTCTCGCATTTCAAACGCCCCTCACGAAGGCGCAGCTGTGCAGGCTGATGCGTCTCATTTAGTGCTGGACTGAGACGTCCAGTCCCGCAAGACCCCATTATTGCCAAGGCCAGCGAGGGACATCCTGTTATTGACTCTCCCTTTTCCTTCTTTTTATTTTCTTCTTCTTCTTCTTCTTCTCCCCCCCCCCCCCCCTCACGTATCATGTGTCTGATGCTTAATGTCTCTCTCTCCTCCACAGAAACCACTGCGCCTTTATCGTCCAGAGGAACATCACGTGCACCATGCAGGATGGGTTGGCCACCTATGTCAAGGCGGAGTACACCACCAAGTGTATCTGGGGTCAAAAGTGCCCAGTGCTTATGTAAGCAATCCCATTAAGGCGTTTACTCTTTTCTCTCTTGCGTTCTTGACAGGCCCATCATATTCGTGATGACATATGCAATACAAATAAAAAAGGGTTTTGCACTTTGGACTTGGAACAGCTCTCTGGACTGGGGTGGTGGTCACAGTAACAGCTTGTTAAACGGTCCGGCCAAGATATATAACAGGCGATGATGAGTATGACCTTATGAAACTCCCATTATACAAACCACCAGAGACAGCATATAGGTATAGGGTCTGCTAGGGCAGGAGGTTACTATGCACAACATGTATAAAACTACTGTAAACACCAGACACAATAGATATTGATGTGAACCACATGGACATGAGTCCTCCAAGTGTTAGCGCTCTGAGTGCATGTGGACTGGTGTGTTGAGTCTGTGTGTTCATGATGCGCTCCAGTGCTTCCCCCTGGTGGCAGCACCCATACTAGGTTAGAGCGCCACCCTATCAGACCTCATGTTGTGAAATGGCACACCTATTAGCCTTGATGCTCTGAACAAAGCCTCCTGTAAACATTCATTCATTCAAATCAATACAAATTATATACACATTTCTTTTTTTATATAGAATTACACAAATGATTTACACCTTTTTGTCCCACAGAAATCATGATATGTTGTGATTACATTTGTATGTACATTCAATGAGCAGAAAACCTGACCTCAGGCTTCTCAAATGAACACATCTGAATGTAGATGACAAGCCTCCCATGTCCTCCTCTTGTATACTGTTTCTCTGAGATGAAGCCGTTTTGATAGATGTGTCAGTTCTGATTTGACACATTTGAGTTGGAAGAACAGACCTGATTTGACACGGTTAGAGGAAATCAAATCCATGCCAGGTTACAGCATACACACACATACAGCCCCCTCTACTGGTTTAGGTCAGGGGGAAACCCTTAAAGCCCTTTAAAACGACAGGGGGTCTGGAGCTCATCATCACAGGGAAGCCTGGATGAGAACCAGGCATGAGTGTCACTCTCAGCCCATGGTAATCTGTCCAGAAATCCCCTAATCCCTCTGCAAAGTCTCCTAATCCCAGGACATATTTTATCTTCTCATTGCCTTTCTTATATATAAATAAAGTAAAGCAAAGCATAGTGGTCCTTGATATGGCCGCTGCATTAAGTAGGAGAATCAGCAAGAATTAAGTGAAATAAGAAGATATTTAAGATCTAAGTAAGGCATGCTATCTTGAATGTTTCTTGGCAACAAAAAAGGTTCTATGTCTAACCTGTGAGTTACGTTCAGCGATTCTGCCACCTACTAGTAATAATGAGGATGTGTGTGTGTGTGTGTGTGTGTGTGTGTGTGTGTGTGTGTGTGTGTGTGTACAGGTATCGCACGTTCTTCAAGCCCAAGTACAAGGTGGGCTACAAGACGGTGACTGAACTGGAGTGGCGCTGTTGCCCTGGCTACACAGGGGAGAACTGCTTCGACGGCCCCACCTCCCTGCCTGACGCCATGGTGCCCCCATTCAAGGGCGCGCTGCCGCGGCCGGCCGTGAAGGGGTACCCCCGCGGGCAGCCCAAGGGGTCCGAGCCCAGGCCTGTCCCAGGAGGGCACCTGGAGCCCGGGAAGCCATACCCCGTGCCCGGAGGGCAGCCCGACGGCAGGTCCCAGATCCCCACAGGACATCTGCCATCTGGAGGCCCCAACTACGGTAAGGCTGAAAACTCCCCTTGAGTGCTTTTCCATGGACGGAGTTAGCAGTGTAGCAGTTTCGGGGCCCCGCAGAAAGAATCACACAGAAAGGGGAGAGAAGGATGAAAATAATAAGGATCGGCATGTACATGTGTGCTGGGTCTTGTTTCCCCTTTGACCTTTCCACTATTACTAATTTACTATATTACTATTTAATTTCCCAGGTCTAATGGTAGTTGTACTACTACATTGTTGTCTGTGGAAATACTTACATTTGTAATTTGTCATAAGACTGATACAACCATGCCATAAACAGATGGCCGATGCTATTTAAAATGACACATTTTCACTATAGATTATCTCCATTATATAATAGCATCATTGTCCATTAACGGCAATTGCCATGCATACCTCCATGACCTTTCATTAAATGACAGCTTTTCCTCATGCTAGATTATCTCCAATGATATAACATCATCATTATCCATTATCTGTAATTGCCATTGTAACCCTGATGATGGGTTCTGAAATGACAGCTTGTTTTTAAAGTAATTTGGCATTAGCATTGTGTTACATTTACATTGTTTTTTTGGTTTAACATTTTGTTCTTTTTACGTCTCCCGCTGTCCCTCTCTTCTTTTTTGAAGTGCCTATTACGGTACATATAAATCAACATATATTTCTCACATTTCTAATGTTTTATTTTCAGCAGTATTTTTGTCCTAAATTTCATGTATCTCTTTTCTCCTTCCTCTCTCTCTCCCTCTCTCTCTCCCTCTCCCTATCTCTCTCCTTCCTCTCTTGATTTATCTCTCTTGTCTCCTTCCTCTCTCTCTCCCTCTCTCTCTCCCTCTCCCTATCTCTCTCCTTCCTCTCTTCATGTATCTCTCTTGTCTCCTTGCTCTCTCCCTGCTGTCGTCCCGCAGGTCCTAAGGTGGGCGTCTCAGGTGAGCGCCTGGACCGTATGGAGGACGACCTGCGGCGTATGGCCCAGGGTCTGGACACGCTGAACGGGATGGTGACGGGCCTGGAAGACCGCCTGCGCGTCTCCCTGCGCGACGACACCAACAAGCTCCTGACCACCCTGCTGAGCGGCGCCCCCCCGCGCTTGCCCCCCGACTCCTCGGTGGGCTTCGGCGTCATCCCCGACGGCAACCTGGACGGCCTGAGCGGCGGCAGCAGCGACGGAGGCGGTTTCCTGGGTTACGGCGAGCTGGTCGGCAGGGTGACGGAGGTGAAGGACGAGCTGAGGGTGAAGAGCGACATGCTGGATGAGATCCAGGGAATGGTCATGGGCCACGACGGCCAGCTGAGGAGGCTGATGGATGGGGCCACAGGCGGGCCGTTACCAGGGGCCAGGGACCACAGGCTGCTGGAGGACATGCTGGATGCCAGGCTGGCAGGGGTGCGGGCCGAGATTCTGGACGGGTTCGAGAAGAGGCTGCTGGAGATGGAGGGCCACTGTGAAGACCGCATCGGGCAGGTAAGGCTTTGTGAAGGGTCCTCAGCAGATTGAGTTCTGCCTTGTTTCTCAGTGCAGATCAACTCATTGTATCAGCTTGGAATTCAACTTTGAGTAACTCTTCACCAAAGTTAAATGAATTACGACTAGTTCATGTCATGTGAATAAATTGTTACTGTTGTCAAACGTATAAAAATGAACATGGTGTCACATAGTCTTGTATCAAGTAATGGACTATGCGACTGTGATGGTGTTGATGTCTCAGCCCATAGAGCAAAGCATACAATTCATGATATAGTATGAAGTATCAAGATTATAACTCTTGGTCTTGTATCTAGTTTTTAGCACGTTAGTATAGTAGCCTAGTAGTGTATTATATGACAGACTTGATGTGACAGCCATCCTTGAGAAATCCGTCCACAATTCACAGTTGCCAGTTTATTTTATTTGCTGTCATCATCCTTCCTCTTATTGAACCACAGCTGTAACTGAAAACTGAGTGTGTGAGCTAGTGTGAAATTGATTCTGAGGAGGGGATATTACGTGATGTAGGCAAACATTTCCACAGAGACAAGTTCAGAACTGGAACACTTTCAGCGCCTTCTTAAACACTCTTCCTCTCACCAACTCTTCTTCTCTGCTCTCAACTCCCTCTAAAACCTGGGCCCGTTCAGATGCTTTAGGAAGGTTCCAGACTGAGTGAAATGACCTGGAAGTGTCTAAGTGGTAGCCATGATCAATACGGTGAATTCTCTAAATGCATAGGAAAGGTGCTTCAATGCTTCCTATCTCCTTTAGCATACAGTACACTGAAGCATTTACGAAGGTAAAGGAGATAGCACTGCCCCACAATTCCTTGCAGCAGCAACAACCCAATCAGCAACCAATCAATGTGACCCACGTCAATAACATCCGCCTTTCTATAATTAGCAGCCAAGCGTAGGTGCAGTCGGATTCTCTTAACACCACAGTTAGTCCTTATAAGTTGTACTTCGTATCTTTCCTTGACCTCATGATGTTTTCCATCGGAGAAAACGATTGGACAGACTATCCGAACGGCAGCCCTGTTTCACCCCGAACTCCAAACAAAGCAGTATGGGAAATGTAGTCAATACAACGAAAAACATTTGCAAACGGACCCATGCCACTTACACTTGCATGCCACATGATTAACAAGTACTAGAAATTCATGTCGGAACACTAAAATTGATGCAGCAGCTCGATTACTTCAATACTCGAGTACTCTGTGCAACCCCTGCTTGAGAGTAATGTACCCAATGAAATAATTCTAAATGCAATCCAGATAAATCACTTTGATAAAACTATTGCCTCTGTTCCTGTGGTTGACAAAGATCACTGTCAACCCATTTTTTTTTAGGACAACCCCTCTTCTCCGAGTTCTATCCATCATACAAAGTCATGCCCTTTCAGGAATGGCTGACAGTAGATGAGAGGATGATTAATGTAAATGTTACGGCATCATTTTGACTGTATATTGACTGCATATTGTGGGCTAGTAAACTCTCCACAGACATTTGATTGTGTCTGATTGTAGTAAGACACATAGACTGTTCTAGACTAATTCATTTTCTGGTCTCCTTTCCTCTCAGGTGCGGAAGCAATGCGAGAAGGAGCACCTGAACGGCCAGGAGCAAATGCAGCAGTCCCTGGACGGCCACGAGACGGGCCTGCGCAAGGAAATGGGTCACCTGCAGGCGCAGATCCAGGGCCTGACCCTGACCGACAGCTGCTGCGGCCAGGTGAACAGCCTCTCCCAGCGCGTGCTGCTGCTGGAGGAGGCCGTCAAGGGTCTGACCGAGTCCCAGAGGCAGCTCCAGATCGCCCTCAGTGACCAGACCATCCACATCGAGGCCATACTGGAGACCCGGCTGGAGGACATGGAGGATCGGATCAACATCACCGCCACCGAGAGGGGGCCTGGTGGGCCCGACGGTTGGCCGCCTGGCCTGCCGACGTCCCTGGACGGGTTCAACGCGCTGCTGGACGAGAAGCTGAAGGGTCTCGAGGAGCGTCTGTTTGTGGCGGTGGAGGAGCTGAGCAACGCCACGGCGCCCGCGCTCCTGGAGGGCCACGTGGTGCCGGCGCTGGAGACGGAGATCGAGTCGGTGCGGAGGCGCGTGGAGGCCGACCTGGACGGCGTGCAGAAGCAGCTGACTGACCTGGAGCTCCTGTGCACCTCCTCCTGTTCCCCCGGCTCCAGCGGAGGAGAGGGAGAGGACGGAGGAGGACGGCAGACCGGCAAGGTGACGGCAGACGACTGCGAGGAGGTGGACAAGAAGGTGTCCGGCCGTCTGGACTCGCACGACAACCAGCTTGAGCGTTTTAACAGGACCCTGCAGGGCCTGGTGACGCGGATCACGGAGGCCGAGGAGTCCGGCATGGTGGAGGGCGAGATCACGCTCCTCAAGATCAACGTGAACTCGGTGAACCGCACGCTGAAGGGCCTGCGCGAGTCGGTCGGGGTGATCGCGCGGGAGGTGGGCCACGCCAACTCCACGTGGCAGCATCGCGAGGAGCGGCTGGCCAATCAGGTGCACGGCATCACGCAGCTGGTGGGCCGGCAGGCGTCCATGCTGGGTGCCGGCGAGCGCCGCCTCATCCAGCTCAAGGGCGAGCTGCAGAGCCTGCGCCGCCGGCTGGCCGGAGAGCTCCAGGGCTGCCGCAGCACGGCGCTGGGCGTGCAGAAGGAAGTACTGGCCGTGGACAGCCGTGTGGCCCAGGTGGAAGGACAGTGCAGCGGGATGTCCGACTTGGCTGACGAGCTGGAGCGTATCCGCGGCGAGCTGGAGAGCCACTCCGACACCTTCCTGGCCCGGGTCAACGGCACACTGACCAGCCACACGCAGCAGCTGGCCCAGCTCAAGGACGGGCTGCAGGAGTGCAAGGACAAAAATGGCCACACGGGGCAGCAGGGAGACCAGTAGCATTTCAGCTACAGAGACCAATGAAGTGGGGATGCAGCTGTAAAGATATGGCAATATTGTTTTTATTATTATTATAATTATTATTTTTACAGGGCATTTTCTGTTTCACCCTATAATTTGTTTTTATTTTTTGGTTTGCTTTATTTTCTCCACATTTTATATTGATTTTAAAGTTTTAACTTATATGAAGACAAAGTGACTGCATTGTTATTAGAGATGTATTTGTACAAAAATATGAGAATAACAAACGTGAGCAAATGATACCAGACTAATACGCTGCTACGGGTCTTTACTGCCATTTTCAGTCGACTCTTTCTGTGTCCATCTGTCCCTTCCTCTCAAAATACTGTACGTCAACATGAATGGTGCTAATGTTTGGTAAACAATTGTTTTGTGTACAAAAATGAAATGTACCGTATGTCTCTTTATACTGTTGGATTTTTCTGGAGAATATAATTATCTGTGACTAAAGGACGGAGTTGAAGGTTGGAAGTGATTTTTAGATTGTAATACGGACCAGCCTTCCAGGTAGTTCAAGCGCTCTCACCACCAGGTGTCAGAGATAACTCACCAGAGGAAAAAAATAAACAGATAACATTTTTGGTTACCAGATAATATACTTTCTATTATTGATTAAACACACACACCACCACCACGAACAGGCACTCATATTTTCACATACATTCTTGATATTTAACAAATTTAGACATTTGAGGGGGTTAGGAGCAGGGGTCCATCTTGTTTTTTATCTGTCTCTGCAATAGTGGAATTTGATCAGAGTTTAGGTGCATACACTCTTCCCTCTCTCTTCCCTCTCCTCTCGTCGCTAATTAATCCTCATGAGATCGGATATCACTCGTTCCACCCTCTGAGTCATCAACACCTGGTCACCAACATTGTGAGCCTGATGAATGAGGACGATCCCTTTGATATGCGTCATAATGACGCCAGGACTTTTTCATTTCTCACTCAAAGAGTAATCCACTGATTTGTTGCTCCTGAGCATTTTTTTAATTTAGAGCTGGGTTCACTTACAAACAGGACAATAAAAAGTCTTTGAAGAGCAATATCCTCGTATTCTGAAGAAGAATAAAAACAGGATAGACAGATGACTGAGTGGAAAGAAAAAGAGAAAGATGCCCGAAGATAGAGAGTGAAAGAGGGAGAGAGAGAAAGAGAATAAAAAAGAGAGAGATGCCCAGAGTGCCTGGCGCTAGTGCGATCAGCTGTGCGTGGCATGGCGTGGCCTGGCGTGGCCTGGCGTGGTGCTGCTGGCAGCGGAAGCGTCCCCGGTGGTGAAGGTGGAGAGCCCGCTGGGCACGGGAGCAGCTCTCCAACAGAGCCAACAGACGCTACTGACACAGCAGCTGGACACTTGTCTCCCCTCTCCCCCCTCTCTTTCTCTCTCTCCCTCTCTCCCCCTCTCTCCCCCTCTCGCCCCTCTCTTTCTCTCTCTCCCTCTCTCCCCTCTCTTTCTCTCTCCCTCTCCCTCTCTCCCCCTCTCTCCTCCTTTCGCCCCTCTCTTTCTCTCTCCCTCTCTCCCTTCTCTCGCCCTCTCCCCTCTCTTTCTCTCTCTTCCTCTCTCCCCTCTCTTTCTCTCTCTACCTCTCTTTCTCTATCTTCCTCTCTCTCCCTTCTCTCGCCCTCTCCCCTATCTTTCTCTCTCTACATCTCTACCTTCTCTTCCCCTCTTTACCCTCTCTCCCCTCTCCCCTCTCTCCCTCTCTATCTCCCTCTCTCCCTCCTTCCCCTTCTCTCCCCTCTCTCTCCCTCTCTCCCCTCTCTCCCTCTCCATCTCCCTCTCTCCCTCCTTCCCCTTCTCTCCCCTCTCTCTCCCTCTCTCCACCCTCTCTTTCTCTCTCGTCCTCTCCCCCCTCTCCTTCTCTCTCTTCCTCTCTCCCCTCTCTTCCTCTCTCGTCCTCTCCCCCCTCTCTTTCTATCTCTTCCTCTCTCCCCTCTCTATCTCTCTCTACCTCTCTACCTTCTCTTCCCCTCTCTACCCTCTCCTCTCTCTCCCTCTCTCTCACCCTCTCTCCCTCCCTCCCCTTCTCTCCCCTCTCTTTCTCTTTCTCCCTCTCTTTCCCTTGCTCTCTCCCTCTCTTTCTCACTTACGTTACCTCGGTTACTCTGTTTCTTTCTCCCCCTAACTCTCACAGTCTCACTCTCGTTTTCTCTCTGTGCCTTCGTTTTCATCCCTCTTTCCCTCTCCTCGTCTCTCTTTCTCATACTTTCCTAACCGGTTTTTCTAGGTGTCTGTCTGGATAGTGCTCCCTTTACCTGTTAAAATAGGCTTCATTGGCATTTATTAAGATGATGACAAGCAAACAAGAAAGCAGAATATAGACAACCTCTGCCTCTTTTTTCATTTGATTCTTGTCTATTGCTTTCCTACTCTGCCTTCCTCTCTCTCTCTCTCTCTCCTTTTCTGTCTATTGCATTCACACTCTCTCTTCTCTCACTTTCCTTCTCACACACTATCTCTCTCTTCCCTTCCTGTCTAACTCCTTCTTTCTGTCTCTTTCTCTTCCCCCCGTCTCCCTTTTCCTATTTATATCCTTACATTTCTCAGCCCCATCCCTCTCTCTCTTTCCATCCCTCTCCCCCTCTCTATCCTCTTATTTCTCTCTTTCTGTGATGCTCAGCTCTCTCTGTCTCTCTCTTTCTCTCTCTCTGTCCCTCTCTCTCTCTGTCTCTCTCTCTCTCTGTCTCTCTCTCTGTCTCTCTCTCTCTGTCTCTCTCTCTCTCTCTCTCTCTGTCTGTCTCTCTGTGTCTCTCTGTGTCTCTGTCCCTCTCTCTCTCTGTCTCTCTCTGTCTCTCTCTCTCCTCCCTCTGGGGAGAGCAGAAGAGGCTCTGTAGGGATGCGAGTGAGCTCATGCATGCTCTGCGCAGTGCTGCTCTATTGATTCAGGAGCAGCAGAGCTGCACACACCTCCTCTATTCTAGGGTGCACTTCCCAGAACTGTCCTTGTGCAATGACCACACTGAGAGACGGAGAACGAGAGAGAGTGAGAAAGAGAGAGAGAGAGACAGAGGGATAGAGAGTGAGAAAGAGAGAGATAGACAGAGGGAGAGAGAGTGAGAAAGACAGAGATAGACAGAGGGAGACAGACAGAGGGAGAGCGAGTGAGAAAGAGAGAGCGAGACAGAGGGAGAGAGATTGAGAAAGAGAGAGATAGACAGAGGCAGAGAGACAGAGAGAGAGATACAGAGATACAGAGAAAGAGATAGAGCGAAATTCATAATGATAGTCTCTCTATCATTTAGTGAAGGTCGTTGCCGAACAATATATTTGGGAAACACACCCTAAGCATTTGCCCACCTTAAATACACTCCCTCCTCCAAGGGCAGGTCTACAAAGGCTCAAACTTTGAGGGGTCTCCATCGGAGCCGTGGGCTTGAAGAGTGTTGAACTGCCTTCTTCTCCCCAGGCGAGGAAGGAGGAGCCCTACAGAGAGCAGGATGTGTGGCTTGTAAAGGTCATGGCATTGGGCCCGGTGGGCTGGTGTTTGTGTGTGAGAGAGTGTTTGTGTGTGAGAGAGTGTGTGTGTGTGAGACATTGTGTGTGTGTGTGTGTGTGTGTGTGTGTGTGTGTGTGTGTGTGTGTGTGGGTGTGATAAAGACAGTGTGTGTGTCAGAGAGTGTGTGTATGTGTGTGTGTGTGTGTGTGTGTGTGTGTGTGTGTGTGTGTGTGTGTGTGTGTGTGTGTGATAGAGAGAGTGTGTGTTGTCAGAGAGTGTGTGTGTGCGTGTGTGTGTGTGTGTGTGTGTGTGTGTGTGTGCGCGTGTGTGTGTATTTGTATGTGTGGAGCAGCACTGGTGAGCACATGAAGGCCACTCAACCTGCGTGCAGAGGGCATGAAAGCAGGTGTCATGGTAACGAGGGGATTTAACCTTGTGCGACCTGATGTACCTCAGCACCTGCATCCAATCACAACACAACATGCTTTAAAGATGCTTCCATAACACTTTTCCGACAACGAGCAGTTTGCTGGAAACATGCATAAAGCACTTACGCTAACAGCTCATCTGAGATATAGACACACACACACACTTACTGGGGTTTGTGGCCTCCTTTCCCATCTCCATTCTCCTTTCCCAGCTCTCTCTCTCTCTCTCTCTCTCTCTCTCTCTCTCTCTCTCTCTCTCTCTCTCTCTCTCTCTCTCTCTCTCACGCTCTGTCTCCCAATAGGAAATGGCAGATAATGCAAACACTGTAGAGGATATGAGAGGGCAGGAGAGTTGTGCTCTTAGCGGAAGGCCACACATATTGCCCTCAGCACCCACGGACTGTATATCAGTCTGGAAGCTGCATGAGGGCCTAGATTCTTTTAGGGGGGGGGGGTGCTGATGTGTCATGGAGCCATGCATACACTCTCACAACAGTGCACATACGCATTCATACACACACACACACACACACACACACACCTACACACAGACACACACACACACACACACACACACACACACACACACACACACACACACACACACACACACACACACACAGACAGACATACACACACACCTACACACACACACACACACACACACACACACACACACACACACACACACACACACACACACACACACACACACACACACACACACACACACACACACACACACACACACACACACACAGACAGACAGACATACACACTACAGCCATTCACACACACACACCCACACACACCCAAACACACACACACACATACACATGCGCGTGTACATGCACACACACACACACACACACACACACACACACACACACACACACACACATACACATGTGTGCATGTGCATCGACACAAGCAAACACACACACACACACACATACACACCACAGCTATGTTTTTCATCTTAGCCCTCTCCTACTCCTGCTGCTGCTGATGCGGCTCCTGTATACGCCATCTCATCTTCTATCCTGCTCTCTCCCTGGTGCTCCTCTCACACACTCTCCCACTGTGATCCATCACGGCAGAGCTGTCAGCTGACGGGAGTAGATAACACATAACACACCGTAATGGGTTTTTACCCTCCACATAATTCAGCAGCACACAAGCAGGAGACCAGGGGTGTGCTGAGTTAAGACGCAAGCATTTCATTTCCATCTAATAGCTTAGGTTGTGATATGACGCATTCCATTAAGATATTAGAATACTAGTTGAGACCATTTATCATTCGCCAGGGTGTAATGTCACATACTTAGTGTCGCATAATGTATGGGGAAATGAACGCCGTAATGTTCCATCTCTGCTTTTCCCATGTTAACAGGCTGCTTATTGTTTGTTTGTATATGGGTGTGTGTGTGTGTGTGTGTGTTTCTGCATGTGTGTATGAATACGTCTTTTATGTATGATTGTGTTGTGTGTGTGTGTGTGTGTGTGTGTGTTTCTGCATGTGTGTATGAATACGTCTTTTATGTATGATTGTGTTGTGTGTGTGTGTGTGTGTGTGTGTGTTTCTGCATGTGTGTATGAATACGTCTTTTATGTATGATTGTGTTGTGTGTGTGTGTGTGTGTGTGTGTGTTTCTGCATGTGTGTATGAATACGTCTTTTATGTATGATTGTGTTGTGTGTGTGTGTGTGTGTGTGTGTGTTTCTGCATGTGTGTATGAATACGTCTTTTATGTATGATTGTGTTGTGTGTGTGTGTGTGTGTGTGTGTTTCTGCATGTGTGTATGAATGCGTCTTTTATGTATGATTGTGTTGTGTGTGTGTGTGTGTGTTTCTGCATGTGTGTATGAATGCGTCTTTTATGTATGATTGTGTGTGTGTGTGTGTGTGTTTCTGCATGTGTGTATGAATGCGTCTTTTATGTATGATTGTGTTGTGTGTGTGTGTGTGTGTGCAGTGACAGAGTGCTGCCCTCTGATCCCATCCTAAAAATACCCAGATAGCCCGGGAAAATTCTATCTCTCTCTCTCTCTCTCTCCCTCTCTCCGCTCGTTGGGCCTGTCTTCTGCCCTCTCTGTGCCGACAGCTGGGCTGTGGCGCCTCTGCGCCGAAAACAAAGATGCCGTCTGTATGCCGTGTCGCAACACACCATACCATACCACACCACACCATACCACACCATACCACACCACTTCACGCTTCCCTTGCCATCCTGCCTCCGTGTAATGACAATCTGCCTGACAGGATCTGCTCAAAAGGCCCTTCATCACCGTGCCTAGCATGAAGACCCCAGTGTGTGTGTGTGTGTGTGTGTGCATGTGTATTTCCACAGCCATGCTGCAGCTGGAAATACCCTCTGAATGCCTACCGCATGGTCTGATGAATTTCTTGTCACAGAGCAGAACAATAGGTGTCAAAAAGAAGATGGCTGCCACATCGGAGTGTCTTTCACCGTGTTGCCATAACATAGCTACGTTTTAATGAAGGCTTTCTGACGAAGAGAGCCATGGAGTTTTTTCCCCGTATTTGATCCATGTTATCTTTGCAACTGCTGTGTGTGCTGTGCCCGCTGAGAATGTTTGGGTTCGTTCTGAAAAGATGCAACCGATATGTTCCTCGTCAGCAGGTCCACACGGTTGGTGGTTAATGTGGGGAAGTGTTATGTGCTTATGTGTGTCATTATTTATGGCGGTTCTCATTTGACACTATATTGCCGTAGAGTTGCAAGTAACAGCAATGGTTATGAGAGCTCGTACAATTTAAGCTGCCATTAAAGTTTAATTTGCATGTTAAGAAACTACATATGTCATATACATAATGATGATAGAACGCTCTTTAATAAATGAAAAATAGAGCATTATTAAAACGTCCCACAGTAGCCACCACTATGATTATTATATGGTCTGGATACAGAAGTTCTTGTTATTAGTGTAAGAGTGTTTAGCATGTCTTACACTGCAACAATTAAAACCTACTCACTAAAATACTATTATCTAAGAAAAATCCAGTTGTTAAAAACAGTTGGACAGCGCTTGTTGTCCTATATAAACTGAGATTCCACAGACATGGAGTGAAGATATATTATTATCAAAGCTCACGCAGGCTGTAAAAATTTGCACACCTGCCTTGGTTCTGCTCAGTAAAGACAAAGTCAATTGGCCTGTGCTTATGGCTGTGAGCAATGTTACACTGATAGACAAGACAGTATTACAGACAACACATGGCTTAAGATTTTATTAGCGTTCTTCAATCATTTTAACAACAATGATAAAAAAACAAATCTCACTCCATCATACAAATCTTTTCTCATCAAACAGAAGCTAAGACACAAACACGTAAGGCTGACACTGAATTGTACAAGTGGCAGATGGCTTCAACTCAAGGACTCGAGGCCCTTGAACAATCACATACATTGTTTTAATTTATTCATTTTCTCATGGTTTGTTTTTGTCACGGAGAAAAGACACTTTAGAGAGTGTGGAGTTGGTTGTTGAGTTTGGCTTTGTCGCCAACAAGAACAACACCAAGGTGTTGTTTCATTATTTTGGCTCATGTCCTGCTAATGGCCAGCTAGGGCACAGAGGATGGCTGTCATTTTGCCCCCTCTGTGGATCAAAAGTTCTTATTTTACAGTGCGATCGCTCGACAAAACCAAAACAGAAAGCTCACAGGAGCATCTTGTAATGGTAAATAGTCACAACAACTATACTCCTACACTTAGTCATGTTTGTGTAAGGAAAACAAACAAACAAACAAAACAAACATAGGATCCATGTAGAAATCCAGTCTTGACATTTAGTTGCTAAAAAGACCCAATGGCCACTGGCTACTAAGTAGTATGTTCTGCTTGGGATTCCTTCATCTGATTCAGATGACAAAACAGGATGGATAGATGGTTGGACGGATAGATGGTTGGATGGATAGATGGATGGCTACTTCATATGGTGTTCACAAAACCTGCACAGTACCAAACCAACCCCTCAACAGCCACTCCAAATCTTTGTTCATCAAGCTGGCCAGTTGTTGCACCTTTATCCCTTTAGCAGTTGCGTTTTAAACATTTTAGTAAAAGAATGCGCTCATCAACATGAGATTCCAGATATTCTTGAGAACGTTCATTCTACAACATTCTAAACACATCGGTGTGACTCTACCAGCTGTCACTTTCAACACACCGCCAAAGCACAGGAGGACATTTTGTATAGACATGAAGTTTGAAAAAAACATACTCATCTTTTGTATATATATTGATATTCATATAATATATAGATATAAAAAATTAAAAACATGTGAAAACATCCAAAATAAATAAATTAATTAAAGACTTAAGGCTGCCAGCTTGTCAGGAATGGTGTCCTTCATTCATACTGGCATAGAATGAGCTCAGCATCTTTTACAGCTAAGAGGTGAGTGGAGTTAGCCAATGAGGGTGGGGTCAGGGGCTTCATAAAGGACAGGGGTGATTGTAAGGTCGCGGGGTCAAGGTCAACGTCAAGGCCATGCAAGGGGGCTGACCAGCTCAGAGTTGATGACATGGAGAAGATCAAAGGTCGTGCACAGAGTCAGTGTCTCAGTGTTCCGTTATATGAGAACTGGTCTCTCAGTTGCTTTGCTCCCTGTGGGAAACACAAGCCTGATCCTTCTCACATGTTCAGACCAATCCAGAGGAAAACCTGTGCTAGATAAGCTTAAGCGGAATCCCCAGATCTTGCTGCGACCTTGTAAAGAATGAAGGGAGTAGTTATAGGGTGGCAGGGGGGTTGCATTTACACTATGCACAGACTGAGGTGTTTCTAAATCGAATCACAGGCATAATCTAGTGGAAGAGAGCAGAATACATGTTGAGATAAAGACCCCTTAAAAAGACCCCTGATAATTGGCGGCTTGACCATTTCAATCAGACACTGGGAATGATAGGGGAATGACTGTGTTTGTGCCCCAGAGCTTCAAGAGGCTCAACACCTCCAACGTGATTGGCCGTCTGCAGTGTACTCGTGGTTATTATTGTACCGTATTTTAACGAGGAAAAAGTACTCTGTCGATGATGCAAACAGAGTAAGGGTCAACTAACAAGGTAACGTAATATATACATTAACAACAGACAGCATGGTCTTAGGAACACTCTTGCATGCACACATACACACACACACACACACACACACACACAAAAACACACACACACACAAAAACACACACACACACACACACACACACACACACACACCCAAGCGTACGTGGAAGTCAGCACCATTGATCCGTAAATAGTGAGGAGGTGTTGGGCGGACAGCTTTTCAGAGCTTTCTCCCAGTCTTCCCTTCCCTTTCCCAGTGTCATCATACAAAATGGCGCTCCATTCTTGTGATAAGATAAGCAGTCATTCACATACTCATGTCTCTATCGAGTTCACTTCTGACACTTAAAACACCCGTGTCTTACCTCAGGTGCTTTTTCTTTTAAAACATCACAATTCCTGTACATTTGCTGATCTGCATGTACTAATTAAAAAAAAACACTTGTGTTACCATACTCACAGAAAAAAAAACTAAAAAAACTAAAAAAAACTGATTAAATAAATTACAGAGGACCCGCCTCGTTAATATAACAAGAACACAGAAATTACCTCTAACACTACATATCAAGTAAATCGTCCCCAAAAGGCTAATGATTCTGATGTGTCGGCTGGGTGGAGAACATAGCTTAAAACTTTACAAGGGCACAGGCCAGGTATGGTCACCAAGGAAGGAAATCAGTGGAGCTCCGAAAAAATAATAGACAGAACAGAGAGCGAGAGCAACAGATAGAGATAGAGAGATAGAGGGAGAGAGCGACATAGAGACATACAGAGATAGAAAGAGAGAGAAGATGACTTTGTGTTAATGTGTGTAAATTGGCGGGAGGGGCCGGGGTGCCCTAGTGGGCGGGTGTCCAATCATACACTCAGATTAAACCTAACTCCTAAGCCATGGCGTGTGTATGTGGAAGAGGTGGGGGGTGGGTGGGGCAGTTAAATACTAATACACTAAGAAGGAGGTAGTAAACAGAACCTACTGAATGGGAAATTGTTTGCACACATTACTAACACACACAAGTATTTGTGTGTGTGATGTAAGGTTAGTTTAATTCACGATTAAGGTATTCCTCCCCTTCCATATGTAGTAACTATGGAAACATTGGGGGGGAATGCTGCTCTCTGAAGCTCAACAGGAAAACACATGGACCTCGTACCAACGCCACCACGCACGCAAGCATGAGTGTACACAAAATAAAAAAAACATACACACTCTCTCTTTAACTTCATCTGTCTCCCTTCCCCCCTCCCTCTCTGACACACACACACACACACACACACACACACGCACACACACACACACACACACACACACAATTCTTAATTCAAACAGCAGACAGTGCCAGAGAATATGTGTGGTAGCAGATAAATCTTGTTGCAACAGCTTAGTCTGGGACCATAACTCATTTCTTACAATCTGTCTCACTCACTAATTTCTTTCTCTTTTTCTTACTTTCTTTTCTCTCTCTCTCTGTCTTTCTGGTTCTCTCACTCTAACTTGCTTACACTTTCTAGCCTGTTTCTGTTGTGTGCCGCCATCAGGTTTTAGGAAGAACTCCACAAGGTCTACACTACTTATTTCTACAATTACACAGGACGCCTGTGTTACTATTAAAAACATCCCCTCTCCACAACATCGTTATGAAAGGGGGAACATTAACAAGGGATAGGAAAGGAGGGAAACCGTGGATCCAGCGACCCAGATGCCAGATTATAATCTCATCAGGAAGCTCCATTTTACAGTCTAGTCCATCCGCATGAAGTTCACAGTGCATTTTCTGTAGCTCAAGAGAGGTTGGGTCTCTGAGCTGCTCAAACTTTATGTTTCATAACGAAATGACCTTATATTATCTTACCATTTATAACAACTTTTATATTACACAACGATATGTTACATTATATTACCTCACCATTCGTTATGACTTTTATATTACATAACCATGTTACGTTATATTACCTTACCATACGACTTTGCTGATAAGCAGACCCATGACCAGCAGTTTAACTCAGTGCGCATTTGCATAGTTCTTTCTCAGTGTGTGTATATTTCTCTCTCTCATGCTAAAATTAAACCAAACATACACACACACACACACAGCATAGTACAGTGTAGGAGTGTGTTATCCGAAAACAAAAAGGAAAAGACAAAGTACAGATGCACTCCTACTGGGGATGTGTTCCATTTGCTTGGGGCCGTGTTGTTTTTTGGGCAGGTGTCTCCACATGGTTTGCATACTGCCTGTGACTGATGTACTCTGAGGGGGTTTTAACAGCCCTCACTGTTCTTCTATCAGCAGGAGCTAGCTAGCATTAGCATCGTAGAGGCAATGTGGTCGCCATCTGTTATGCTATACATCTGCGTATGCACACACACACACAAGCCTTCAATCTCTTCAGGAGAATAAACTGTTTGACTATATGACTTTTTTTTTTTCTCTGTTAAGACAACACAGTGAATTTGCACATGGGTGAGGTTGTGTGCCTCTGTGTGTGTGTGTGTGTGTGTGTTCTCTAGAGGATGGACATTAGTGGTTATGAGACAACAAAAGCTGTTTGCTTAAACGATCAGTGCACACGCTGCTCTCTACCCGAGCCTCTACATTGTTTTCATGTGTGTGTGTGTGTGTGTGTGTGTGTGTGTGTTTGTGTGTGTGTGTGTGTGTGTGTGTGTGAGAGACTATAAGTGCATGCTCATCTATTTGGTACGTCACAGAACCAGCTGTGAGTTGCATTGAAGGGAGGAAGCATCCCCTCTGATAGCATCCCCTCGTGGCTCTTTTTCCTCTGCCGCCTCCGCTGCGCCCTGCACGCTGTTTGTCCGCACATCCGCGCATTCATTCCTGTTTCGTAAACCTCGTCACTCTCGGCTTCCTCGTCTCCTGCCTGTCGGCTAAACGGACGAGGGGGGTGGAGACGGGGAAAGCATCGAGGGTCACAATTTCGCGGCAATGGTGGGCTCTTGCCAGGCAGAGAGGTAGTGAGCAAACGGAGAAAAAAAAAAAAAAAAAGAAAGGGAGACGAAAAAAGCCACACAGATAAAAGGCCAGAATGGTGCAAAAGGCAGATGACAGATGCTTACGAAAGCCATACGAGTGGAGTTTGTCAAAGTAACAAAAAAACTAAAAAAAAACGAGATACAAAACGAAGCAAAAAATAAATAAATACACATCAACTTGGCTTCCCTCAGAGCATGACAAAAATGTGGAAAAACCACACAGGCGTGTAAAAACCACAACATCTCTCCTTCTCCACAATGACACACACCCTTAAATTACACCTGAAGACAAACACTGTGGCGCAGAAGAAGAGATGTCCTTCGGGGGAACGGTGTGACTGGTGAGGACACTGTCCCGGAGTCCTGGAGGAGTCCTTTGGCTGCAGAGACAGAGACAGAGACAGCTCTGCTCTAACGGACAGTGTGAGTGAGACCCAGAGGGGAACCGGAGAGGGGGGTAGGAGGTATCTGGACACCATGGGGTGTGGCGGGGTGGGTGTCTGGACAGGGATGAGGCTGGAGTGGAGGGGATGTTTGTGGATGGCACACCCCCTCTCCTAACGAGAGCAGCCCCTCCTCAGCCCATGGTGGCTGGGTGGTAGTGAAGGGGCAGAGTGGTATGTGGTCAGTAGTCGGCCACAGGGGCCATTTCTCTACTCAGGCTGACGGACACGTTGGTGTAGAGAGTCCTCCGGGACACTAGGGGGGAGTAGTGCAGATTGTTGAGGCCGTCCAGGCTTTGCCTTTCCTTTGAGCGTCGCAGTAAGGTGTACCTGGGGTGGGGCAGAGATACTGGTTAGCAACACAGGTCAAAGGTGTCCCCTGTCTCATACCAAACCTGTCTGAACGTGTCAGGTAATTACAGCCTCTGTCAATCAAATAGGTCAATCAAGTGTGTCTGGAGATCAGTTCTGTAAACCAGGGAGCAAACATTTGCCCTCTCATTCCCAGCTATGCCATACCTACTTAAGCTCATCTGGCTATTACAGAATCCCTTATCAGCTATATTAGCTCAGTGTAGGGATTTACAATGGTGTATTCAAACAGGTGTAGAGTTAGAAGAAATCCCCTGGATCCCTACTAATCACTTAACTCAAGTACAGTCAAAAGCATGTCATCAACACATTAGGACACTTGCCATGCCTCATGAGTAGTCCTCATAGCAGTTGCTGTCCAGTGATATAATGGGATGGTATGTACTAATAAGCTGTCATAGCATCAACCATTTTCACAGCTGTCATGCAATTCTATTAAAAGGAACATAATATTCTCACACTGTTGACACTGTTATATGACTATACACTGACTGTCATAACAACTTAAGATAAGATCTGTCATGATATCTTGCAATACTCATAATAACGGGGTTGAAGTATTAGTGGTCAGGCACCAGTGAAGAATGACTATAGGTGCCATTGTTATACACCAATGACCAAATACATACCATTGCTCGAGTGATTTATAGTTCTGGATGAATTGTATTGGCTAAATGACTGAGATTAATAATAAATGTTATTAGACAGTAGAAGAAGGCTGTCATGGCAGAGTATTATGGGGTGTATGTTCTCACCTCCCGAGGAACTGGACTTCTCCGCGGTGGTGGTGTTGAATGGACATGTAGCGGCCCATTTCCCCCGCTGGTCGGCTCACCGAGTATCCTGCATACTGGACCCTGATCAAGATGGCAACACACACACACACACACACACACACACACACACACACACACACACACACACACACACACACACACACACACACACACACACACACACACACACACACACACACACACACACACACACACACACACCTGCATGTTAAAACTAGTGCAACATGGGACAGTTTACTCATACTGATATACTGATTATGATATACCTATATTGCTTTTCATAATTATCACATGCTTACCATCTCTATATACTCATATTTGGTATACAGTATTAAAGGACAAATATGTAATAAATGTACTGTACTTAATCATAAAATGAACATGGTATATCATCAGAGATTAAGTACACATGCTAAACTGAAATACTGACTTCTCCAACAGCAATGCTACAGCCAGTATTTTAACCTTTTTTCGTTCTGGGGGAGGAGGGGGGAGGGGGGAGACAATGCGCTCCAGTATTTCAACTTAGGAATGCAGTACCGATTGAACACACTTGGTGTCTGGGCTACAGATAGTTCCTTTACGTAATATTCATAAAGAGTGAATGTATTACTCATCATCCTATGGAAACCTTCAGATCTACTGTCCATATACACATTCTAAAATGTTTCATCTACGGTATAGATTTACGCATATTTACTATTTACATACAACCTGTGTTCATAGTCCTTTTAGTTACAGCACTTGCGTACTACTATTCGGTCACTATTAACCATTATGGGACTGGTACCCATGACAACGATTATTCAAATACATGTAATCTATTTATCTATTAACACCAAATGCACATCAAGGCCTCTTAGTGCATGAGACATGAATGTGTGTCTTTCACACATGATCTGTCTGATGCCTAGTGTGTGTCTACTGGGGTCACTAGGGCATCTGATTCTCATGCACAGCTCTGGTGACAGTGACAGCGAGTGACAGCGAGTGACAGGGAGGGACAGGGGCAGAGGCAATGTTACCAGCTATGGGAATAACCACACCAACTCAAAAACACACTCACAAATACAAATGAATGCTCATACACGCGCGCGCACACACACACACACACACACACAGGCACACACACACACACACACAGGCACACACAGGCACACACCCACAAGCAAACACACACACACACACACACACACACACACACACACACACACACACAGGCACACACCCACAAGCAAACACACACACACACACACACACACACACAAACACACACACGTATGCAACCACAAGCAAACACAGACACAAACACACACACACGTACCCACCCACAAGCAAACACACACACAAACACACACACACACACACACACACGCATACACACACTTGTGTTTTTGTCACAATGCAGACTTTTTTCTCCATTTCATGCTTTGTTTGACTTTGTTTTTGGCCAGGTGCACCATCCCAGATAAAGCCAGTTATTGGAAGAGTGAACGCTGTGCCACTGACCTACAAAGCACACACACACACACACACACACACACACACACACACACACACAAACAGACACACAAACACCCACACCCACACACACACACACACACACACACACATGAATGACTGCGCTTATGTGTAAACAGAGATGACAACACAAACAAATGGGAAGTGGCCATGACGAGGGAGGCATGCAGAGGCCCGCATGGACAAAGGGGAGGTTTCAGGTCACATCTGAACTGGTGCCAGGTGGCCTCACCTGTTCCACAGGTCGTCGTCCTCGCCGCCCCAGCCCCAGAATGCATTGGGAAAGCCGTTTATCTGCCTGTACTGCTCCACAGTCAGACCGCTGACACCACCAAAGAACTCCGGGTATGGAAGCCTGTGAGGCACATTTTGTAAAAAATCATATAACAAATACATAACAAAGTAATCTATGAGGAACTACAGTTTTTTTTCAAAAAATGTCACACTTTTGTCTCAACAACATGTACACTTTTCAAAGCACTTAACATTTTCACCATATCAGTAGACTATGTGAATTAAACTGCGGATACTTTAGCATTGCTTAGATACAAAATTAATTCAATGACCACTTCTTCAGTACATGGATTCCCGTCTCAGTCAATGTTAAACACCAGCGAAGCTACAGCAATTTTGAGATTTAGATGCTCTTCACACAGACACACACCTCAGCACATCAGTTAACCTTTGGTGCAAATTCACTAAAACCACCAAAACACTATAGCATATGCTCTCTTTATTAAACTACTCCACCATTATTAACTTGGAAGTTTTTATTTTCTTTTGCAATGCAACACTAAACTGTCCAACTTGTATTTTTTTGTAAATTGTACATTGAGAGATTAGTTAGGTGAGTCACTTTTAGGTGAAGTATAAAGTGTTTTGGTGGTTGTAGTGCATTTTGCACCAAAGGCTAACTGATGTTCTGAGGTGTGTGTCTGTAAAGCCCACCATGTGAAGAATTTTGAAAAAGTAGAAATTGTATTGAGACAAGTGTGAAAATAATGGGAAAGAACTGTAAATCACCAAACACCAAACCTGCTGCGTCACAGGTCCCCGTAGCAACAGAAACCCATTCGAATCATAATAAGTAGACTCTTACGGTACGAACACATGCTAGCGACGCGACAGAAGCGAAATTCAAAATCCCATTCATTTCTGTTGGGAGGCAAACCATTGTGACGTAGACAAGCGACTTGGGCGAAGCAAGCGAAAAATGTTGGAGAAAATGTAATTCTCTGCAAATGAGGAGCAAATGTTGCCAGCAGCAGCCAATCAGATTGTTTGGTTTTGGCTCTGACAGTTTGAAAATGGAAGGACTATGGCTTCGTTTGGTCGTTTAGATTGCTGAAAAGAAAGGCTTTGATGGCCTTGTAAAGAATTGTTGTTGTTCCTGGTATCTTAGATATTTAATCCTGGGCTTACTTTATCAGAATGACAGTTTTGATATAAAGACAAGTGACTACATAGCCTACTAGCTGGCTAGCCTGCTAACTAGCTCTCTAGTGCAGTCTGTTATGCTATTTCCACATGCTATGCCACGCCCACTCAAAGCTATGAAAGCGCTTTGAGTCGCTGGCATGTGTTCGTACCGTAAGACATCTGTTCACCTACAGTGCTGTCGTTCACACATACATTCATTCATTTAGCAGATGCTTGTATCCAAAGCCAGTTCTAGTACAGTTCATATATGCATTCTCATCAGTATGTCATCAGCACCCAGCTCTCCCAGTGGAGCTCAGGGAGCCCTATGCTACTATAATATGAGGCCTAATGTATGTTACTGTTATATGAGGCTGCCATACTTACATGTATGAGTATTTGTTGAGTTTGACGGCAAAGTGGCGCGGCATCTCTCCGCAGCCGTAGTAGTTGCGGTCGTTCTCCATTATGTGGTCCACGTCGTGGAAGACCATGCAGTCCCAGTCCATGTCCTTCATGGCCTCCTTGAAACCAACGTTGAACAGCATGGCCCGATTAAATGGCTCATTCCCCATCTAGAGAAGAGAGGGCAGACACACACACACACACACACACACACACGCACACAGAGACACACACACACACACACAGCCATATATTAGTTCTAAAAAAATTCAACTGTTACAACTTCATTGTTGTATTGTGCAAACGTATTGCATGAGACCGCTTGTTATCCCATGTTAATGTGTGACTGACGTTATGTCATCACGTGAGGCATATCTAACGACCATGACACAATGTTTTCCACTAAGAGTGCCGAAACTGGATATGATGACAAGACACACAGCCGTTAGAAGGTGTTGTCCAGGGCAGTACAGTCTATTACATTCCACAGTGAACTCTGAACTGATCTCTCTCTTTCTTTCTTTCTTTCTTTCTTTCTTTCTTTCTTTCTCTCTCTCTCTGTCTCTCTCTGTGTGCGTGAGTGTTGGTGGGTGTGTGAGTCACCTCTCGTGGGCCGATAAGCTTTATGAGAGTGCGTTTTGGCCGTTGGGTGTTGCACCATTGTTGGGTGCTTGACATACTGAGTGTTCACCGATTTCTCAATCACCACAGAGACACAGTGCGTAGTGGAAACAGGAAGTGTAATCAGTAAGGTGTCTGCGTGGGGAGCAGGTTGAGTAAACAACGGTGTAATGGGCAAGGGGGAGTGGGGTGGAGGTGACGCGGCCTACCTGCTCGATAACGTAGAAGGCAAACTCCAGCCGCTGCCTCTGCAGGATGGGGATCAGGTGCCTGAACAGGATAGGCAGGTGCTCGTGGCGGTTCCTGAAGGGCACCAGTATCGCCACCTAGTGTACAGGCAAGAGAAATTCAGCTGTCACTCCCCTCAAGTTCTCCTCCCTCTCTCTCTCTCTCTCTCTGATGTTTGCCAAAAAGGAAGAAGAAAGTGATTTCTGGCAGACGTTCCTCTGCTCTCTGTGCGAACACAGGGCTCCCTGGATGCAAACAAACCTGTTACCGCACCTGTCACCATGGCAACTGTAAACCCCCTCCATCCCCCTTTTACCCAAGAGTGCCAAAACCCAGTACAGTTTTAGAGCAAGAGTCATACATCAAACGCGTTTTTAAAAATAAATTAAAAAAAACATCTATGGCTTCCTGTGCATAGTTAATCTCTAGTGTAGATGAGCTGACAGCTGTGATAGTCTTACACACGCAAATACACACAGACACCCACACACACAAATACGTACACACACACACACACACACACACACACAAATACATACACACAGCCACCCACACACACACACACACACATACATCAACACACACATACACACACACAGCCGCAGGGCTCAGATGGTGCTCACTGATTGACAGATGTCTGTGCAGCAGACAAGAAAGTGAAAAACTGTGATGTGTGAAGAGTAGAGCAGTGAAGGAGGACACACCAGGACATCAGAGAGCTTTCTGTGCAAACAGCAAGGAATTCAAGGTTGTAAGTATTCTCAAGTGTGATTGTGTGTGTGTGTGTGTGTGTGTGTGTGTGAGTGTTTGTCTGCCTGTGTGTGTGTGTGTGTGTGTGTGTGTGAGTGTTTGTCTGCCTGTGTGTGTGTGTGTGTGTGTGTGAGAGAGCTGATGAACGGGGGACATTATTAGGGCTTAAGGTGTTATGCTGCTCACCTTCCAGTGTGGGATGCAGTCGTGAGGTTTCCAATGGCCTCCCATGCCCAGGCTGGGCTCTTCCTCCTGCAGAGCCCGCTCCACCTCCTCCAGTGCTATCTCACTCATGTTCACATCCACACGACCCTCTGCACAGAGCCACGGAGGACACACAACAACAACAACAACAACAACATCAGCACCACAACAACAACAATAACAACAACATCAACATCAGCCCCATCAGTATGGTTTTGACAGGGCACTGATCTCTATTTCTTTCTTCCTCTTTATCTCACTCGAGCACGGTAATGCAGAGTGCAGTACCGAGAGCCACCACCGAACGTGTTGGGTCACTTTTTCCTACAGATACTAGATACAATGTCAAGATTTATTTTGTGTACTCTAAGATCATTAAGATATGTTTTTGTTTTGTATGTGCAAAGCAGCTATTGTTGTTGTTTATGTATGAGGTGAGATCATAGAGTTCCAGGGCTGGGCCTACAAAAAGCAAAAATCATACGTGACTTAAAGCGACAACCCCATTGATAACTTGTACATTTTCCACGCGCTGTGAGCGCATTGCGCCAAAGTTCAGTTAATTTGTGTATCCCCCAGGGTCAAAACTGTCACCACTGAGTTTTACGGGACTGAGTCATCTAAGTCATCTGGGGCAGAACATTCGGTGCAAACGGACTGAATTGTGGCACGCTGGCATTAGGGTATGTAATAGGGTGCTCCATCATGATAACGCATGCGCTCACAGAGCGTGGAAAACGTGCAAGTTTTCAACGAGACTGTCGCTCCCCACCACCCCTACTTGAAGGAGATCCCAATGCGCACGGCAGCTTGTGCTTGATATGCTTAAAGAACAGGACTTCCAGGGAGTGTCCCAAGCATTGCAGGAGACCTGGGAGCTACCAAATTTGAATCAGGTATGGTTTTTGCTTTTTATAGATGCAGTCCCGGGACGTTTTGATCACAACCTTGTATTTTGATATATTTTCTATTAAGCGAATGCTTTATTTCATAATGTTGTTTCCAGTGCTTTTTTTTTCATTCATTATTTCTATGTTCCAACCCCAGACTTGGACTATGGAGAGTTCTACATGATTTGTCCTGTGCACAGGGAGATGTGTATCTGTGCATACTCACTCATGGAGGGCAGTTTCTCTGGGCAGACGTGGGTGGGGAGGTAGGTGAAGCCCTCCGGTAGGTAAGGGGTCGCTGGCACATCCGGCTCACTCTGGTTGAAGTCGTAGGCGTAGTCTGTTTAAAGTAAGCAGTAATCGGTGTGTTTAGTGTCTTTGTGCGCCGATCGACATCACAGATGATGGATAGGGCCAGAGTTTGTGCATAGGACCCGGGATGGGCTTTGGTATTGGACTGTGGTATCACACAGAAACACACCCAATACCGAATTCAACACCTTTATTTATTTTATGGCTAATATGTCACATAGCCAAACACTGGCCAGCTTCATTCCTCTTCTCACCTCCTGACCTTGTGCCTCACTATCTACATTAGTCAGTCAGCAAGGCCCGGGTTTAACAAAAGCATTGAGTCACATAGGTAAACACTGGAAAAACTCTTCCCCCTCTTCTCTCTCTCTCTCTTTCTCTCTGTCACACACCCAACTGTTACCTGTGCCGTTGATCCCGCTGTAGGCTCCTCGCACCACCTGTTCTATAACTTGTGCTCCGATGTTCCGCACATTCTGCCGGATCTGGATCCCACGGGCCTGGACCATAAACAGGTACTCATTCACTACAGACAGATAGAGAGAGAGAGAGAGAGAGAGAGAGAGAGAGAGAGAGAGAAAGGAGGGGGGGTGGAGAACGTTAGTCATGCCCAGAGCATAAAGGTGGCACTTCTAACAATGACAAGGCTGTATAAACAATAAAACAGTTCCCCAATCAGAGCTGGAGACCATAACTGGCGACTGGAAGAGCAATCAGTCAAAAATGTCCAAACTCAGTCTTACAGTCCTAAAGCGGCCATTTCATTGGTACTTTTCAACATTTTGGTGTAATTTATTATCACGCTGCAGCCTTTTCTCCTGCACTCGGTGTCAGGGTTGAGCTCCTCCAAACACACCAACACACACACACACACACACACACACACACACACACACACACACACACACACACACACACACACACACACACACACACACACACACACACACAGCCAAGTCAGTGGACACAGTGAAGTGAACCAAGTGAAGTGTAGATCACTCGAGTTGACGACAACCATGCTCATTACTGTTAGTAAGTGTGATACAACTTGACTTTGCAAATAAAATCCAATACACCTGTTCAACAAGCATAAATATGTAAAACATTTTAAGCAAATCTGCTCTGTCTGTAGTCTCTCATCCATTGCCTCTACGTTTAACACAAGCACAGTGCCCTAGCACTGCTAATAGCGAATTGTTACAAGAACAAATACAGTCTAACTGTTTATCTCAGTCTGCCACGTTTCATTAAATCTGTATCTTATCTGGATGAGACAAACTTGCCCCTCCTCCCTCTACCAGTGGTCCCTGCTGTAGTATTGATAAAATCCTAACGATGCCTATCCCTACAAATGTAGGCCGTAGGATTAACATTTGCACATGTTAGAATACTATTTTTGAATGCATTAACCTTGTTCCATTTGAAATGCAGTTCGGCGACTGTTTGCTTTTGGAAAAGGCTTGTCACCACTTTGATGGCAAATGAAAGGAAGATGATTAGCCTAAAGCGACTGGGCCAGCGGCAAACAGATAACATGTGAGGAGGAAATGGACTCATTAAAAACAGACACATGGGCTGGCGTGATTAGCCAGGAATGTTAAGTGGCCCCGTGAACCCCACAGCCACAATCCCACATTGTTTTATCCTCTTTTGTCTGAGGCCTGGCACCTGACCCGGAGCAGCTGACTATGGGGCGGGGACATGTCAAGGCCCGGGTCCGGTCGCAGTCTGGTTCTAATCCGGTTCTGATCCGGGCGCTATCACTGCTCTGTGGGGTTAAATGGAGAGTGTGTGATTCTGGTGATTGAAGTTGGTCTCGGCCTGAGCCCCGTTGGTTTGTCTGTGTGCGTGAACACTTTGGGAGTGGCTCTGAGTTGAGTGCGCACACAGAAGGGATAGCCACAGGACCGTGAGAAACAAACTGCTGAATTTTGACACCAAGTGAGAATGGTGGACTCAGTATTGGGGGGGGGGGGGGGGGGGGGGGGTGTCGGTCAAAGTTAGAGGTGTCTGCGTGTCGCCATCGCTGCATGTTTGTCTTGAAAAACAGAATAAGGACGAGCAGGGAGCTGAAGACGGTGATGAAATCGAATGAGCGTCTCCATTTGTGCAATGGAGTTTGACCTCAAAATGCCAGACAAGGAAGTGAAGTGTCACATACACACATTTCCTCTTGTCCCCTACACATTTCCCCTCTTCACTTACAGTAATACTTTACTCAAAAACGGAATAACACCATTTTGTTGCATGCATAATGAGATTGTTTAAGTAATGATTACCACTGCCATGTCTCTGGTCACACACTTGAAGGATAACTCTGGTATGTTTTAACTTGGGCCCACATTTTTTACCAGCAACAAAATGATCAAACCCAGTTCAGTATTGAGTTAGAGTGCTATAACTGGCAACCGCAGAACGGCTACACAAACTAATCTTATTGGGCACACATCCGTGCCAAACTAAATAGTTTTTGCCACAGACAGGCTCTTAATGTTATTATAAGTGTCTGACATGATGGAAATGACCCCTACAGACATAGACCTGTCTGTTTACCTACCGGTTTCTATTAGTCATTAGGTAATCCGATTGACGGGAAAATACGGCTCGGGTGAAAAAAAGCCTTGAACCACACAAACCAGCAGCCTAAAGACACCACACGCACACACACATTCATCTCAACTACGAGAAGAAAGAGCGTTATCACTACACACACTTCACCGAAACTGACCCTTTGGCTTCTCATCTCATTCAGGACAATTGCACTATTATAAGGAGCCTCCCTTCATTAAGCAGAGCCGCCAACACAACAGCCAGTGATTTAGTCATGCAGCAGTGGATACACTTTGCTGGCCTGCTTACCTAATGAGTGGCCAGTGGGCAGAGCAAAGGGGCTAAGAGGGTAAATAAGCACACGGGGCTATTAGTACATTGCTTCCACTTCAGTGTGGAGCCCCTTTAGAGGTATTCTACTCCAAGTGAGACAGATACATGCGTATTAAACATCTGTATATAACATGTGATTGTAGCACAGCATAGTAGCGTAGTGTGATTGTAGCTTCATTACCAGACACAGTCTTGAGTGGAGTCCATACTCAAAATGTGCCTGAACGCACAGACGCTAGGCTTGGTGCAGTAGAGTGACTGTGTAAGGACTGACAGTGTAATGAGTGTGTGTTTGTGTTTGTGTGTGTGTGTGTGTGAGCGTGTGTGTGTGTATGTGTGTGTGTGTGTATGTGTGTATGTGTGTGTGTGCACGCGTGTGTGTGCTTTATCAGATCAATCTTGTTATTTCAGGGGGTTTCTTTACCACTCCAGGGTACGAAGTCGCATTTGCATTTGTGTGTGTGACCTTGCATTAAAAGCCATACATACTCTGAGTGTGAGTGTATCTGTGCATATATGTGTGTGTATGTTTGTCTGTGTGTGTGTTGATGTGAGTCCCTGCATATGTGTGTGTGTGTGTGTGTGTGTAGTATGTGGCTTGTTGGCACACTCAGTCACAAGGTTAGGGGAATAAAACCGGGGACAATGACCCTTTGATGTGAGAGAGCATGGTCCTGGGATAACTTTCGGTCATAGCTTACAGTCACCATTATACTCTACACCATTATGTGTGTGTGTGTGTGTGTGTGTGTGTGTGTGTGTGTGTGAGTAGTATATTTGACAATGTGGGCCATGTTACCCATGTCACCCCTGAGAGTTAACCTAAAACTCTGACATAATGTCAAACTGTCTAACTGAATAAAAAAACATTTGTATTCTGCCTTTCGGCTCGTAAACACCTATGCATTGTCCTCTTATATTCGAGTCCACAGCTTAGTCCACAGCTTAGCAGTTATGCCATGAAAGATACAGGCGGCAGCCTTTGCTATCTGAAAGATATGAGGAGACGTCCAACAGCCATCGGCCATTGCAGGCCTATCAAAGGCAATTGCAGGCTCCTTAAGCATAGCAGAAGGCATCATGCAGCTCAACCCCGCCGTATTAAAAAGGCAGTGTGTGTTAAAAGGCAGTGCACACAAAGGATCCGACTAAAGTCCTTTTCAAATGCAACACGAGAATGAAAGGTTTAAAAAAAAAAAAAAAGTTAAAAAACACCTATTTAAACCGATTTCATCAGGCTTTGAAAATTCCTCGAAAAGAATGCAAAAAATGTGTCCCTCTCAGCTGCCAGAGTTGCGACGCTTGGGTAACGCAACGCACCACTATTTTGTTAGGATAAAGGTTTTGCTATGCGCTGAACTCGTCCACAGTTGCTCCCTTTGTCATAGTGCTATTACTGTAAATAGAGTAGAAATTATGCAGTCGCGGCAGCTTAAGTGGCTCATGTGCAGAAGGGGGGGGGGGGGGCATCCTTTTAAAAGGCCGATGCATCTTGAGAATGAGGGCACTACATAAAATCACATGCTGCCATTGCTTACCACAGCTTGGCAAATACACCAAAAATAAAGTCAATACTACAGACATAGCACTCACCAACCACAACCACCACATCTGTTCTGTGTGTGTGTGTATTGGCGTGTGTCTTTGATGCGTGTATGTGTGTGCGTGTGTGTGTGTGTGTTTGTGTGTGTGTGTGTGTGTG
>NC_137914.1:9162962-9167962 GCF_963457725.1 Sprattus sprattus
GTAGAGGAGGAGATGAAAGAGAAAGAGAAGACAGAGGGTAGAAAGAGAAGGAGGAAGAAGGAGGAGGATTGCTGTGTATTTGAAATAATTTCATTTGTTCATTCTAACTGCATGAGGGCGTGGGATGAGAGAGTGCTACAGTAAGGGATGAGAGTAATAGAATATTAATAAAGCACGCTAAAGTTGAAGAATAGACCGGAGGCAGAGTCAGTTTCAGTTGGCTTGTATTGCAGCATGGAGACCCCTCTCGCTGTTGGTTTAAGAACTGTCTAACCTGATGCAGTATGCTATCAGGTTTTATACAAAGAGAAGGGGGGGGTGGGATACATTGAGAGGGTCACCTATGGGGGGATGGGGATGCCAGGACACAAGGCCTCTAGCAGGAAGAGGGGGGGGGAGGGTCACATGTCATTTGCATTGGATCTCAGTGAGAGACAGACGTAGTATACGTTCAGAGTGAGTTGTAGATACAGAGAAGTACATCTTTACCTATAATAATAACAATAATTCCAGTTCCATCAAGAGGAAGACAGCAAAGAAAGTGGGAAAGAAGAGCGGAGCAGATGAAAGAAAAAGATATCAGATTTGGAGGACATTGCCTAGACACATACATTGAGCACTTTAAGACACAAAGCACCATATCTCTAAATCCACAGTGATCAGATTTCTCATTGATTGATTGATTGATTGATTGAGTAGGAATGCATGAAGAGCAGAAGAGTGAGTGAAACAAAAAAGAGAAAGTGACAGAGAGGCAGAGCGATGTATTAGGAGTGTGTCAGGACCAGAGAGAGAGGGAGAGAGAGAGGGAGAGAGAGAGAGAGAGGTTCAGGCGAAGATCTTACACCACTACTTCCTACTCTCCAAGTGTGGCTCATCTGCCTGAGGATGTCAACTAACTCTGGATCTATTATCTCAAACACATGCATGCACACACACACACACACACACACACACACACACACACACACACACACACACACTTCCTTTGCCTTTATAGTCATTTTGGGAATGTCAGTACTGGACTGAGAATGTCACCTTCTTTCCCCATCTCTCACTCTCTCTCTCTGTCTCTCACACACACACACACACACACACACACATACACACACACACACACACAGAGACACACACACAAACACACACACACACACACAGCCACTCTATCTTTCTTACACCCACACATAATCACACCTCTCCCTTCTCCCTCTCTGTCTGTGACCATTTCAGGAGGTCAGCACTGCAGTATTGATAAGGCATTAGAGCCAGAGTGCTGCTTTCTGCCTTCCATCAGTGTGTTAATTCCCCACAGAGCTGCTGTTTAATGGCTGACTGAGAACACCGTCCCACCCTCCCACACACACACACACACACACACACACACACACACACACACCAACCCACCCACCCACCCACACACAGACACAGACACACACAAACCCATACACATACACGCACACACTCTGACCCACCCATCTACACACACACATAGACACACACACACACTCGCACACACACACACTCCCACCCATCCACGCGTACACATAGACAGACACACTCAATCCCTGCTCATTACTACAACACAGACTGCTGACTGACTGCTGATCTTTTCACTTCCTTTTCAAAGTCATTAGAAAGGGACAGGAAGGGGAAAAACTGCTGAGTCAGCAGTAGGCTTTATGGGAATGTCTGAAGAGGAGTCGCGCCTGAATTTTTCATTTCGGTGTTCAGCCATGGAGGGCTACAAGACAAACGCCACGGAGACCAGGTTTGATTAATGCCCCATTCTCAACGTTCAGGAAACAAGCTGCGTCGTAAATCGTTTCCCCTAAAGCATTTTTCGTGAGGCCCTTCAGTTGCCTGCAGCTAATAATAACATCCGTGTGGAGCAGCGTTGGACAGAATTGGCCCACCGTCTGCACTTTTACAAACAGGCTCGTGAAGCCGGTAGGGATAATATTCACCCTACAGTTTCAAACTGACCACAAAGGAAATGACAGACATTGCTGTGGACATACCTTGCCAACGACTCACTCAAAAATTAGACTTCTCGAGAAGGAATTCGGATTCCCTGCAACCGACCAGCGAGCAGTGACTTCCTGTTATGCGTCCTTTCCCGCAACTCGCCTAGCTTGGCACCCCTTACTCGTCCGATCCTATCTCCCCCCTCCACTTCCCGTAAGTGGCAGTTATCGCTGATATTTACAAGGCGGGTGTGAGAGGCAGCATAGTGCTCAAAAAACATGTGACCCCCACAACACCCACTCAGTTCCACAGAAACCCAGATCCCTTGATTCTTTGGAAATAAAGGCCAGGCCAGATGTATGGATTCGTTAGAAATAAAGGCCAGGCCAGATGTTTGCAGGATTGTTACCACACAGCAAGTGCCGGAAGCTTCTACAGAAAATTAGATTTAGCTTGAATTACTGTACAGGTGGGTGAGCTGAATTAAAAAAAGAAACTCCATAGTGTAATCATGGAACGAATCATGGAAATCATGAAGAACCCAACTAAAAAGTGTGCAGTCTAACTGAATCCAGGTGCCTGATCTGGCTCCTGTGCGCTTGGAATGCCTGCGTTCATACCTGCTTTGCTTGAGCATGTCTGGGCCCCGCTGTTGAGGTTTGTGAAACGTCCTACACCCCCCCACACACACACACACAGAGACAGAAATACGCACTTTATGTTTCATATTGTCTTCTTCTAGTATAAAAATAAAGCTACGCGCCTGTGCCGATACTCTCAGTCTGAATCATCCTCAGAGCACAAGAGCAAGGTCAGGTATTCATCATTATATCATCATGAGTCATCGAGAAGTGACGCTGCCTTCCCTGGAAATTCCCCTCTAAACCTATCATGGCTCTTCTTTCGCACACACACCCCCCCCCCCCCCCCCCCCCCCCCCCCCAACAGACACACACACACACACACACACTTATGCTTACATTCTCTGCACAAAACACTGTGAATACCTTTGCCTTTAAGTGTGTGGTACCATTGGATTTAATTGGAATGGATGCACTTTACTGAAGTACTGTATTACAGTCTTTGTCATATACTATTTTACCACATACTACGTAACAGTATACTATTATACACACTAGTAATTGAATGTGCAATATGTGGGTTTTGTTGTAAAAACTAAACATGATTCTAGACCTCCCATAGTGATAAAGATTAGAATGAATAAGGAACTGACAGTATCATTACTCATTTCTACTGTCATCGTTTTTAGTCATTAGTTTAAACTTAGACACATAGGAAAATCCAAAATAGATGTAATGACAGGCCTGAAGCAGGCCCGAAACAGTACATAAGGCATGCACAAAAACTGAGTCAATTGAGAAACATCCTTTTGACATCACTGTTTTAAGTCTACAAACTGGAGGAGAAACCTGCACCATCTGAAGCAAGGTTAGCCCTACTTTATTTCACCACAGCCGTGTATGGACACAGGGGAGTGTGTTGCACTCTCCCTAACTCTTCTCTCCAATGTCCCACACTTTTATGTGAGTCAGTCAGGAGAGCCAGGCCAGACCAGGGCCCAGGGTGATTCCCAGCTCAGCCCCACGTGCCTCCTGACTTAGCCCAGACTTCCTAACCCAGCCTTCCTGCCTGCCTGCCTGTGCGGGGTCTCGTGACCACAGCAGGGAACCCAGGCCACCCTGAGGGCAGAGGGGAGGGCTTGGGTCATGAGACTAATACTGGGTGCAGTGTGTGTGTGTGTGTGTGTGTGTGTGTGTGTGTGCGTGAGTGAATGTGTGTTTGTGTGTGCGTGTGCGCGTGAGTTACTGAGTATGTGTGTGTGAGTGAGTGAGTGAGTGAGTGAGTGAGTGAGTGAGTGAGTGAGTGAGTGAGTGAGTCAGTGTGTGTGTGTTGGTCTGTGTGTGCGTGTGCGTGTGTGTGTGTGTGTGTGTGTGTGAAGTATGATGGTGAGGGGTGCTGAGGAGTAGTAAAGAGGAAAGATTGAGGTGCAGATTTTTTCCACACACACCCACAGGGCAGAGCAGCAGCTCTAAAACAGTCAAAAACTGTCAAAAACCATTAGAATATCACTCAGTACGTTTACATGATGGCATTTATCCGATATTGGCTTAAGTCGGGCTTTGCTATCCATGGGGTGCAACCTCATTATCTCACAGTACACAGTAGTGAAAAATCTAGATCTTGGCCGCGTGTTTTCAAATCAAACGTGGAATGTTTACAAGCCGGCATCTGCTACCGTTGATTATACAGTAAATTAGTTGTGAAATGAAACAAAAACACATCACAGTTAAAGTTGTATTAGTATTGATTGATTCACATCGATTTCAGTGTTCTACAGTGTTCTGTCTAAAACAGTCGCAGTCAACGTTTTTCTAATGTCAGCACATTGGTATAGGCTACCACATAACTATCATCTGAAATATCACGATATGGCGCAACAAACCTTTAATCTAAACAGAATATTCAGTATGGAATGGGAATAGATCAGAGCAGTATCTTTTATCGCGTTTTACACATATGCCCTGATGTCGGACACAGAAACAGTCGGACACAAAAAAAATCTAGATTTCTGGACTTGAAATGGATCTTCAATTTAAATCCGGTAAAGCCTGAAATCCGGACGCATGTAACCGCAGTGAGTCTCATCACATTACCTATCTGACAGTTTACTATGTGTCACACCTCGTTTCCTTGTCTCAAAGGTCGGGGAGCGTTCACCCTGCTGTGCCCGGGAATCGAACCCAGAACAACTATTTACAACCTTTCACACAACCTTACAAAGCCGGCCTCGCCTTTACAGCCTGTCTTAAGCACGAGCCTTTCTTAAGCACAAGCCTTTCTTAAGCACGAGCTTTGGTGGCCCAAGCATTTTTCCATCCTGCCGTAATCTTCCGGAACAGGGTTCTCCCTCATATTAAAGAGTTAACACCTCACGCACGCACACAAACAATCTCTGCAGAATGTCTCCTGAGATACTGGTTTAAAGTCATAGTAGTGGTTGCAGTCAAATTCCT
>NC_137914.1:9170462-9180462 GCF_963457725.1 Sprattus sprattus
GTGGGAGTCAGTGTGTTTCAGAGTTGAACTCTCCAGTAATGGCATGTTAGGAATCCACTCTAATCACAGGAATATGGAAACAGTGTTGAGTTATCCAGCACTCGCCCTTCTCTCCCATCCCAGGTTACACACACACAGTATCTTAATACGTCAGGCCCTGGATAAGGGCCACCACAAACATGCGTTACCATCGAGCTCCACAGGAGTGTGTGTGTGTGTGTGTGTGTGTGTGTGTGTGTGAGTGTGTGAGAGAATCAATGGCTAACATAATGAGCATCTGTCCCGCCTTTAAGGGCCTATACACAGTCCACCACAATTGCATTGTAAACACCTCAAAGTTCCAGAGAAGAGCTTGGGCAAATGACCCAGATCTCATTTCTGAACCACAATGCAAGCGCTTGAACTACTGTTCTAAATGACTCATCCAATCCAGCTGCAATTGTTGTGCAGAAACCACTGTGACTTTGATGACATATGGATGCGTGTTTCTCAGAGAAACTGTTAAAATATAAGCCATTGATGAATGCTCTTAAACTGTGTGGTTATAACACCAGGCTAATTGTTGTGAGTTATGGCAATCTGGGACATGTCCATAAACTTTGTGTTAGATAGTTTTAAATTGCTGGACTGAAATGTTGTATGTATCATATATATATATATATATATATATATATACCATGTTATGTTGTATGTATTGTGTACTTTTACCACATTTTCCTGATACGTGAACAAATTCTGCCATGTTTTTTGATTGTTTCCACTACCCTTCTCCCAGAAACCCCTTCCCATTGTCATTCTATCTCTATCTAAAATGTTCCCCGAGTTCCTTTATCTAAGTGATCTGGAGAAACTCCCAGCTCTACTGGGAGAGAGGAAAGACCGCTGTAGACTGGCAGCAAGATATGCTGCAGCCTGCCATGAGCTACGAAGCTCTGTGAACCCCCTGTCCCACATGGCTAATAATGTTTACTAATTAATAATTAACTTGTTATATGTTTATATCCTATGTTATTTCCCTATCTTTTACAGTCCCTCTTGTTCGGCATTCCCTTTGCATTGTTACTTCTTAATGTTTATTTCATTTTTATGATGTTTATTTTGATAGTGTAGTTCGTGTCAATATGCTTTGGCAATGTTGAGTTGTCTGCAGTCATGTCAATAAAGCCATTTGAATTTGAATTTGAGTTTGAGAGAGAGAAATATAATGCAATGCATGATGAGACTAGGACCGTCATGACCATTGATACAAAAATCTGAGAATGTGAGAAATTGTCTATTTTTATGTGTCTGATAGAGAGAGATAGGGAGCAAAGCGGAGATGAGAAGAGAAAGGGGTGGCAACAGAGAAGAGAGAAAAGAAAGAGAGAAGAGGATGAGAAAAAGAGAGAGCGGATGAAGAGAGAGAAGGCATGTGAATAAACCGGCTCTCACTCATAAAATGTCCATAACAGTCTTTCACACAGACCAAATATAGACTGGGTGAAGTCCTCGCAGTAGGAAAGAAAAAGACCTATAGCGCAGAGGAGATGGACTGAGAGAACGTGTGAGTCTGAGAGAGAGAAAGAGAGAGAGAGAGAGAGAGAGAGAGTCTAAAAGTGGGCTCCCATCTGGTCCACCGTACAGTGGCTGGAGGAAAGAGAAAGATGGACAGAAAGAGACTGAAAGAAGAAGTTCGAAAGAGAAGGAGAGAGATGGGGAGAGAGAGGGAGCGAGAGAGGTGTAGATGGAGAGAGAGAGAGAGAGTGAGTCCCTACTCATCGTCACTGTTTACCCAGAGCACCCAGCTCATCCTGCTATTACACTGTCTGCTCCCTCTAATCCCTACAAGCCTGTTAGAATCTTCCCTCTTTTTTAACACACACACACACACACACACACACACACACACACACACAGAGACACACACACAGACACACACACACTCTTTTTCTCTCTCTCTCTATCTTACTCTTCCACACGCACACGCACAAATTTGCCTCAATACAGCATTACAAACACACCTCTTTCTGACAGACATATAAACTTAGACAAATCTCTCTCACAGACACATGCTTTGTGAGTTGTGACACACCCTCAAACACACAAACCTCTCCCTGTCTTAAACACTCACATACACAAAGTATCTCTCTTTCACTCATATCTCAGTTCAATGCACACACACACCTCTCTTTTTCAGGCCTACAATCTCTTTCACAAACACACACCTACCCATATCTCTCTCTTCCTCTGACGGACACATTAACCTCCTCTTTCCCCTGCTCTTTCGCACTCATTCTCTGACATACAGTACACTCACACAATCCTCTTTCACACACACAAACACACACACACACACACACACACACACACACACACACACACACACACATAGACTCACAGTCAGACAGGCATACACAACTCTTTGCTCCTCCTGATGGACTTAAAGGTCTGAAAGCTATGTAGTAATTAATTTGGACAGACTTCCTCAGCCCTTCCAAATGTTTATTCCCCCCCCTAGTGCTATAGCAGTCGTCCAGCCTATTCTTCTGTCACTATGAGTGGCCTGCTGTTGCTGTGACTTCCTCTTCCCCCACAGGCCCCCCTCTCCTCTCCATCCCCCGCTGGCACTCCTAGGCTTCCCATTTCACACGCCAGCTATCTTTATTGTGTTTATCTTCTCTTCTCTCCTCTTTCCTTCTCTTCTAGTTGCTATTTCTCTCTCTCTCTCTCTCTCTCTCCGTCATCAGCATCAGCATCTTCCCCTCCCTGCCTGAACCCTGCCCATCCCACACCCTAGCTACCTTCACTGTGTTAATCTTCCTCCTGCCCCTGCAAGAGAGACCTGGTGGGTGGGTTTGGTCTACAGGGGTTACTCTGGTTCATGACTGGGAGAGGACCATAAACCCAGCCTTTTCCACACACACACGCACACACACAAACAATCAATCATACACAGGCACACAGGCACACACACACACAAACAATCATACACAGGCACACACACACACACACACACACACACACACACACACACACACATACACACACGCTTGTTCTTATCTCTGCCCTTCTCTGCAGTACTGCATCATCTTTATTGGCTTTTATTTCCTGGCTTATTATTACCCAGTGCTTGTGCAGCCGACCATTTCCAAAGACACCATAAAAAACAGGGGAGATTTCATTACAGTCCGTAGTCCTTGGCCACTGCAACGCCCGTCCCCAGACCACAGGCTGTAGAGGGACGTGCGTCCAATCCGTCTTCCTCCAAACAAGCTGAGGCTTGCCATACACCCAAACACCCACACACAAGCCCACAGTGCATACATGACCGCCACTCAGTAAGTCGCTGAAGAAGGTGTGTGATCCCTTACACAAGCTCTGTGATCATACGATCATTACTGTGAGCTGTCGAGTGCGTACAGGTGAGCTGTCGAGTGCGTGACTCATGGTACCATGACAACAATGTCAACAGCCAACAGATACAGCACTCATGACAACAAAATGCAGACACCGCTGGAATTGGTCAGGTTACATTTCTAATTAGCAGTTCAGCCTTGACTGCAGTATGTGACCATATGGCCTTTAAGGCCAACACATGTTGGCGTGGTTTACGGTTATCCAGGAAGATAGGTCTGCCTTTGTGAGATATGGGAAATGAAATAAGGCTAGAAGTCAAAAGAGGAAAGACCGTGTACACTACTGTTATTGTTTCCGCGTAAATGATTGCCTGTGAGTGTGTGTGTGTGCGTGTGTGTGCGTGTGTGTGTGTGTGTTTCTGTGGTGTCACAAAGAGAAGTGTAGATTAAGTCTGAAAGCGGAACAGCCAGGAGAGCACACAGATGTACAGGTGCAGGGCCTTCCGTGTCCTTTATGGTTCGGGCTTCAGTGGCATTACTCCAACTGAATTTGAACGCTTTCACAGAACTCAAGCACTTTTATAGGTGTGTCTCAAAGCATGTGTCTGCCTGTCTGCCTGTGTGTGTGTGTGTGTGTGTGTGTGTGTTTGTACGTGCGTATCTGTATGTCAATTTGTATGTGTGTGTGTGTGTGTGTGTCTATGAGCGTGTGCATGCATCTGTGTGTGTGAGTTCGTGTTTGTGTGCGTGTGTGTGTGTCTGTAAAAGTGTGTGTGTGTGTGTGTGTGTGTGTGTGTCTGTGCGTGTTGGTGGGTGAGAGAGAGAGCAATTTCTTCCGCCACCTTTTTTTCTTGGCATTTTGCTGATTACAGGGTTCTCCAGCAGACTTTAACCCCAACGTAAAATAGGTTGCTCCTTTATATAGGCACGTCATAAAAAAAGACACAAATTCCACTGCCGGAAACCTTTCAAACAGAGGCTGAGAATAATTCATAACATTTCCCTGGTGAAGTGAAAATAAAAATACCCCAAAAATTAGAAACTAAATAATTAACAGTGCCAGCCTCTCAGCATTTTATTCTGATAGATTTCAAAATCGAGTGCATGTTATACTCAGATACTCAGAGGAAGCCTACTATTCAGCAGCCGAAATATTTGAAACCAGTGAAATATTGATGAAAGTAAGCTGACTTTTGTTTTCGTGGGGGTTGGGGGGTTCCTTGGGGTCAGAGAATGAGAGCAAAGCTAAGAGGATTTCCCCCCACCCCAGCCCATGCCACAGTGACTTACTGAGTTCACTGCATCACCTCAGAAGATGTTAAACCAAATGCCATGGTTAATACGGAATTCAATGTCACATGGCCTCTCACAGCCCCGGGAGTCAATCCTCATTACTGTCATGCAACTGGACAGTTTAATAGAACATTTGTGGTTGTTCAAAGCGTGAAACCAGTCTTTTCTTTTGTAACATGAGATCCCTTGAAGGGTGACTTTCCGATTCTGTCCGTCTCTGTTCTGTCATGGAATTGAACAATTCAGGCCAACACAATTGTAAGAAAAGAGTTTGGGTGTTCAAGGAAGGGTAACTGATATTTTGATTATTTATCAGTTTAAAGGAATTATTTTAAATTAGCTTGTGATCCCTTAAAGGGAAGCTCATGGCTTCTATTACAGAATGTTGTCTCTTCCAGGAAAGATCGCCTCCAAGTTGTTCAAGCAACCCAAGACTAGCAACAGAAACTCATCACCACAGTTGTTGCTATGACAGAGGGGGTTGGAATGAAAGGCTGTGGTCAGTGTTAAATTCAGTGGGTCCATACAGTCATGCCAAGTACAAACCTGACCTTTTGGTATTCCAACAGCATGTGTAGAGCATAGCAGTTCGACTGCAGTTTTTTTTTTAAAGCTTTAGGCTACACCTAAACTTTATCATGTCATTTTAACACCCTCTTTCTATTGGAGTGGAATGAAAGGCTTTCAAATACACCTGCTACTATAAGCAGAAGTGAAACGTGGTAACATAAATCTTACCTATATCACTGGTGAACAGGGAAGAACATGCTACTAACCCCTCTTGTTGGATGAGGATTCACTATGAAAGGACTAGTTCATAGAAATATTCATGAAATGCATCTATTATATAGCTCTACAGAATGTTATACTGTATGTTAGGCTATCCGAATGTTTGAAGGTTAAGGTTAGGAGGAATGCCTTTCATAATTTTGGCAATAAAAGTATAATAAGCGGTCAGGGTCCTGTCCGTCCTGTTGGGATTTATTTCCTTATACTGACCGGCGGACTATACATTATCTCTTACTTATTGCTCATATACTGAGGAAGGACTATACATAACCCTTACTTATTGCTCACTTTAGTCTATTAGGGTGTGTGTTTCCCTTGCTTTATTTTCTTCCTTACATTATACTTCTTTAGACAGGTGTTGTTCTGCGGCAGCCCAGCCAACAGGAAATGTGCCCAACCCCAAACAGGGAAACTATTTGGCTGAGCCCTGTAATAATTTCTTCCGTTCCATTATGAAGATTTCACCACACGATTTTAGCAAAGAAAACAACAACAGATTTGAAAAAGAGAGAAAACAACTGGAGCACACCTACTCCAAGAACCTATGCAGAATCAGCTGTCAATCATTGGGTGAATTGCTGGGGCGGAGGGGACTTGGTCAGACTGGTGGTGCAGAGGGAGCTTCCGGAACAAGCTTTCCCTACTCTGCCCAACCCCCTTAGGCAAATGGAGATGCAAATGCATCCCGGGGTAAAATCAGTATAAGGGTGACATTGTTGGTAAGGTGCCCAGTCAAATGGATTTGCCAGCCAGCCTTAATACGACTGTATGTGTGTGTGTGTGTGTGTGTGCAGTGCATGTGAGCCTGCCTGCATACTAGGAAGAAGGGTGCTTGCATTGTCACTGTCAACAACGAAATAGCAACTTATGGAGAAATAAGGTGAGACATACTTATCTGATGTAATATATGTAGCTTATAATCCTCTACTGAGACTTTGAGTAACACTTAAGGCCTGTGGTGACTGGCTAGTTACACCCATGAACACAAGAGATTCACAACGTTTCAAAGAAACATAAAAACAACCCATAATTAACTACTCTGGTCAACCATGAGTCCTGGCCAGTTTGTGTCGGCAGGAAACGCTCTCCTTCTGCATTCTGTCAATAAAAAAACAATCACATCACTAGGAACAGTGATAACCCACTGCTGTGTAAAAGACGGCAAGCCTGCACTTGAATCCCCTCAGATGGTGTGCAACATCAAAATGTACTCTTAATTATGGCAAGCGGGTAACCCTCCTGGCATAAGGACAGGCCTCGCTTGGTTCGGATTTGTTTGCAAACTGTGCGAATGCACCGGATCAATGCCTGCCGAGACCTGCCCCTGGCTGACCTGAACGACGGTGTGAAGTCTACGGTTTTTGAAGTCTAAACTTGCCAGGGATGCACTGTGCTTCCAGCTCTGAAACAGCACACAGTACCCTTACATATCCCCCTAAATAGTGCCACTTTACTACACACAGCGTTACTAGAACTTGATGGGCTGAAACTATCACACTAGCGTAGCCTCAACTCTTCTCATGTCTGCTTTAGTAGAAATAGATATTCCTTTTCTATGTTCGTGGTAGAAATATCCTCAGGGTAGATGTGGAACTACTGGAAACGGCACATCCGCCTGTCTCTTTCTCTCTCTTCCTCCCAGACGTGCACGCTGTTCCTGGGACACAGGGAAGCACCTGGGTTCTCCCAGGCCCTTGCACCTATAAATAGGGGCACTTGCTCTAATGCGCTCCGGCAGGATCCTCCCAGGTTTTAATTAAATAAAACTACTGCAATCAAACCCCAGCTGTGGCCTGCGTCCGCACACTGAGTCCGCAGGGTAGGGGGGAAGCTGAGCTGATGGCAGACAAAGAAGACGAGACAGAAACAGAGGGAAGGGGAGAGAGAGAGACAACATGACAGAGACAGAATGGTACAGGAGGGAGAGGGAGAGCGCAGAGAGACGGAGGAAATGTGTGTGTGCTTGTGTGTGTCTATGTGTAATTTGTGAGGGAATGAGAGAGAACAGAGAGAGAGTAACTGACTGACTGAGTAAGAATGTGAGATAAAACAGCAGCAACGAGAGACAGAGAGAGGAGGCAGAGAGAAAAAAGGAAAAAGAGTTTATTCATTTTCTGTATACTTCAGTAAAAGGCTTTACAGAGTTCAATTACTTGGCTGGTTATACCTAAGAGTATAAATGACAAAATGACACATTGGTCCACCAAAACAGCAGTGTCAGGCACCAGCACAGGCCTCACAGCTCGTGCTTAATTATTAATAAACTGACCGGACAGGTCCTTGTGTTATTTTTTTTTTTTTATGAGAACCTTTCATTCAGGGTCTCCATTAAGGGGCTGGACCAGGACATTGTGACATTGTGGGTGGGGGTAGCTGGTTGGATCACAGCCAAGAATGCAATCATTAATAATTGAAGGACAGGGTTGGGCAGAAAAATTGACGTTGCCGTTCCACTTGCAAAAAAAAAAAAAGGCATGTTAGAATTGTTACTTCCAACCATAGAGCTCTTTTTTTCATCTTAGTATACCATACCATACTTAGTCTTGGTATATCTTAGTATACTAATATTTGATAATAGCTAGTTTCCCTTGAACTCTAGACATGCCCTATGTATCATTTGCTTTTCCTCAAATGTTTTAAGTTATCTAGAGATAGGTGCTTCAATCTCCTCTCCCAAGACCCGCCCAAGGGGGTCTGGAAGAAACTAAAAAACAATAATAATGCTACAACCTCAGTATTGTACTACTGGACAGAAAACCCAAACCATGCTAGGTTCCCTCTTGTGTGAATTGATATCAATAATCACTGACTCTAAGATGCTAAATCAGCACTAAATTTGACTGAGAAAGGCAGCTACAGACATTATTAGTATCACTGAGCACCACGGCCAATCTGTCAGTGAAAATCACCTCAGCAAATAACGCTCCCACCATTCTTTTTTCTGCCTCTCATTCCTTCCCTCTCTCTCAAGTACATGCTCAAGACCGAGGTTCAGGGAAGGTAATACTGATTCATGTTGACAGTAAGAGGCCAAGAAATTGAATCATAAAAATTCAGTACATGTGAATCACCTCAGAACTATACTAACAGCATATAAAACATAACTGCATATAAAACATAACTGAACTTCTTGCTTGAGATTTACATCTATTTTTACTTAACAGGCCTATCTGTGTTATTGATGATTTTAATGATCACCATCTACTTTGCCCTTCAAGAGTACTTTAAGAAAGTCTCAAGAGAATAGGATAACCGGATGAAGTCAGCATGGTCACGCTCAATATGCTGTTGTTGAAGGACCGGTGATGGAGCACGACCAACGTTATGAATGGCCATGAGATTCCCTGCTCTGCGTGGGGTCATAGTGCATCGCTGGCTCATCGCCTGGACCTGCCCATTACCAGGAAGGAGCTCGTGCCCCAAGTATCCACACGCTCAACCATGGCAACCCTTTATTAGAGTCAGAGTCCATCCTTTTGAATCGCTGACTTACATAATTCAGTATCATAAAGAGCGATGCCAATGGCTGCGAACATATGACGCGACTTCTTGACACCTGATTAATCGACCCGCGATACAAAATTGGCTTCATAAACGGATATGTAGCCTATGCCCACACGAACCTCATGGACAAATGCTAAATCAGCATCTCGTACAAACAGATTAATCAAATATTCAATTTGAGAGATGTGAACACAAAAACATAAATAGAAGCGGTTTAAATCCACGTTGCTCTGCTATCTGCTCAAGATGCCCCTCCAACGATGGAGGGAATAGGAAGGCTCGAAAGGGGGGGCCATATTCAATTATCTTTACCAAGGGGAGGCAAAACAATCAATCGCTTTGGAGTTTAAATAAGCATTTATTACCAGCATAGGATTAAACATCAAGTATTAAGAGAACTGCAATAGCTATACCGAGCACAATATTGTAGTAGACGTTTTCTTGGTTGAGATAGGAGGCTAGATTTTACTGTGTCTAACATGACACATGTAAAATTGGTTACATACTGACAGAAAAGATAGCTTACACACACTGAGCAACTACCCAGCTGTAAGTATAAACCCAAATCTGACTTACCTACACCGGGTGCCGAGTAGATGAAGTACAATGCGGAGGTGGAGAGGGAGAACAGGAATAATAGCCCTAGGAATGACCTTCTCCGAAATCTCAAATGTGTCGGCATTATACAGCTAGGTAACAAGACGTGAGTCCGTTTTCAGCAAGAGAAAGGGGCTATGGTATGCGGCTATGCTTTCGTTTGGAATGTTCTACACATAAATTGAATTGTGAAGTTTAAATTAGATGAGTGTATCTGTTAAGCAGGCTGCGACAGGGACGGGTAGCAAAGTGGGAAGTCCGTTCGACAGCGAGAAGGCAGGAAAAGCGAAAAGGATTCCAATATATCAGCTGGTTCGCAGTGTCTCTCTGATGTTCCAGCGGTGTGGCAAGTCTTGATGTGCGAGACCCAAGTGTCCAATTAGAACAGTTAACTGCGTTTAGGCAGTTAAGACTGTCGGTATCCTTCTCAGTTAAACGTCATCGTCGCGGTGTCGGAGATGGAGACATACACACACCCGCCC
>NC_137914.1:9185462-9187962 GCF_963457725.1 Sprattus sprattus
AAATCAAGGCACAGGACTCGGAGTTGGTTGTGCTTAGGAGGGAAGACGATGGAGCCAGCCAGGTGGACCAGGTTCCACTCGATGAGAATCAGCATTCCCCCAAAATGACAGGCAAGGACCCGGCACTCACCTTGCACCCAGACGGTGTACATGCCGAGCAGATTAGTAGGTGTGTATCCAGAGTTCAACACTGGCTAGAATTCTTTGTTATTCCTTGCAATGGTTATAGGCGAAGTACCTTCACAGACACCACATGTGTGTTTTACTTTTTTTAAACGATGTGAAATAATTCTGACCTATAAGTTAAGAAAGCATTAAGGAATCTTTTCTATGGTATGATGTTAAAAGGTGACCTAAACGTGACTGTCTGTTTAACCTGTACTGTATGTTCGGAATGTCAGTAAGTGATGTATTTGGGATAGTAAAGTTTCTCAGTAGCCTTAGGATAGCAAGTAACCTACACACCTGGTTCTAACGAATAACACTGGGATAGACTTAAACCTGTAGGACAAAATTACATGTTTCCATTAACCCTCTATATGCTGTGCCACATACTACTAGCCTGAATGACACAGAAACTTCCAGCAATGACACGGTCCATGCCACCACTCATGTGACCAAGGCTGCGACTCCTGTCCCTCCGACAGTGAAGCCCATCTTGCCAGTGCAGACTGGAGTCAAGGCCCAGGAGGAGGAGCAGTCCAGTGGGATGACAATCTTCTTCAGTCTGCTTGTCATTGGTCAGTCTAACACCCCCGCCGCACGCCCCACTTTCTTCTACAATCATTCTGCGATTGGAGTGTCACTTAAGCTACTGTTATCTGTCCTTGGGGTGCTGGGGGAAGAAGGGTAGGAAAGAGTGGAGGGTGAGCAGGGAGGAAGTGGTATGTTGTGTCTTTGTCCCAGGAGGATGCTGATTGGCCAGATGTAGGTAGCTCCCATGGGGGGTTATTACCCCCTCAGCAAAATTACTCTTCCTGTTGTACGACAATATGAGGGTTTTCTTTGATCTTTTTGTTTTTGGACCCCCCCCCCCCCCTGCACACACACACACCCACACACACAAGGGGTGAGATATTTTTGGAGTGATGGAAACAACATGTACTATTTACTCACTCACACAAACAAACAAACTGATATGCACACACATACACAAACAAACAAACAACAGATATGCACGCACACACAAACAACCAACCAAACAAACAAACAAACAAACAAACAGATATACACATACACACACAAACAGATATGCACACACACACATGCGCACACAGGATCCAGTCTGGGTCTTCCTCTAAAATATTTCATGATGTCAAACACAGAGACCAGTTTGTGGTTAATATTTCATGACGTCAAACGCAGAGACCAGTTTGTGTTAAATATTTCATGACGTCAAACACGGAGAAACTGTTAAACCCCCCAATGGAAAACACTAATTTTTAAGTTGTACTGTATAAGTCTATGTCTAGTTCAGACCATTTGTCTACGTCTTTATTATTTTGTACTTTTACCGCATTTTTAAGCATTTCCTGATGGTTCACCTACAACCTTGAACCTTTGAGCTTGCTGCACCATATGCACACAGCGAGATTGGCATGTGACTTTACTTAATGCTGGGCCACAGTTAATTGACAATGGGCAGATAGTGTGAGTGCTGACCATAATTTAATTTAATTTAATTTAATGTAATGTAATGTTATTTAATAGTGCACATCCCCTGAATATGAAAAGCTAGTTGTGAGAAGATGTTTGGTTCAAAATCTACACCTTGAATTTACTTTCTTTAACCAAAGAAGCGTTCTTTACCAGAACCAGTGCTTCAGCTGAGTTGGTCTAATGCCTTTATTGGTTGATCAAACAGTAGTACACGTAGATGTTACTGTGAATTCCTCCATTCTCTTTTTTGGGGGGGTTCAGAAGCAACTAGGCAATACTTTACCTAAACCCTCTGTGATAATGGTTGTGATGAAACTTAACTTTTTTTTTTCTTCTTCTGTTTGCCCAGGAATCTGCATCATATTGGTGCACTTGCTTATTAAGTTCAAGCTTCACTTCCTGCCCGAGAGTGTGGCAGTAGTCTCGCTGGGTAAGTGTGTTTGTGTGCCGTGTGTTCACTTGTCTCTTCTGTATTTTTTTTTTGCTGTTTACACCATTCACCCTCCTTGTAAAATATTGTATACTTGCACCACTGGTCTCATTCGGACCGGTGACTTAGAGTGACCATGCAAAAAAAGAACTCTACCAAGATGAACAGTATGTGCAAGATACAATCAGTGGAATTGAGGGTGTGGACTCGAGAGCTGGTGAAAGGTTGTTTTTGTCCCCACAAATCCGCTTTTCCTAGACGGAGGTTTCCAAGAGGAAGCCCTTGTGTTCCTCAAAGGAAAAGCATTGTGTTTTTGCAGGCGGAGGGTTGAGGACCCTGAAAAGGTCCATATAAACAATGCCTTTCAGATGAGTACACTCACTTCCTATATGAGGGCAGGCGGATGCCAAG
>NC_137914.1:9192962-9250462 GCF_963457725.1 Sprattus sprattus
TGAATGTGGAGAGCTTGGTGGGTAAATCCAAATCTCATCATTATTTAGATTTCTTGTTCACTGTTTTCCCAACACAGGCAAAAGGCAAAGAAGCTGGGTATAATCAAGTAAGAGTGAATTTCATCAAGCGTTGAAAAAAGCGGGAATTCGAGCCACTTATGACCATAAATGTCCGTGGCCAAAATGGCACCCATGGAGCATGAGAAGCACACTGTTGTGTGAAGCAGGTGGCTCAGTAGTTCTGCAGCACCGATGCAGTATCTGGAGCTTGGCTTTAGGCAACGACTTCCCTCTGCAGGGTAAAACTGCTCAAACATCACACTCATGTCGGGGAGAGACCACTCCTCCTCCCCCCCTGCCTGGCCCTTAGCTAGACACTGTTCCATAACAGTTGGGTGCACAATGAGTGGCTTTGTTGATGGGGAGCCTCTAAATAATGTAATATGAGGCCAAGCCCGGATGGTTAGCAGCACCGAGACAGAGAGACAGAGGGCTGCTCTGACATGGCAGCCACTGACAGCCCCACTAGCAGAGCCTGTGCATACTCTCCTTCAGGGCTGAGGAAAGGACTATGACACACACACACACACACACACACACACACACACACACACACACACACACACACACACACACACACACACACACACACACACACACACACACACACACACACGCATAGTCTCTCTCAGACACAAATGTATACGTGCACTTACTCACATATACACATATGTGTGCACAAACACAGAAATATACACACAGACACACTCACACACCAATCTCATACACAAACCCAAGTGCGCTCACACACACACTCTAGGTACACAGCAAGACACTCCCTACTAACTCAAAGTGTCATTCCAGTGACCTTCGCTTTCTCATCACTTGTGCGATATAATGAAATCACTGTTGGCTCTCCGCTAAATTGGACCATTTCCCAGACTAGACGTAGGCAGTATGTGCTACTGCGCCACTCTGTGTGTGTGTGTGTGTGTGTGTGTGTGTGAGTGTGTGTACGTGTGTGTGCGTGCGTGCATGCATGCGTGCTTGTGTGTGTACGTGTGTGTGTGTGCGTGTGTGTGTGCGTGTGTGCGTGCGTGCGTGCGTGCGTGCGTGCGTGCGTGCGTGCGTGCGTGCGTGCGTGTGTGTGTGCATGTGATTGTGAGTTCGTGTCAGAGGAGTTTTTCTGTTGTGTATGCACACATCCATGTGATCATTCCGTAGATGACTATCTTTAGGCAATGAGGCATGACAAATAATGAGTACAAATGTACGAGTGTGCATGTGTGCCCTCATATGCAATCATGCATGTATGCGTGAGTCTCTGTGTTTCTGTGTGTGTGTGTTTGCCAGGGTGTCCTTGGGGCTGCATATGTGCTCAGATACTGTGTGTGTATATGTGTGCTTTATGACTCGTTCAGCCTTAGATGAGACACCCTTGCGCTGACAGAGAGGACTCTGGGAAAGCAGCCTACAGAGGGTGAAGGACAGGGCTCTGGTCGTTATAAGCTTTAAATGAGGAAGACTCAACATATGGCCCTAACAAGAGAAGTGGGTGAATGTGTGTACATAAGGCCCTGTTCACACCTACTATGCATCTTGGGTGATCAGAAAACAAATGGACAGCTCTTAGTACAGGTGTTAGGGCACCCAGGACGCATTGAGATCCGATCACTCAGAACACATTTGGAGATAGTCTGGGCTATCATGTGGCCACATCCTTTGAGCATTATGTTTGCAACTATGTCCTGGCCACATTGAGGGAACACCTGTTCAGCTGACATCCTGTGCGTAAAAAGAGGCTTTGAACACAACATCTGAACATTTTGAGATGCCCATAGAGATATATTATGAGTGTGTAAAAGTTGATTTCAATAACCAATAACAAACCAGGTAGACTTAATGTCCGACAAGCAAACTTGACTCATCCCCCTTCCCTCCCTTCAGCCAGCTGGTTTTACTTTTGCCAAACATCAAGATTTTCCAGAGCCATAGGTTGCAAATGATGAGTATCTCCTCAAACACTAGTCAGTTGATAAAGCCTGTTTACTCTGTTTAAAGGCAATTCAACATTAACAACAGTAACAAGATGGTGTTACCTCGCGGTAGCCAACACCTGCCCTCGTATCTTTCTAGCTGAGGCACAATTCAATTGTATTTATATAGTGCCAAAACAATAAAATAGTCTCAAGGCGCTTTACAGAGCCCAGAGCCTGGCCCCCCTTTAGAACAAGCACAATGGCAACAGGGGCAAAGAAAAACAGGAAGGGAACTTAAGCAGGTCCAAGGCACAGAAGGGCAGGACCCATCTGTTTTAGGTCAGCCTGGAGGAGATAGGAAGGGGGGATCGAGGATGGTTGTGTGGCAGAAGGGCCAGGGAAACAACAAGTGTTGTACACAGCATGCATTTGATAGATGTACGTAATATATATACAAACATCAATATGATAAATACGTGATGCATACAAAAACAGGTGAGTGGGTACACAGTGTGCTCATAGGGTTACTGAAACAGGGGTAAGGAGAGTAGGAACAGAAAAAGCATCTCGGTGGTGTCATTAATATATACTGCATATAAATGCTAGCATAGGCTATGGGGTAGAGTAAGTGTACGGCAGTACGAGGTGATGGGTGCATGTGGGCCGAGGTTTTCTAGAGGTAGATCGGGCGGAGAGACTACAGCAGTGTCCCATAGCAAAGCTAGTCTAGACTAGGAGGGGAAGAAAGACAGAGTGAGTGGGTAGAGTTTTGACACAAGTCTCCAAACATTGTCTCTTTCAATGTTGAATCGAAGTCAGATGTAAGATGATTTAGCTAGCTAGCTAGTGAATATCAGAGAATCACAACACCACCCTTTATTTTGTCAACAGAGGCGTAGATTACCTAACGATTAGTGCTGTGCAAGGATGGAGGATATTGAAAGGTTATGCGGTCCTCATAAGATTGGGCCCAGGGTGATGGGTGGCCGACCTCAATGTGTGTTTTGCCTAGTTTTTTTAATCCATCCTGTTTATGTGCATGGAAGTGATAAAAAAAATACTCAAAGTTATTCCATATCATTATTTTTGAAGTGAGAAGGCACAGTGAACGAAGTGGAGGCCACTGCCCCCTTGTGAATTTGGTTGCAAACAGAAGTGATGTTGCATGCCTAAATGTAAATTCAATGCATGTCAATTTGCATATAGAGTGGAGCAGTAAGATCTGATCACAAGTGGTCACTCGAGATGCATGTGGAGATGCATTCTAATGCCACCTGTGTGTGAACAGGGCGTATGTGTGTGTGTGTTTGTGTGTGTCTGTGTGTGTGTGTGCAGATGTGGACATACATGCTGCATTTCTTAGTATTTATGTGAAGTCTTGTTGAAACTGTGGCAGGTAAAGCTTGGTTCAGTGTGACTCCACAGCTGTGTGTGTGTGTGTGTGTGTGTGTGTGTGTGTGTGTGTGTGTGTGTGTGTGTGTGTGTGTGTGTGTGTGTGTGTGTGTGTGTGTGTGTGTGTGTGTGTGTGTGTGTGTGTGTGTGTGTGTGTGTGTGTGTGTGTGTGTGTGTGTGTGTGTGTGTGTGTGTGTGTGTGTGTTTGTGTTTTGCAAGTGAACTACACCTGCAGAGAAATTAGTATTTTGGGGGAAGTTTCCATCTTCTATGGAGCCAAAGTAATGAGGTGTGTGTGTGTGTGTGTGTGTCTTTGTGTCCTGGGTGTGTGTGTGTGTGTGTGTGTGTGTGTGTGTGTGTGTGTGTGTGTGTTTGTGTTTTGCAAGTGAACTACACCTGCAGAGAAATTTGTATTTTGTGGGAAGTTTCCATCTTCTATGGAGCCAAAGTAATGAGGTGTGTGTGTCTTTGTGTCCTGGGTGTGTGTGTGTGTGTGTGTGTGTGTGTGTGTGTGTGTGTGTGTGTGTGTGTGTATGTAATGCACAGTGACAGGAACAGCCCTCTCTTTGTAAGAGGGGAAAGCCACACAGAGGCCCTCCAGGTGGAGTAGCCCCCCTTTCCTCATCCCTTCTCTCTCTCTCTCTCTCTCTCTCTCTCTCTCTTTCTCTCTCTCTCTCTTTCTCTCTCTCTCGTTCTTTCTCTCTCTCTCTCTCTCTCTCTCTGTCCCAGACCCCTCTCTCCCTCTCCCTCTCCTTCTCTCTCCCACTCTCTCTTTCTCTCTCTCTCTCTCTCTCTCTCTCTCTCTCCCCCTCTCTCTCTCTCTCTCTCTCTCCCTCACATCTCTCTCCCCTTCTCTGTGTGCACTCACCTGAAAATGAAGTGTATGTGAATGTGTCAGCACTCGCATATGCATGCATGTGTGAGCATCTGTGCGTCTTTGCGCTGTGCATACGCTAACATGTGCTTCGAATGTGTACATGTGCGTGTTTACGGTCGCTGGGCTTAAAGCGGTGCCTCTGCTGATATAAGCAAACACTGCATTGGGGCTCTAGTCAGAGACTCCATCCCCCACACATCCATATCCTCCCCGTGGTATTAAGCCACTGTTTTGGGTCTGCTGGGTCAGTACCAGAGGGCCGCACAAGCCCAAGCCTAATCCCAGCCAGGCCCAAGAGGAAAACGAGAGTGTGTGTGTTCAGAGAGATGACAGGAGCACTTGAAGTTTTTTTTTTTTTTTATAGCAAAAAAAAAAAAAAAAAGGCTTTTAAGTGAGGCACTTCTGTGAAGCAGCACTCCAGGAAGTTGTCCCATGTCCTGATTGTGTCATCTGTTTCCCCGCTTTTTTTTTCTCCCTCTTCTTTGGCTCCGGGTCGTCTTCGGGAGAGTCAAGCTGCTCCTCATTTTAGCCTTTTAAACTGATGTAATGAATTCACTAGTGCTCATGCAGAGCTGATACACTGCTGTACTCAAAGGGATTGTCTGTCTGTCTGACTTCATCTCACTCATTCTGTCTGTCTGTCTGTCTGTCTCTCTCTCTCTCTCTCTCTCTCTCTCTCTCTCTCTCTCTTAGGAGGAGGAAATGTTTCGACCCAACATGTTTTTCCTCCTGCTGCTGCCCCCCATCATCTTTGAGTCTGGGTACTCACTGCACAAGGTGAGCCAGAGGACTGTGTGTGTATGTATGTATGTCAATGTGTTGAGTGTGTATTTGTGTCTGATTTTGTGTGTGTTTGTTTCTGATGTTGTGTGTGTGTTTCTGATTGAGGCTTTGTTTCTGATCATTTGTTTGTTTGTTTGTGTGTTTGGGTTTCTCTGTAAATCCTTAACCACTATAACTGTTTCTTTCCTAATGGGAGTGGTAATGACCTATGCAAACAAGCCACATCAAGGCTCTTTGATCCTCTTCATCTCCCCCAGGGAAACTTCTTCCAGAACATCGGATCCATTACGCTCTTCGCCGTGATCGGAACTGCCATCTCCGCCTTCATTGTGGGAGGAGGAATCTATTTCTTGGGCCAGGTGACATCACAAGCACAACCCTAGGAGAACTTAGTTCAACCCAGCACAACCCTACAAGAACTTAGTTTAACCCAGCACAACCCTAGGAGAACTTTGTTTAACCCAGCACAACCCTACAAGAACTTAGTTTAACCCAGCACAACCCTAGGAGAACTTTGTTTAACCCAGCACAACCCTAGGAGAACTTAGTTTAACCCAGCATAACCCTAGGAGAACTTAGTTCAACCCTATTTCTTTTTGAGCGTCAAGCAAAAGAGCATCTTTTTCATGTCCTTTTATTTCTGTTTCCTCCACAGGCGGATGTGATCTACAAGATGAGCATGACCGATAGGTGAGAGGAATGAGTGAAATAGAAGAGTTCATGAATGCGTGAATAAGGGAACACATTTGTAAATGACTGCGTGCCTTGATGAGTGAGATAGTGAATGAGTGCATGAGAGAGTGCATGAATGAATCCTTATATACTGCATGCATACATACTCAGGTACTTATCCTTTCATGATGTTACACATTCATACACTCACCACCTTTTACAGTCTTGTGTCTCTGTTATTTCACTTGTGAATCTAAGCAGAAATGGTGCCAATTGTGCCAGTCATGCATGGAGATGACAAGGTCACACATAGAGATTACAAGGTCATGTGTAGAGGTTATAAGGTCATACGTAGAGATTACAAGGACAATTGCTCACTTGTCTTCCAGCACTGAGCTGCAAGTCATTCCGAAGAAGAAATGCTTGTTAAAGGCAAAACTGAGACCCTGATGACAAAAATGTACACTGTACTTATGATAATACTACATACAGTATATACATATATAGTACATCTATATATATAATATTGTATATAGTATATATTATAATAGCGTATAGATATATAACAGGATACATATATATATATATTTACCATAAGAGTTAGGGGGGGGCGTCCTAACCCACAGCCTTGTTCATCATCAGTATGTTGTGTGTGTGCTGACGCTGGTCCTCTGTTGGTTTCCTTGCCTGTAGCTTTGCCTTTGGGTCGCTCATCTCTGCAGTGGACCCTGTGGCCACCATCGCCATCTTCAACGCCCTCAACGTGGACCCTGTGCTCAACATGCTGGTGTTTGGAGAGAGCATCCTCAACGATGCAGTTTCCATTGTGCTCACAAAGTAAGTCTACTCTCTCTCTCTCTATCTGTCTCTCTCTCTCCCTCTCTGTGTCTCTATTGACACACACACACACACACACACACACACCCCCACACACACACACACACACACACTCATACACACACATACACACACAAACACACACACACACACTCATATACACAGACTCATATACAAATACACACACACACACACACTCACATGCTTTATCATGTCACTCACATGCTTGCATACATCTGCATACATTGGTATTTGCATCAGCTTTGTTTGGTAAATGTTATTTTTTTAGGGCAACAAGGAAAGACTAGGCACACACACACAAACGCAAAACGCACGCACGTATACACACACTTCACACATGCACGTACACACACACGGACACATTCAGACCTGCATGCAACATTCCTGTAGTTCAGCAAATGTCACTTTCTCTCCTCTGCTCTGGTTCTGCATTTGCCCTTTTGTCTTTCTCCCTCTTTCTTCATTATCTTACTTTCTCAGGCTCTCTTTTTTCCCCCCCTGTCCCTCTCATCATTTTTTTTTCTCTCTCTCTCACGGTTCTATATTGCGGTGAAGAAATGCACAGCAATAGCAGCCAACCCCTGCAGCAACTCCTTCAAAAGCCTGGGTGGCCTACTTTATTGTGGTCCGTTAGCATTAGCTTCGCCTCCCAGCACAGGCTACCTCTATGCTGCTGCATGCTCAGCAAGCAGATACCGGTAAGCGTTAGCATTAGCTCTCTGCCCCAGTAGAGGCTACCTCTATGGGCCTGTGCACTCAGCGGGCCTTAGGATGCGTGGCTCGTTAGCATTAGCGTTCCACCTCAGCACAGGCTACGTCCATGCAGCTGTGTGAGCCTCCGGCTGTAAAAAAGGAGCCTGAACCAAACGCTTCTCCACATTTTAAAAGCTTAAATGGCCCTCCCCCACCACCTGCTTCATTGGGGAAAAGAGAGACTCAGAGTCTGTTGTCACAGTTGCATTGCATTGCATTGAGCATTTTGATTGTGGCTTAGGGTAATTGGCACTAGATGCGGCGTCTCGCCTTACGTGGAATGTTACAGGAAGCCCAATGGAGCCAGGAGTGTGTTTTGAGTTTATTGGTAAGCCGACACACTTTGCTGAGAGTGACAGTCGCATTGCATCATCAGTCATAGGCAGACTGGTCTGGCGGGAAGAGCAAGTCTGGCCTCCGGGTGTTATTCTCCACCTCCCCCTCCTCCCTCCCTCCCTCCCTCCCTCCTTCTGTCCTCCCCCAGGAGGAGCTTCTTCTCTCCTGGCTGTCCTTATTGTTACTTATTACACACACACACACACACACACACACACACACACACACACACACACACACACAGTCAAGTATAAAAACGTACTCACACACACACTTGCATGCACACACATACAGTATGTACATGCATACATTTGTATAAACAATCAAACACACGCGCATGCATGTATGTGTACAGACAAACATACACAGGTCTTGTGTGTGTGTGTGTGTGTGTGTGTGTGTGTGTGTGTGTGTGTGTGTGTGTGTGTGTGTGTGTGTGTGTGTGTGTGTGTGTGTGTGTGTGTGTGTGTGTGTGTGTGTGTGTGTGTGTGTGTGTGTGTGTGTATGATACCCTATAATAATCACACCCCTGGCTAATGTAAACGATTGTTTGCTGTTAGCGCCTATTAAACGCCCGCCACACCCCCCCCCAGATAACCGGCCCTCTGTTCCTGGAAAGTCTTCTCCTGTTCCCCACTCGCATTGTCTCTGCACAGACACCCGATGCACTACTCCTGGCCCCGCCCCACCCGCCCCCACCCCCACGGTTTCCAAACAAACAGCATCGGTTGGAACACTCCTAACATTACTTATTCATGCACTGGGTCAATCACACCCACATTTAAGCATGTGTTTGTTATCATCATCATCATCATCATCAGCAGCAGCAGCAGCAGCAACAGCAGTAGTAGTAGATGCTGGTTGAAGCTACTGTGTCATACTCATCCTGACTGTTGTGTTATCTGATCGAATGATCTATGGCGTCACATTTAGACTGTTGTTTAGTTATGTCTCGTTTCTGTTGCCGGTGATCTCCATTGATACAGGCAGGTATTTCACTTCTAGGAAATCAGATTACTGAAAGAACAGCATGCTGTGAAACCGGTTTCTCAGTAGAGGTCTGAGGCGTGTCAGGCTCATTTCTTTGAGGTTGTCTGATGGAACTAGTGTGCCCCCTGTTGGACACTGTTGGGAAGTGCAGGGATCCTTTCCATCAAGTTGCGTGTGCTTCAGTTCCATGACAGTATCTCTCCACAATTGAGGAAGAACACTGCTAAATTCCATGGATAGTTTAAGAGATTATGTAGAAAATTACTTTGTGAAATGAAATTAGGTCAGAATAAAGGTGAGATGAAGTCACTATCATGCAGTATTTTTAATACAATGCCATGTCTAGTATGGTGGTGGTGTCCTACATACATATGGATGAGATATTTTCCAACCATTCCTCCCTCATCAATAATCACTGGGAAGATTAACAAGTCATTATCACATACTGTTTTTCTATTACAATACATCTTTTGTTATCCATTATCATGTGTACTGTTTACGCTGGTGTTCTACATACAGATGAAGCACTCATGTTGTGTGGTGTTATTTTGGTTCCACGCAGCACTGCTGAGGGCTTCGCTGGCTCAGAAGCCTCCACGGTGACAGGCTGGGAGACCTTCCTCCAGGCGCTGGGCTACTTCCTCCAGATGTTCTTTGGCTCCGCTGCACTAGGCACACTCACGGGCCTTATCTCTGCAATCGTATCCTCTGCGTGTGTGTGTGTGTTTTTCGTGTGTGTGTGTGGGTGTGTGTGTGGGTGTGGGTGTGTGGGTGTGTGTGTGTGTGTGTGTGTGCGTGGGCGTGTGTGTGTGTGGGAGTGTTCACTTTTGTGTAAATGTTTGTATGCATGTGTGTAAATATGAATTTGAAAGTGTTTGCACACACAAACTATGTATGGGTGTCTGTGTGTTTTGTATGTACAAGGCATGAGATTGTCATTGCAGTACACTGTGAGTCCCTTCCTTGACCTGTGCCCAGTCTCTGAAGCACTTTGACCTGAGGAAGACACCGTCTCTGGAGTTTGGGATGATGATCATCTTTGCCTACCTCCCCTATGGGCTGGCAGAGGGGATCAAGCTCTCTGGTAAGAAACGTTAACTCCCTTAGGGCGGAACATTCCCTAACAGCTGCCATAGTCAATTAAAAAAAGCTATGTGTAATGTCTGTGAAATGAAATGAAATGTATTTTAAATACCCCCTCCCTCTCTGGTTTACTTTTTCTCTTTTATCCGTCTACTATTCTCATTTCATTCCAATTTTGTTTTCCTCTCTTTCCCTCAAATCTATGACTCATTCAGTTTGGCTTTCTGTCTATTTCAAAGTGTGTCCTTATATATTTATTTACAATTTGTTTCACTGATTTATGTATCTTCACTTTGACTTTCTCTCTCTCTCTCTCTCTCGCGCTCAAGGTTTGTTCCAGAATATCAAATTGATTGATTTATGTTTGGCTGTGTACATTATTCAGTTTGCCGAGGCCATCCTTAAAAAATATGTTGGTGTGCTACTTAACCCAGCCGTCTCAATCAAATTGAGCCCAACCTAAAAAAAAATTTCATGTTGTTTGATCTGTTGGCTTGCCAACTATAACTTTCTGTTGTGATCAAGCAGGGCAGGAATTTCAACATGGCCATCGCTCTCTAGCCTTGATGCCTTTGTTAATATTGCATGTTCATTGGCCACTGTGGCCATGGTGCCCTGCTTGTAGTGTCTTCCTTTATTAATGTATTGATTTTTCGGAGGAAACCAAAATCTAATGTTAACGTCATTGCCTTTATAAATGTGTCCAGTGCCTACTTTGACGAGCTAATGGAATAGCCTAAGACGCAAGGCAGATGCTGCTGGCAGCTCTGGTTTTAATGGTACAGGCAATGGAACCTAATCTAGCTAACGTTGATGTTAATCAAATGAGGCTTGTTAATTCTAGAGCTAATATTAGCAATCCGGTCCGTTAATGTTATGACGAGGGGTTATTTACAGGATTAACGTTGTGTCTATATACCTTCGAAGGTGATTAACACAGATTTTCCACCGAATTCGCATAAGTATTATTAAATAGAAACAGAAATAAGTGAGTGCTGATCCAATGCCTGTCTTGTGGGCATGTGTCAGAGACTTGTATTTAATTCTAGCAGCATAAGGAAGCCAGTGAAGGGAAATCAGCAGAGGAGCTACGTACGCCCTCATTGGTTGATCAAAGACCGGATTGTTCCGCCATGTTCTGGATCATCTGCGATGTTCTCATTACCCCTGCAAGAAGGCCTGCTGGAATATCACTGGAGTAGTCTAGTTTTCATAAAACCAGGGCCTTATACATACATACGTACATACAAGTTGTGGAGCATATTGGATAAGAAAGGCTCAGACCCTCTTAATATTATAGAGTGAAGCAACAAGGCCTTGAGACGTAAGCCACATGCTCAGATAAACTAAACCGGTCATCAATCATGGCCCCCGAGTTTCTTGCAGCCTTAGGTAGCATAAATTATGTTGAGCCAAGTTGGATGCTAATACTATGTACGACCTCCAAATTGGCAGGAAAAGCCATTAGCTTAGCCTCTGAAAGATTAAGGTGAAGGTGACGATCCTTCATCCAAACTGAAATATCACTGAGGCTTGCTGGGATTCAAGCCAAAATTAGAAGTTATCTGGGGTGAAAGACAGTACAGTTGGGTGTCATCCACATAGCAATGGTAAGAGCAGGGGCATCCTGTGGCATAGGCGACATGTGGTAAACTGCAATAAAAAACTTGTATGACACACACACGTTGCAAGTCCACTACATGTTGAGCAACACACATGAGTTTTGACAAGTCGGGATCAGTGTCATGAATAAAACGGTGGAAGGCTATCATTTATTTTGCAATACTAATGTTACCAAAATATTGTTGCATCCTCAACTGAAGTCAAAGCGTAATGTGTCTGTTTCACAAGATTTTGTAACACAGGTGATTGTGGATGGGTTTAATTTGGTGAGCGTTGACCACTGAAGTATATGTGAGAACCCATAATAAGGTGGTGTAAAAAAAGAAGGGTTTTAAGGACTGAGCCCTGAGGTACACCGACTGGGAGCGGGTACAATTTGGACACTTGTCCCTGCACTTGACACATTAAATGATCATTCTGTGAGATAAGATTTAAACCAACTGTGTAATTTACTTAAAATGCCCAGACTAGGCAGTGAAGACGGTGTAGATAATATTGTGTTTGTAATAGAAGTAACTCTTGCTTGCTTGAAGCATTTACTACATACATGATAATGAGTGCAATTATAGGCAAGATACTTTAGGTTGGAGGAGGGTGTTGGAAATAGGGTGCAATCAGCATGTTCTAGGACAACTATGGTTAAAAAGCATTGATCCCCCCATGTTAATTGAATATTGTATTTTTTCATAGAGTACATTTAAAAAAAAAAAAATCCTGTCTCTCTCTCTCTCTCCCCCTCTGTCTCTCCTGCAGGTATCATGGCCATTTTGTTCTCAGGGATTGTGATGTCTCACTACACCCATCACAATCTGTCTCCTGTCACTCAGATCCTCATGCAGCAGACCCTGCGTGCTGTGGCCTTCATGTGTGGTCAGTCAACACGCAAACACACACATACACACACACTTACACTTTCATAACTACACACACACACAGAACCACAGAACCTTGCGCACACACACACACACACACAGATTCTGACAGAAGCACACACCCAGAAGCATGCACACAGGCAGACACACACACACACACACACACACACACACACACACACACACACACACACACACACACACACACACACAGCGATTCTAGTATTTATTTTTATTTTCACTATCATGTTTTTTGACAGCCTCCTTTATCTTTATTTACACTTTCCTAAGTCTCTGATCTCATTTTGTGGTTCAGTGTTTGTTTCTGTTTTGCTTTCTCGTTTATTTTTCCTCTCTCCTTTCCTCTCAAAAATTAAAGATGTTTCCCCTTCTTTCCATTTCCAGTTGCATTGTTGCTCTTTGTTGCTGTGGCACATTTCTAGTTTGTATAACAGTAAATAATTCTCCCAGAAAATGTAAAACGCTTAACACTGAATGTGCTTTTCTCTGCAGAAACGTGTGTGTTTGCTTTCCTGGGCCTCTCCATTTTCAGCTTCCCTCACAAGTTTGAGCTCTCCTTCGTCATCTGGTGCATCGTAGGTGTCGTTCCTTTACTGCTAGCTTACTGCTGACTTAGAACTGGCACGAACGCATATCAAAAAGATTAAAGAAGAAAGAAAGAAAGAAAGAAAGAAAGAGTTTAAACAGGAGAGGGGCATAAGTGCATTTGCACAGACATGCTTGTGCATATACAAGTAGGCTTACCAAATCAAGGGATTTTCTCTCACCAAATAGTCAAAACAAATTCCTCTGTTTTAAGGACTTAAGCAATCTCTCAGTCGACACTTTGTGACTGACCGGAATAGAGAGACAAAAGCAAATGTCGTTAAGTTCCTAAATAAATATGTTGTGTATCTGAGTGCTGTTTAGGCCACACCCTATATCAAGTTTCCTTAAAACTATGAAATGAATACCTTATTAAGTAATACGATAGTGTAGTGTTCATTTCATATTTGTATTTTATGTCATAATGTTAGTTATTTGTGAAGTAAATACTGTGTGTACTGTATTAAGGACACTTCATATAAAGTGAACCACTGCTGTTCTGTTTTTTAGGTGTTGGTTCTGTTGGGCCGAGCGGTGAATATCTTTCCTCTGTCCTTCCTGCTCAACTTCTTCCGGGACCACAAGATCACGCCCAAAATGATGTTCATCATGTGGTTCAGTGGTAAGTGTAGTGAATGACTGCTGTGTGACACTGTTCTGCCTGAGGCCAGTTCTCTTTTTCATCCTCTCTCTCTCTCTCTCGCTCTCTGGCTCTCTCTCTCTCTCTGTCTCTCTCTCTCTCTCTCTCGCTCTCTGGCTCTCTCTCTGGCTCTCTCTCTGGCTCTCTCTCTGTCTCTCTCTCTCTCTCTCGCTCTCTGGCTCTCTCTCTCTCTGTCTCTCTCTCTCTCTCTCTCTCGCTCTCTGGCTCTCTCTCTGGCTCTCTCTCTGTCTCTCTCTCTCGCTCTCTCGCTCTCTCGCTCTCTCCTCTCTCTCTTCTCTCTCTCCCCTCTCTCTTCTCTCTCCCTCTCACTCTGAGAGTCCCTCACAAGATGAGGTTGTAAGCATAGTGTCTGATTACAGCAGGTCAAACTAAAAACTCTAATGCCTGAGGCCACACCAACAACCCCACCCCCACCCCCATCCCAACCCCCACCCCCAGCCCCTCTCACCATGTGTCCTGTATTCTCTCTTTGAACCTTTCAGTGTCATACCACATCTCCAAGGCTCTCTAGTCAAAGACATTTGTGTATTCTCAGAATAGACCTGGCAGACAAGGAGTGTCACACGACATGAGACATCCCAGCCTGGAGACTCCAAGTGGGGACATTTGCCCCCTTGGGTAGTTCATCCGGTTCCCTCCTCATGCATTTGGCAGTTAGCAGGGATCCAGGAATCCCCTGTCAGTTCTTACAGCGGAGTATTACTCATCATGTGGAGCTGTAAGCCTCGTCCCAGACTGCCTCTGGAGATGCTGGAGATGCACGATTACAGGCCTTCAGTCCGCCATTTTTTTTCCATTGCCGCTGGTCATTGCGAGTACCTTGAGCCCTGGGTTGTTTCATAGCGGTGTGAGCTCAAAAGCCTTCTATCTCCGTCTCATGAGACCCAGCCTGTGCGCCTTCCTTTGTGCCAGTGTCTGTTTGATAGTTGGGGCCTGAAGGCAGCAGTGAAGCACGGTTGAGTAAAGGCATGGCGCTCCGCATCACCGCTCTGGATCACCGCTCTCTCCCTAGCCAAGGCTGAATTATAAAGGGTATGTAGATGATGTCACAGTAGGCATGTGAAGAACAGTAGGCACAGTAGCTTGCACACATGGAGTCACAGAAAGACTGACATACTTCATGGCAACTTTCACGAATGGATACCATGGAACTACACACACAAAACACCCACATCTAATCGAATTGCAACAAGTCGTCTGAGTCGTCAGACAGTTCTAGTAAACATGCATTCATTGGAATTGAAGGATATAAATGTATTCAATTGAAAGAGAGTAGAGAGGACGGAGGAAAGAGTATCTATCAGTGAGAGGCAATGTCTTTAAATACAAAAATACATGCTGCCGAGTGGATCAGTCCATGAACAAACAAACTAAACAAAAAAATACATAAAAGGTAAGGCAAATGGCAAAACCCCTGGGACTGGAAGGGAGAAAAAGAGGTTTGCCCTCAGTGATAAAGTGATGTAAGTGCATACCCTCTATCAAACGACTGCCTCTGGCAAGTGCTCTCTAATTCACATTGATGATGGCCACTCTAATCGCCACAGCAAAGTGTACTTGATGAAAACACCATAACACTGTTTATGGTACAGCAAAGGTAAACAAACCTCTTCAAAACCTCGACCAGCCACTTCAAAAGCAATTTATTACGATGAATTATTATTATAAGATTTAAGCCCACCCTTAGGTCTGTGTTGTCACTCTTTGTTCACATAGACTTCTATACCGTACTGATTGTTATGTGATTCTAACAGGAATCAGCAGGGGTTTGTCGCTGCTGTAATTGTTTGCAAGTTTTTCTGAGTGTTTGATAGTTACCACATACATACAGAGGGGGGCAGCGTTGAGGTAAAATAATTGCTAGTTGACTGACAGGAGAATGATTTGCTCCGTGGCATGTCCACCCACATTTGCATTACAGACTTGAGTAACCCTTGCCCTGTGAAGCGTAGGCAATGGAGCGTAGGAACTGGATAGGTCGATATACATCATTTTAGCAGAAGGCCTATTTTGGCATTTCACATCCCAATGGTCTTGATTAAGGGTAAACACGCTACACCTTAAGGCATTGATTTATGGAAGGTGTGCAGGCATAGTTTTCATTAGAACTGGGGCAAAACACAGTTTGCAGTACAATTCAGTGTAACTATAACTATACCACTAACGTAAGTGTTTAGTTTCTACTACATTCAAGACTGCAAGCCTTGGTGCAGTCTGTCAGAGGACTACCTTTTGACTTTCATTGTTTTCACACTCAGACAGTTTTGCCCCCACAAACCTTCAGTAAATCAGAGTCTTTAATGATTTCTGTCATCGTTATTGCACATCATTATAGGAAGTCCAGAGGCCCATTTGCCCCTCAGTAGCGTGGCTCTTACTCACCCCAGCTATTGATTCCCCATGTTCTCTGCTCGTCGTCTCCAAGACTCCCTCCTCCAGATTTGAACTGCCCCTCCCCTCCCCTCTGCCTGCAATCGATAACCTCCACTTACCCTTTTTCTCCCTCATCGAAATGTAATCCCAACTTCCTTGCACTTATCACCGTGCTGGTTCTCTCTTTCTTTCTCTCTGTCTCTCTCTCTCTCTTGCTCACACACACACACACACACACAAACAATGGTTATGTACAGATTCATGGCTCTATGAATTTCAGAGCACCTGCATGTGTACATGCAGGTTGAGTGATTGTACCAACAAAGTCGCCTGTGACTTTGTTCTGGTACTGAAGGCAGGTACACCCAGGAAGTAACCTCTTGGTACTCTTCTCATGAGGATTCCAGGTAACTGTCAAGTTCCTGGCAGCCATCCAGGAAGTGACCTCTTGGTACTCTTCTCATGAGGATTCCAGGTAACTGCCAAGTTCCTGGCAGCCATCTTAAATGTATTGAGCCCCAGTTGCATAACTAATTATCATTCTATTTCATTCCTATTGAATTCGGGATTAGGAGACCAGTGTTCCAAATCAGCATAAATAATAGCATCAAAAATCCATTTTGATAGCTGTGCTTGGATAAGACGTCAGAGGTGGGACAAAGTTATTGTTTAGCAAGTAACAAGTTAACCTCAAATCCTAAGGATTAAGTCCCATGTCTAGATTAAGTCCCATGTCTAGTCATACCATTACTGGTATGGAACATTATGTCGGTGCCTTCTTTTGTTCTTGGCACCACTCAGAAAAAAAGCCTTTTTTTGTGTGGGCATAGTTGGTGTAAGATGCCCTAGGGTTGCGGATGGTCCTCACCACTGCTGGATCACATGACCCTAACAATGGCTCTGGCCCTTCAGAGGCCAGACCCAAAGCTGTGGCTAAGATAGGTTCAGGTGACCCTCTAGCTGTGATAGGGGGGGACACCCTCAAAGAGGGCCACTAAGGTTCCCTGTCAAGTACTTTATGTAATATTGGGAACCACACTCTCCCTGGACATTAGGGGACCATTAGTACCACCTTATTATTCCCCCTGATGATCCTGTCTAGAGTGGGAAGTATCTTGTCTGGGAAGTCCCGCCCCTCTTCTTCCGGGCAATTTGAATTTGCCTTCAGAGTCAGTCTGGCAAGGCGTATATGCCAGGTTGCTTCGGAATTGTAAGGATCCTTGGAGCCAATCACAAACTGGCTATTGGCTTACTGGCGCGCCATTTGCGGATTTAAACTAACCACAAAAACCTATAACGAATATCAGTTTATTCAATTTACATGAGCACTAGAATAACCAGATAGTCTAACTGCAAAACCCAATAATAATCTGTTTTTATAGTGTGCATCTAAACGCTCTCAATGATTCAATTGAAAACCAGATGCAAAGTACGTCACCTGTATCATTGGGCTGATTGGTTAAAGGAGTGTCCAATTACGTGACTGAAGTGGACCGCCATTGCGTAGTTCGCCAGACTAACTGAGCAAATGAAATGCAGTGAGGGGGGTGGGGAATTCCCAGACAAGGAAGTATCGGCAGTAGTGGAAGGAAAGCATAAAACCAAATGGATCACACGAGCCAGTGCATCTTGGCCCAAACAGCTGGTTGGTTCCCTCAGAGGACACCAAAGGGCACTGTGTGCCGTTGACTGTGAGGTGAAAAAAATCCACCTCTTCCTTGTCATATCTGTGCCAGATCACTTGTGCTAATTTGGGATGCAGCTTCCATTCCCCGGGATAGGGGTGTTGCACGGATAGGAAATCCACCGCCGTGTTTTAAGTGCCTGCTAAGTGCATTGTCCACAGGTGAGGATGGGCCCACATTAACAGCTGTTTTGCCAGCCTCAGCCTCGCTGTGCCAAGTCAGGGGGCTAGCTAGCAAAAGCTCTCTAGGTGTTGTGATCCTGGCCGGGTAATCGGCCGTATTATTACTTGACCCGCATGTGCTGCCACAGAGAGCCTCTGTCCAGTGAAGGCCAGTCTCGGAGCCCTTCAGTGAGCTGTGGCTCGTCTCCTCGGAGATGGGATAAGAGGAGTGGGAGCTCTTATCTGCCCCTCCTCGTCACTCCCTCCGCTGATGAGAAGGCTCTCGTGGAGGCCCTAGTGGAGAGTGCTTCCTCCTTGTGGGTTTCAAAGGTTGGTGACGGTATTGGAGGCAGTGCCTTAGCACGAGAATGTGCTGCAACTGTAGACAGACCACTGGTTGCAGGTTGAATAGGAGAAAGAGTGTCGTATTCGCTGCAAACTCAGAGGCCAAAATGTCCACCAATGTTGTGGGCTTTTATAATGTCATATAATACTGAGATAACGTTACTATATGGTGCCCTTAATAGAGGCACTTTGCACTATAATAAATAATTAAATAAATGATGAACAAATTCAAACATCTGTCTCAATCCAGCAATTTATCAGGGTGCATTTAATTAATATGCCTACCCTAGGTGAGTAACCAATTTACAATGGCAATAAACAGAAAAGCAGGGAGATGCCATCCAACTATAAATGCGATAATTTTTTCAACATAAATCCTGTTTCCCCTTAATCCAATGCATTGAGGCAAGAACACAACTTGCATTCTGTAACAGAAAACTACAGGAGGGCATCCCAGCTTGAATTAGTTACGAGAGGGGACACTTAAGGTAGTTATATCCAAGATCAGCGTAAGGGCAAGTATCCCCAAAACTGATCACAAACTAGTCTTTTTAAACTGCAAATTGCCTAGTTAGAGCGAACTTACTTATATACGGCCTAGCTAGCAGAGGAAATTAAATTTTTTTACACTTACATTTTGCCGGACCATCCAAAACAAAACAAGAAAACGCTCACAGTAATCCTCTTCTTCCCCTGTCTCTTTGTTCTACAATCCTACCGTCTCTACTCTGTATCTGCAGTTTATTTACCTAATATGATCCTGACCCCCACTCCATGTTCATCTCTTTAAATTTTAATCTTCTGTTTCTAATCTCTCTGTCATCTCCCCCCTGCACCCCCCACCCCCACGTTCCTCAACTCCTGGTGCTATCATCCTGACTCCTGGTTCGCTCTCCTCCTCTCCCCCAGGCCTGCGCGGGGCCATCCCCTACGCTCTGAGCCTTCATCTGGGCCTGGAGCCCATCGAGAAGAGGCAGCTGATCGGCACCACCACCATTGTCATCGTGCTCTTCACCATCCTGCTGATGGGGGGCGGGACCATGCCCCTCATCCGATTAATGGACATCGAGGAAAGTCAAACTCGCCGCAGGAGCAAGAAGGACATCAACCTAAGCAAGACGCAGAAGATGGTGAGTACGTGTGTGTGTGTGAGTGTGTGCTAGGATCACATGCGTCAGACTGGTGCTGTGTGTGTGTGTTCTGATGGGGTTCTGGTGCTGTGTGTGTGTGTGTGTGTGTGTGTGTGTGTGTGTGTGTGTGTGTGTGTGTGTGTGTGTGTGTGTGTGTGTGTGTGAGTGTGTGTGAGAGAGAGATTGTTCTAGATAGAGATGTTATGTAAGGCGGTGTAAAAGTGTCACATAAAGTGTCCGTCAGTCACACTTGAGATGTGCACTGGTTCATAAGAGCCTTAATCTGGGCACGTCCATGCATAGCCCCACTCGCCCTTGAATTGTTTTAACAAGGTCTCAGACGGCCCTCATCTTTTAAGCTGTGTGACTTACTTTGTCCGATTTGACCACACACACACACACACACACACACACACACACACACACCACTCACCTTTCCCATTAACTTCTCTCTGTCTGTCTTGATCGTACATTCTCTGATTGGAACAGTCAGGCCATCAGACACAGTGACCGCTGGTCTGAGTGATGTCGTCTGTGTCTGACAGCACCATTAGCAACCCCCCCCCCCCCCCTCCCACACACACACACTAACATACTCAACCCCCCCCCCCCCCTTTTCTATCAGCCCTGATTGAAACACTTGACCACCGATCCTTAAGAAGCGTCTCCAGACAGGGCTAAATCTTATTGGCTCCAGGGAGCCTTCTTTGCTTATCTTTGTGAATCTTTTTTTAAAAGGGGGTTGGTTCCTCTCTTTCTCCTCTCTCTTTGCTCTTCCTGTTATTTCGAGGCGTTGCGTCAGGAAAGACGCACATCCAGAGGACAGAAGACAATCAATGTCTCACGCTCCGGTCTTCACGATCCCCCAGAAGAGTCCCCTGTCGTGTGTGTGTGTGTGTGTGTGTGTGTGTGTGTGTGTGTGTCACGACTGCCTGGCTCAAGGCTGCCCTGACATAGAATGGGTAGACCACACCGTGGTGATTTAAATAGTAAAAGGTTTATTTACATAAAGAAACAGTCAGTATAATGAATTTAAAGGAAAGTGTCGTGCAATATGTCTAGAGGTCAGTATAGGTACTCAAACAAAAGTGTAGAACACGACGAGGACGGAGGAAGCATCCGGCATGGAGTTCGGTGGTCAGGCAGGCTTCCCCAGGCTCTCACCACTGGATCAAACCATACTGAAACGGAGCAGCAACACACATGCAACAGTGCCAGCCAGACGAGAGACGAGAGAGAGTGTCCATTGCAAATCCCAGCTCTTATATAGTCAGGCCAATTATCTCCTTGGCACCACCCCTGCAGGAGAGACAAAACAGGCAACAGCCTAGCACAAAAAGGGCGGAGCCCCAGACCGGATTAGTAGGGTCGTAACAGTGTGTGTGTGTGTGTGTGTGTGTGTGTGTGTGTGTGTGTGTGTGTGTGTGTGTGTGTGTGTGTGTGTGTGTGTGTGTGTCCTGCCCTCTGGTGTGTCCTTGGAGAGACAGATCTCTCATACACTGGGGGTCAGTTGAAAGGTGTTTACTGATTGTGGCGTGGCCCTCTCTGAGGATGAAAGGCCCGATATGATGTAAGACTTCAAAGCAACCGTGCTTCAAAAGGGACACTGCGCATGCTGACTGGGGACGTCAGGCCTGTGGTTTTTGTTGTTGTTATTGCTGTTTTGTCTCAAAAATGTCTCTTTTATTTGACTCACAAACGAGATTGGTGTTTGGGCAAATGTTTTTTTTTTCTTCTTCTTTTGAGTAAAGTTTTTTTTTCTGTTGTATCTCTCTCTCTTTCTCCCTCTCTCTCGCTCTCTCTCTCTCTCTCTTTCCCTGTGTGAAGGTAACCCCATTGAGATATAACATTATAACTTGCATGCTTTGTAGGGGTGTGCCAAATAATCGTCATGACGATGCATCGCGATTCTAATTTTCACGATCTACTGCATCGATTGTTGACGCCAAGTATCGATTATTCATTAAAAAAAAAAAAAAATTTTTTTTAATTGCTTGAATGGTTGGCGAACATCAAGCATTTCCGGCCGCGCGATACTGCGACAAGTCATTCATAAACAAAACGAGTAGTGTATCCAGTAATAATAGTATTTGTGTTAAGTAACCTCCAAAAGTCGTTTAAGTAAATACAGCTATGTATGAACTGAGTTTGAGAGAATTGAACACACTATCCAGATCATACACAGCCAGTCAGCCACTGGTAATGGCTTAATTTTTTTCTAACAGTGTTCAGTGAAAAATCGCAATGCATCGCAATGCATCGCAATAATTCAAGTATCGCGATGCATCGTGATAGAATCGCATCGTGGCATGTGAATCGTGATACGAATCGAATCGTGACTTCTTTGGCAATACCCACCCCTAATGCTTTGTAGTGCTTACCTACACCAATAACTCTGTAAACCAATAATCTCTCTTCACCTCCATGGCCATGTCTGGGTAACAACTCTGGCTGTTTTTCTTTAACTCCAGGATCTCTAGTACCCACACACCTGTAACTCTGTCTTCCTCTCTCCCTCCTTTTGCCCCTCTCGCTCTGCCCATGTCAGGGGAGCCCCATTGATTCAACTTTGGGAAAAGTTTTCTCTCTTTCTTACCTACAACTAAAAACTCTTATCTTTATCGCTTTCTTTAACTTTCTCTCTTTGTCCTTGTCAGGGTAACACCATCGAGGCAGAGCACCTGTCGGAGCTGACTGAGGAGGAGTACGAGGCCCATATTGTCCAGAGGCAGGACCTGAAAGGCTTCATGTGGCTGGATGCCAAGTACCTCAACCCCTTCTTCACTCGCAGGCTTACCCAGGAGGTTAGGCCTGGCTCTTTCAGAACCCAATTCTACACTAAACAACAAGAAACAATGTCCATTCAAAACAACATTAAAATTAATGATGAATGATGATGAAGTGAAATGTATTTAAGTTGTTTGTATACCTCAAGAACAACATCAGAAAGTTCTTGCATTTTTGCTGGGATTTCATCGCAGTGCACAAAACTATTGAATGCTACACATGGAATAGTCCTGGGGGACAGTGGGAACAACAGCTGTATGCATCTATCTTTCACATGACCATACACCATTTAAAGTGATACAAAACCTAGCTTCCTACAAAAACATACCTAAAAAAACAGTGCAAACCTGCCCTGCTGGTCCTTGAAGCACCTTACTGTGTAAGTGAGGGGAACTTCTTTGAAGCAGTGCAGTCAGCAGACTCTGACCCCTTTATCTCAATACTCACTGCGACATCCCAGATGCACACGCTAATTCATTACTCTCATTGCATTGGATGCAAGCCCAGAACCGTGAATTAATTATCGGCTCTTGGCTCCAAATGTTCTTAAATTGGGCTAGTCCTGGAGACTGCAGTACTGGAGTCTACTGATGATGACTTTTAATGCAGCCTTTTAGACCTGCTGATAAGTCTTTGAGTATGCAGGAGACTCACTCATAAATCTTTTGGCGTGCTCTGGACTGGCTGATACATCTTTTGAGTATGCCAAGCACTCACTTAGTCTGTCTGTGGGTACACTTCCTCTCCCTGATTGGACTACTGAAACATTTTTTATGTCAATAACATAAATTCTGCTATTTTGATTGAAATGCTCTGAGGGCATCAGTTCATGTCAGGATGCTGCTTGAGAAGTCTGGGATGTTCGCCAGTTGGATGCTGGCTAAGAAGCACCGTATTAATCACGCACTGTGAGCTCTCCTTCCTTTCCTTTATTTATTATTGGTTTGGTCACCTAGTGCATTGTGGAATGTAAGCAGACCAGGAATCTGTATGAGCTCACATGTCACCGAAAGCCTAGCCATATCGGAGAGCTCGCTTGGTCCACTTGAAGCAATCGGGCTGTTCTCGCTGCGAGAAAATTAACAGGGAATCTAGAAACACCAGAAACAATATCAAAATGAGTTCACATGTGACCAAAAGCCCATCCATATTGAATAACATACGTGGTGGATTTCTTGCATTTTGGTTTTGTGACACACGCATTTTTAAAAAAAACAAGATTTTTTTTTTTTTTTTAAGTTGACTGAATCTTGCATTGAAAAACCTGAAAACTCCTTTGCAGTGTACAACATGATGGTGATGCAGAGTGTGCTTGTATCTTGTGGATCCTGTCTGATGGTGAATCTCTGTGTGTTCCAGGACCTGCTCCACGGCCGCATCCAAATGAAGAGTCTGACCAACAAGTGGTACGAGGAGGTGCGGCAGGGCCCCTCCGGCTCTGAGGATGACAATGATGAGACTGAGCTGCTCTGAGCATGATCGAGTTCAGGGGTCACGCTCTCCGACCAACAGCAGCCAGTGTTACCAGTGCCCAGGCTAGGCCTCACTAATCTACACTCGAACACACGGTTGATCATGCCACTCATTTCCCCAACCGCTTGTTCCTCACAACGCACCCCTCCACTGGAACATACCACTTCAACCCAATGGGAGAGCAGTAGAAGGAGCACTGTGAGATATTTGACAACACAGCTGTTACGGGGGGAGCTTGTGGGGGTGGGGGGGCTAACAAACACTGTGGAGGTGTTGCATTAAAAAAGTGAATGGTGAAAGGGAATGTTACGGAACACTTTTAAAGAATCTGTTTTTTGTAAGAGAAAATACAGAAAAGGGAGAGTATAACGAAATGATACTTGTGCACTTTCTTTAGTGTTGTAACCTTCATGTTGTTACCTCTGTCAATGTTTTTTTTCTTCTCTTTATCACCTTATTTACCTTCATTTGATTTATGGAGGAAAGGCACAGGTGAATGTTTCAGCATCAAGTTTTGAGCTTAAATGTGAAATTTGTGATTTTTTTTTTTTTGTATTTATTGGGAGAGGGATGAAGCTAATATAACTTAAACAAATCTTTCTATCACGCTCTTTAATTTAGATTATTATTATTTGTATTTGTCTACATGAAGAAAGACACTATGAATGAAAAAAACTGTAATTTGTTGGGGGCCGGGGGGGGGGGGGGGGCTGACTTGATAATGAATGTTTATATGTCGAGGAAATAATTTTATAATGTCCTATCAATAGTTGTAATAAAACACACACCCTCATCCTGTTAACCTCTGAATTTCCCATTTCAATTTCCGCAAACATCTCACGAGTTTCCGAATGAACACACCCTGACCTGGCCACAAGGTGGAACCCATTCACAGTAGCAGTAGCTGTCACACATGTATGTAGCACACATCCATGGTTCCATACAGTCCCATTTTCTGATAACAAGTTAATTATAACACAGAGCCCAGCAAATGTGAGATAGCCGGTCACGCTCCAAGAGTCCATTTTAGCAAGCAATTTTGTTGCGTGCATCCTAATGGCAGTTCTTTCACTTCTGAATGTCCCAGTGTAATTGAAACCGTACAGAGTGCATGTGTGAACAACAACCCTGTATGTTAGGAGTGGATTTTCTTTACTCCAGCGACCAAGTGATGTTTTCCCTCAAGCTGACAGATGTCCGCATATTTCCATGTTCGTCTGTGTATGCAGGGGTACAATTCGACCAGGGCAGGCCGGGGCTCAGACCCGCCTCTTAGGCTATTCACTGTCATCATGTGACGTTCTGCGTCATCACACCCATCTTCAACAATATATTTTTAAACCTGTCGATTTTCATTTCTAACATTATGTCCAGATTAACTGCATCTAATGTCACCATTTGGAAACATCAAAAGTTCCACACAGTTTGCCTTTGTGCTGCTAGTGGGTTTCCCAAAAAGCCAACATGAAGATCAACCCTCTCTTTTGTCACTCACATGGCGTGGATGGCAGGCTAGGGAGAAAATAAGATATTCTGCGTGAACAACAAAGCCTACATGTCGATTTTGGTAGATGCTGTTAAACATTTATCCAAGATAGTGTCACGTTGCGGGAAATCTTGGCAAGCTGGCTAACTTCATTATGCCAGCTGGCAAGCTCAGGTTCAGTTTTAAATGCCAAGATAGGCCTACTGAGCGTGGTTTGAGCAAAATATCAGAGCAACTCAAATCACTAGGTAAAGCAAGGAAGTCTGATAGTTTCCTATCTATAACTTCATTAATTAATGTTTCTGTTTTAATATTTGAATGTTGGAGAATGTACCATCATTTCATTTAAATTTAATTATTTAAAATACTGGACCATTAATCCATATTAATCCATTTGTAGTAATATTTCTCCTTCATTGGTAGCCTAACACCCCTACGTATGTGTATGTGTCTGTGTCTGTATTTGCTAGTGATCCACGGACCACGGGATAGTGCGCTTGCAGAAAGGCTTTCAGCTGTAGTGTTGCGCACTGCCACATTCGGAAATAATATCTTCTGCCACACACATTTATGTGATGTATGATAAGGTACACTCCCAATTTCAGCAACCCAGGCCTTTGCCCATATCTCTGGAACTCTGCCATGTGGCAGGAGGCAAGCGGGCGGGCACGGCACAGCCCAGTGCTCCTCAGAGCAAAGGTGTGAGGTCGGAGAGGCCTCTACAAGTCACAACACATCACACATCCTACTGCACAGGAGGGGAGGAGGGAGATGGAGGGTGCAGGAGTGAGTACAGTAAGGAGGAGAGGTAAATATGGAGGAAGCAGTTTGGGGAGTAGAGAAGGTGTGTGTGTGTGTGTGTGTGTGTGTGTGTGTGGGGGTAAGATTCCCAAAGCTGTTTGTATGGACAAGATGCAGTGCGTGTATGTGTCTACTACGAAGGAAGGGTAAGTTGCCATACCTGAAGGTAACTTCTCATAGTGGCAGTTCCACAGACGCACCAATAGGGGGCAGGATGATCCCAGCTGGCTCTTGCTTAATCCCGCAGTGGGTTTAATGTGCTCAGCTCTCTCTCACCTGCTTTCACTCTCCTCCTGTTTATCTTCCTTCCCATACCGCTGCTCTTTATTCAGTTTTCTTTCTGTGCATGTCTTTTCAGTTTTCTTTTAGGGACGTGTTTTCCCCCAATATTTACTGAATATTAGAGATAAGTGCACATTCTGCACAACAATGACAAACTAGCTCACATGCATGCGCGCACACACACACACACACACACACACACACACACACACACACACACACACACACACACACACACACACACACACACACACACTCACACACACAAACACTCTCACACACACAGATTTGACAGGCAACCTTGAATGCACTGTAGTGCTTCCCTGTCATGCTGTTTTTTATGTTAACTGTACTTATCCTCTACTGGTGTAGCATCTAGATGAGACAAATGAAAGCGACAGGCAGGGAGCAAATGTTTGTTCGTGTGTGTGTGTGTATGTATTTGTTTGCATTTTTTTGCATATAGCTTTTATGTGTGTTAGAGAGAGACAGAGTGGTCAGTCAAGGTGTGGAAACTGATTGAATCTGTTGGATGTTGTAACTGTTGGAGTTAGTTACTCCAGTTTTTTAACCTGAGATTGGCCTCTAGGCAGACCTGCTCTGATCAGATATCCTGCTGTGCTGTTTTATGATTGGGTTTCTCTGCTCGTGTCCTGGCTTGGCCTTAAGTTACTCACATACACAGCAGTTATACGCTGGCCAACCTTGGCAACACCCGTCCAGTGATTTCATTACTGTTTCTTCACTGCTATTTCTCACTCTGTGTCAGTAGTTAAAGTGAGCGATTTAAAACACCATAACAAATATATTCTGTGCGCACGTGGACTAGAGATGTGAAGTGAGTGTGTGTGTGTGTGTGTGTGTGTGTGTGTGTGTGTGTGTGTGTGTGTGTATGTGCATGTGTGTGTCATTGATCAGCCATCTCCTCTGCCGCTGACACTCTCACAAGGTTCTGCTGGTGGGGATGAAGGCTTCCAGAGATTGATTCCCCTCCTTGAAAGAGCACAGAGTGGGGGGGGGGGGTTGGTAAAAAAGTGCTGGCGTGAGAGAAAGAGCCCAGATGAAATGAAAGCTGTACAGTGTGAGTGTGTACAGTAGTGAAGGGCTATCCAATTCAAATTCCAGTTTCAAAAAATGTCCTCAAGCTTGGGTCCGGAGGTCTATCACACATTTTTTTATGACCGTTGATTTCACTGATATAGGACTGCATGTGTTTTATGTACCAACAGGCAAGGTGTGCATTATGATTCAGTGGCATATTTAGCCAATATAAGTACTTTAGGCGCTAGTAGTAGTACAGTGTCTGTGGATTTGAGCAGTGGCGGCCCCTGAAAAAATTCTCAGGGGGGGCAATTTTTTTGATAATGATTAAGGCGACCCATTCAGTAGGTACATTAAGTTATCCGATGTACTCATACAGCAATACCTTTTTGTCCACTATTGGCAGCAACCAACAGTAATATCTCCCCTCTTTCTACATAGCTAGAGTAGCAAGATACAAGTGGAACGCTATGGAAGAAAGTTACATTCATTTGAGAGGGTAATTTTGATACAATTCTTTGTGCTTCATATTGTAGTGGCGTTTCACGTTGCTGCTTTTGACGAGTGCCACCGTCTCAGAGCATATCAGGCACACAGGTTTACAGCTGCGCGCAGGCAGAATGAACATGTACACGTCTGTCCACTCCTCTTTGAAAGCTCGGTTCTCGCTGTCTTCCTTTCTCTTCTCAGAGCACGCCATCTTTCTCTTCAACCGCGAACTGTAATGAATCTTGCTTTGCTTTCCCTCTCAACTTAACACGCACTCTTTTCTTCAGTCAATTTGTCTGCAGCGCGTGCGTGCACCAGTCCCCACAGCTCGCAGCTTTGACAGCGAGCCCGTGCTGCGTAGAGTAGGCTATCATCTGATTGGCTAGTGGCATTATAAAGTTTAAACAAAACATAGCCTACCATAAAGTTATGGTTAATTTAATGTATTTACCGGGTTTTTAATAGTCACTCAAACATCAGTTGTTAGAACCGCTTGGTCAACATTATTTCAAATATTTGTATTATTATTATTAGTATTTATTTATTTTTTGCAATTGTGTCTCAGTCCGGAGATGACGTGTAGTGTGCTGTACAGTGTGAGTGTGTGGGGTGAGTGTGTGGTGTGCTGTACAGTGTGAGAGTGTGGTGTGCTGTACAGTGTGAGTGTGTGGTGAGTGTACAGGGTTAGTGTGTAGTGAGCTGTACAGGTGTACACGGTGCTGTACAGTGTGAGTGTGTAGTGTGCTGTACAGTGTGAGTGTGTGGTGAGTGTACAGGGTTAGTGTGTAGTGAGCTGTACAGGTGTACACGGTGCTGTACAGTGTGAGTGTGTAGTGTGCTGTACAGTGTGATTGTGGAGTGTGATGTACAGGGTGAGTGTGTGGTGTGCTGTACAGGGTGAGTGTGTGGTGTGCTGTACAGGGGGAGTGTGTGGTGTGGTGTGAGTGTGTGGTGTGCTGTACAGGGTGAGTGTGTGGTGTGCTGTACAGGGTGAGTGTGTGGTGTGATGTACAGGGGGAGTGTGTGGTGTGATGTACAGGGGGAGTGTGTGGTGTGGTGTGAGTGTGTGGTGTGATGTACAGGGGGAGTGTGTGGTGTGATGTACAGGGGGAGTGTGTGGTGTGCTGTACAGGGTGAGTGTGGAGTGTGATGTACAGGGTGAGTGTGTGGTGTGATGTACAGGGGGAGTGTGTGGTGTGCTGTACAGGGGGAGTGTGTGGTGTGAGTGTGTGGTGTGATGTACAGGGGGAGTGTGTGGTGTGATGTACAGGGAGAGTGTGTGGTGTGATGTACAGGGGGAGTGTGTGGTGTGCTGTACAGGGGGAGTGTGTGGTGTGGTGTGGTGTGGTGTGAGTGTGTGGTGTGGTGTGGTGTGAGTGTGTGGTGTGCAGGTGAAGGGTTCCTGGACACCGAGGTGAGCAGTGTATCGTCTGCGCCTCTGTGCACTCGGCTGTCGGATTGGATTGTAAATCTAGAATATGGGCTGTTCAAACGGAAAAAAAAGGATTCAGAAATAAGATTAAATTGTGTAATCCAGTTTTTTTTTTGGGATCTGGATCAAACTTTCAAGATGTGTTGTTCAAAACCTTTTATTAGGATTGGGATATCAAAAAATGAGGACAATCCTGATCCCAGCAGAAGGGTGGATTCAGGGTGGATTTCAGGAATGAAATGTAATAAAACTTTACAACTGGTCAAATAATACAACATTTGTATCATGTAGTGTATAAACATTGATTTATATTTTAGACTATGTGTTTAATTGTAACAGAGATGAAGTAAATACAATTGATATGAGGCTACATATTAAGCTTTTCAATACAGTTAAGTAAAAAAAAAAAAAGGACTTTCCCTGATAAAAATCCCTGAAACAGCTGTCAATATCAAACTAAAATGATATATTTAATTTTCGCTGTCATTTATCACTCTATATTAATTACACTGACACTATCATCAGAGATGAACCAGTCTAAATAAGCTTCTCACAACTGCATCCGTTATTGCACATCCAGTCAGTCCCTCCTTCTGAGAGCACGCCGGAGGTTGGTCTGGGTCTTCAACGCCGCATCATGGACGTCATCACAGGGAGGGACAATCCGGATTAGGTGATCTTGAAAAGTTCGTATCTGGATCATGGTGATCAAATCCAACGTTGCTTTGAGAAACTGGAACAAAAGTAAAAATGGATTACCTGATCCTGGATAGCAAAACGTGGGATTTCCAAATCCGGATCATTCTGATCCAGATTAGACAGGGCCCTGGAATGATTACGTTTTGTGTTCTGCAATAATGAAGATGTGGAGCGGAGCGGTGGTGTTTGAAATAAACCTCTTTTTACTGTTTATGAAATCTTTTAAACAAGGAGATCCCCTAGTGCTCAACTTCTACACTGGTGACCCCATTTCCTCTCAGACAATTCCGGAGTTACAGTGCATGATGGCTTACGCAGTTAAATTCAAATTACGTAATTTCTGCTCCATAAGTCTCCTATCTGAAAATATTTTCACATATAACTTTATCTTAAGATGAATGCAAAAACTAATTTATCTGCCACTTGATTTTATTCAACTGCCAATTTGCCACCAACACCCACACATCATATTTGCTCATCCCATCTGATTTGTTGGTATCCGCTGGCGGTAGTTCCATTGGGTCCTCCACCAAGGTAAGCCTCATCTATGGAAGAAGTGCACTTACTTCCTTTTTATATGCATAATTGTAAGTAGGCTAAGTGCATATTAGACACATAGCATTGGAGGCTAGACAGCATGCTACAAAGACTTCTGTCATCAGCAGCTCAGTTTTTACTTTTTTTTACACAAACAGTCATTTACCGTGTACCCCGGTGAAATGTCAGGAATGTGTGTCGATATGAAAAACTAGATAGAGCCTAGTACTCGAGCCCACTGGGAATGCCTTGACATTTAAAGATATACAGCATCAGATGGTACAGACACGTCATGTAGGGTAGAGGTCTTTTTGTTTGTGATTGTCAGTTTCCCTGTGTTCTATCCCTGTAGTAGAGCACTGAGCATTGCTCACAGAGAGCAAAAATATGTATTGAACATTCTGAAGGGTTCTTGGTGAGGACATGTCCCCGGTTTAACAGATGCCTGTGATCTTCTGTGTCTTATGAATCACTAAAACCCTCGTTCTCCTCCCCATCCACCTTTGTATGCAGCAATCAGTTGCCCACTTTCCCCACACTGTTTTACATTTAAACCGCACATTTGCCTTTGAAGGACACCACTTATCATTACTCCTTCCTTTAATGTATGTGTATGTGTGCTGTTGTAAGCGTGTGTGTCTATACATCTTTGGCAGCAAATCTATCCCCTTTAAGGGATGACAACCATTGCATTGAAATTGAATGCTGCTGCGCTTCAGGTTCTTATTCATGAGTTCCGGTGACCTGCAGGTCCGATGTTACTGAAGTCACAGCCCTTTTCAAGTGTCCGCTTAAACATTGCTCTGACACACGCGCTCTTAGATTTTGAGCAGCAAAACGGTCTTCAATCTGTTTGACTGCAGTGAAGGGCCATCCCTCCATTCTCGGCCACCTATTGTCCATGTTCTCCTTTACACAATTGACACTGTGGGGGAGAGGTGAGATTTGCATGCTGTGGTGATTTGACAAGCATATTAAAAGGTATTGATGCATGCTCCGACCTTTGCTGACCTTCAGCACTGGGTGGCGGGAATGTGTGTGTGTGTTGTGTGTGTGTGTGTGTGTGTGTGTGTGTTGTGTGTGTGTGTTGGTGGTGGTGTTGGTGGTGGTGGGGGGTGGGAGGGTCAATCTCTTCTGTCGCTGTCTCTGTTGGGTGTCCTTGGAGAAGGTGCTTGAAGGATGTGCCGACCTCTCTCTTTCTGACTTAAAGAGCTGACCTTTCTCTCTCTCTCTCTCTCTCTCTCTCTCTTCTTCCTCTCTCTATAAAGAAATGTTCTGTATGTGTGATAGATGGATTCCTTTCCCCTGCGCGAAGGTCACAGAGAGGCTTGGGCATCTGGGGATACACATGCTGGGTAATTTGTGTGTGTGTGTGTGTGTGTGTGTGTGTGTGTGTGTGTGTGTGTGTGTGTGTGTGTGTGTGTGTGTGTTTCCTACAAGCCATACGGCAGTTGGCGTGAGAGACACCAGGAACAAATTGGTCCATTCGAGCAGAGAGCAGAAGGGTCCCCTCTGAGGGTCACCGTGTCTTTGGCAGCATGGTTGTGAATTGCTGCTATCCCCAGATGGCCAATCGGGGCAAGGAAAATCCTCATAGGAAATAGACTGCTGTCACAGAATAGGTGCAGGACATCAGCATCTGTTGCTTTGATGGAAATCTAAAGTCTGAGCACAGGTTGCATTAAGGGCAAATATTTAAGAGACAGAGACAGAGACAGAGACAGAGACAGAGACAGAGGCAGAGGAAGAGGCAGAGACAGAGACAGAGACAGAGACAGAGGCAGAGGCAGAGAGACAGATAGACAGAGAGGCAGAGAGGCAGAGAGGCAGAGGCAGAGACAGAGGCAGAGGCAGAGGCAAAGCCAGAGGCAGAGGCAGAGACAGAGACAGAGACAGAGACAGAGACAGAGACAGAGACAGAGGCAGAGGCAGAGGCAGAGAGGCAGAGAGGCAGAGAGACAGAGAGACAGAGAGACAGAGAGACAGAGAGACAGAGAGACAGAGAGGCAGAGGCAGAGGCAGAGGCAGAGACAATTGTGTTGACACACCCTTTGAGCTTGCTGAGGGAGCACTGATTAAACCATTGCCGTGGAATGTAATCTAGCATCACAGTGGGACACCCAAAACTCTGATAAACTAAAGACTCGGCTGGTGGAAAAGAGAAGGGGAAGGGGGGGCAGTGTGTGCGAGTGTTTGTGTGTGTGTGTGTGTGTGTGTGTGTGTGTGTGTGTGTGTGTGTGTGTATCCGTGTATCCGTGTATCCGTGAGTGTTTTTGTGTGTGTTCTCTCTCAAGCCCTGCTAATAGCGCTGTGTGGTGGTTTGTGGTGTTTTTGTCCTCTCTCACAGCAGAAGAGAGTGAGAGTGATGGAGAGGAGAGGAGAGGCGACGAGAGAAGAGGCGAGGAGGGAGTGAGAGATGGAAAGGGGGAAGATGGGAGGGGAGAGGAGAGGAGAGGAGAGGAGAGGAGAGGAGAGGAGAGGAGAGGAGAGGAGAGGCTAGGAGAGGAGGGAGCGAGAGATGGCAAAGGGGAAAGGGGAGGAGGGGGTGTCAGGAATGAATGTGGAGGAAATTGAGGTAGCCCAGGCTTTCTTCATCGAGAATAAGAGGAAGAAAGAGGTTTATATATATATATATACACACACCTTTTATCTGTGAGAGAAGACCAAGGGTGTGTGTGTGTGTGTGTGTGTGTGTGTGTGTGTGAGAGAGAGAGAGAGAGAGAGAGAGGAGGGGTGGGGGGCAGAGAGTGAGTGTGTAAGGTGCTAGTTGTAAAAGTGCCGGCAGGTCGGAATGGGCACATTTTAATTAACTAATGCTGAGTTGGCCACCGTACTCTTCACACACAATTCATCTCTGATGGACTGGAAACCACGCACACACATGCATTCACACACTCACACACACACATGCAGACACACACACAGACACACACACACGCACATACTCACTCAGACACACCTTTACACACTCATGAAACACGCCTGCAGCCGAGTGGCATCTCACTTCAGACAGCGTTTGAAGAAAAGCAGACTCCCCCACCCCCCCCCCCCCCCCCCCACACACACACACAACACACACACTCACCTGTGTGACACCACTGTCAAATCCATGCTTGGTATGCATGACGTGTGTCTGCTGTCCTGGAGCCCTTCAGTGGAATCACATAGGCAGCATTTATGGGGAGACAAGCGTGTCAAAGCACACCTATCAAAGGCAAAGGCAGACCTCCCAGCAACCCCCCCCCCATAAACACTTTCCTCAATGAGGAGGGGTGGGGGGGGGACGGGGGGTGCTTCCTTACAACCTTACGCCCTGTATGACTCTCCAGCAATTTAGAGTCAGATCCACAGTATTCTCCTCGCTCTCTGTCTGTCTCTGTAAGCTTCAACTCGACTCATTTTTGTTGGTTTCTCGCTCTATTTTTACCGTATGCACACATGTAGCACAACTTGTTTCTTGCTTTCTCTCTTTTTGTCTGTGTCTTTCTCTTACGCACATATAAACACACACACACACACATACAACTCTACTCATCTCGCTCTTGTTCATTTCTCTTTCTCACTTTCATCACACACACACACACACACACACACACACACGCACACACACACACACACACACACACACACGCCTCGGCGTATGACAGAATGACTGTATAAGAACGAGTGTGATAGAGGGAGAGAGTGAAGGAGGAGTGTGATCAAGCACGAGATTAAAGAGAGAATGAGACAGAAAGCGAGAGAGTGTGGTACAAAAAGAGAATCCATGCTGCGTGTTTCTGCCAATTTCTCATGTGAAAAGAACAAATGCTCTCAGTGATGTGATCCTGTAGCGGAGCGCGAGGATTTTAACAGGAGAGGGCTGCTTAATGTTCTTTCCCTTGTGCTGGGCCTGGGCAACCTGGCACTACGATACTGAGGTGTTTAATATAATGTTATTATTTTTATCGTCCAAATCGAGTCATCACTCACCATAAAACTATATCACTCACTATAAATGGTCTTACTTTATTGCTGTTTTTTGTTAAGCACCATAGCAATATCTGGCGTCAGCCTCCCTTTCTTTTTAATATATAGTTGTTGCTCCAGTGACAACCTAACAAAATCATTTTGCAACAAAAAAATCTAAGTCGACATCCATTGCCTACTACGACCATGATGTCTGACCAACTCCTCACTCTCTAGTTGAAATTCAGTTTAGTAGCTGCTCATGTCAGACGGCCGAAATTGAGCATTTCTGGTCTGAAAGATGAGAGGACAGGGTCAAGTTAAAGTCCCTTGCTTGACCACTGACAATTTACTGTATGTTTTAATAAATGCCAACATTTATTTCTACACACCCACTGGGCGTTTTTTCTCATTCACAGTCTTGTCAGTGTTGTATAAGTCTCTACGGCAAATTCAACAAAAAACACTGTAGGCATCAACGAACGATATCACATTAAAAAGCTTTCCTGGCACCATAATCATCGTAAAATATAAGGTAGGCCACTTCATTAAAATTGGAATATAATCAGGTGAAATGTTTCATTAAAAGGTATTTCACGTGTTAAGGTTATAGAGAGCCTTCTCAATTAATTTAACTCCCTCTGGCGTCCGCTAGGGTGCGCCACTGCTGTCCTCTCTCTACACAAACAAACGCTTTGCGGGAGGCAGAGGCACAAACAGCATCTCCTCTGCTTCCCTGCTAAGGGCCAGATACGGGCCGCATCAGAGCCGCATGCGTTCCCAGCCCCAGCCCCAGCCCCAGCCCCAGCCCCAGCCCCGGCCTCGCCTCCCCTCTGTTTGAGTGTGTTCGTGCGGCGGCAATGGCCATCCTCAACTCACCATGGGACTTTGCTCAGAAGTCTGGGCTACTTTCAAATCGAGAGGAAGAGGAAGAGAAGTGGATTAACTTTCTTCAGGTTTTTTGGTTGCTCTTTCTTCCTCCCTATCTCTCCCTCTCTCTCTAGACCCAGCCGAGCCCTGGGGGCAGCTGCTACCAGCTAGAGGGGAGCACTGTGCACAAGGCCAAGGTCTATATTTGTGAATACAGAGTATGTTCAGCCTTAGATATTTGCTTGCTTTTTTGTTTGTTAAACTTTTTTTGTAGTTGATTTGAAGTGGATTGAACTGCTGTCCGGCTGAGTTCTGCGCTGTGGTGCCACAGTTGAATCAGCAGGGCTCCATCTTGGCAGCCACCTGCCGCCGGAGCTGTCCGCTGCTCAGATGAAAGCTAGCGACACTTCTGTCAATGCTAGCCTGCAGGGGAGTCCAGAGTGACACCCTGGATCAATGGCCCATCGCCTGGTGCCTGCCTGCCTGCTTGTGCGCCCTCTGTTTGAGATGCCTTACGAAAAAAACCATAAAGCTTGTCTAGTGTGAGTGATAATTTATATTCATTCATTGAGCAGACGCTTTCATTCAAAGGGACATGCGAGGCAGGGGGAGTGAGCAAAGGTAAGAGGAGGAGTGAGGCTAGGGGTGGGAGTGGATCTGGAAAAAGATGAGATATTTGCAGATGGAGAGAGAAGCCGCTGAGGTGCCCAGTCCCTAACAATGTTCAGACGTGTCAATATTCCATAGAATATTCCGTTGGCTCTGCAGTGTCTATTGACTTTCCTTGTGACAGATTATATATATATACATATATATACATACAGTATGTACTCACTACTGATGCAGAAGTGCAGGCACACAAGTCCACAGTGCACTTCCGTAAGCAGAGGTCTGGTTTCAGCGTGTCCTCATGTGGCCGCACTTGCCTTGAGCATGAATGCTTCATACTGCGAGAGGGCAGGGATATGACATTTTTCTGCCTCAGTTCAGTGCTCCGTTCTCCTTAAATGTCAGCCAGCGCTGGCAAGGTCATCAAAACTGAGCCGGCATTTACTAACCTCTTCAATCGATGAGGCCGTTAAAAAGCAGCACTGCTGAAATATTCATCGTGTGAGAATCTTGAGAATCCTATGCAGTGGACTGGCCGGAGGGTGGTGGTGGTGGTGGTGGTGGTGGTGGTGGTGGTGGGGGTGGGGGGGTTGGGGTGCATGTTCTGGATGGTACGGATGAGAGAGAGATGGCCTGGCTGGTTCTCTTTACCATGCATGGCACTCCAGGAGGGAGGCAGAGACGGTGAACGAACATAGGAGACATGCTGTGACTGAACCTGCTGTGTACAAGGTCGCTTTATTCTTTCTCCACTAATTTCATTAATGTCAACCCCCCCACTGCTCCCCCCCTCCCCCCCATCCATTCTAACATCCCCCTGGAACTCCGAACCAAACCCTTCTTCAGCTAAAGAGTCTGGTATTGATTCATCCCCACTCTGTGTGTGTGTGTGTGTTTGTGTGTGAGTGTGTATGTTAATACGTACACACACTCACACTCGCGCTGCTCTCCTCCCTGTCTTTTGTCATTATTTATTTATTACTTTTCAGTTTTTTCCAGCCCTCTCTTTTCACTTTGTGATTTCACGATTTGTATCATGGTGTGCAAGCTTTGCTGGATGCCCCTATGCGTTCAAGAGTAGCCACAGTAGCCACAACTGCCCTGGGGCAGACTGACGGAAGCGTGGCAGCCAATCAGCGCCATCGGTATCATGGTGTGCAAGCTTTGCTGGATGCCCCTATGCGTTCTTATTAGTGCACATGAGGCTGAGTTTGTTAATGTATGCCTGGACTTTAATGGGCAGGGATGAAGGAGCGAGGGGGATGGATGGACGGGAAAAGAGAGAGAGAGAGAGAGAGAGAGAGAAAGAGATGAGAGGGGAGGAGAGGAGAGGAGAGTGAGAGAGAAAGAGATGAGAGGGGAGGAGAGGAGAGTGAGAGAGAAAGAGATGAGAGGGGAGGAGAGGAGAGTGAGAGAGAAAGAGATGAGAGGGGAGGGGAGGAGAGGAGAGGAGAGTGAGAGAGAAAGAGATGAGAGGGGAGGAGAGGAGAGTGAGAGAGAAAGAGATGAGAGGGGAAGAGAGGAGAGTGAGAGAGAAAGAGATGAGAGGGGAGGAGAGGAGAGTGAGAGAGAAAGAGATGAGAGGGAAGGAGAGGAGAGTGAGAGAGAACGAGATGAGAGGGGAGGAGAGGAGAGGAGAGTGAGAGAGAAAGAGATGAGAGGGGAGGAGAGGAGAGGAGAGTGAGAGAGAAAGAGATGAGAGGGGAGGAGAGGAGAATGAGAGAGAAAGAGATGAGAGGGGAGGAGAGGAGAGGAGAGGAGAGTGAGAGAGAAAGAGATGAGAGGGGAGGAGAGGAGAATGAGAGAGAAAGAGATGAGAGGGGAGGAGAGGAGAGGAGAGGAGAGTGAGAGAGAAAGAGATGAGAGGGGAGGAGAGGAGAGTGAGAGAGAAAGAGATGAGAGGGGAGGAGAGGAGAATGAGAGAGAAAGAGATGAGAGGGGAGGAGAGGAGAGGAGAGGAGAGTGAGAGAGAAAGAGATGAGAGGGGAGGAGAGGAGAGTGAGAGAGAAAGAGATGAGAGGGGAGGAGAGGAGAGGAGAGTGAGAGAGAAAGAGATGAGAGGGGAGGAGAGGAGAGGAGAGTGAGAGAGAAAGAGGTGAGAGGGGAGGAGAGGAGAGTGAGAGAGAAAGAGATGATGATTTTCAAAATTGGGAAAACAATATAATCGAAACACTAAACACACAAATGTGCAAAATGATTCTGAAGTCGCACCGATCAACACCAAATAATGGAGCCAGAGCTGAATTAGGTAAATTCCCCTTATTATTAAAAATCCAAAAAAGATCAGTCAAATTTTATAAACATTTAAAATCTAGTGACCCGAAATCATACAATCATCAAGCCCTCTGGTGTCAAGAACAGAATCTGGAAAAAAGTGCCCTCAGCCAATTAGTATTCAACCTTAATTCTAACCCCAACAAAATACACCCTAAGGAAATCATGACACAACAAAAAGAAAAATACATAAATTATTGGAAAAATATGATCAAAACACAACATAAATTAGAAACATACCAATCATTAGAGCGAAACTATGAAGTGGCTAACTATCTAAATGTCATAAAGAACCCCCAGATCCGAAAAACACTCACTAGGTACAGACTCAGTGATCACACATTGGCCATTGAAAAAGGTCGCCACAAACAAACATGGCGACCTAAGGAGGAGAGGTTGTGCGAATACTGCACACAAGAAGTTGAAAATGAAGAACATTTCCTTATAAATTGTAAAAAATTTGAACCAATTAGATCAATCTTCTTCCCAAAATTTGAAAATATAATCCCAAATTTTAATCAACTTGACAAAAATAAAAAAATTAAATATATATTGGGTGAACACCCAGATTTAATATATGTATCTGCTAAATACGTGAAAGCTTGTCATGACAGCCACGAGACATAATTTTCTGGTTATGTATTTACTTCCTTGTTTTGTTTTATTTATTCATTTACTTTTATCTTTTATCATTATTATTATTTTTATTTTTTTTTCTTTCCCTTAATGCTGATCTCTGTGTGTGTGTGTGTGTGTGTGTGTGTGTGTGTGTGTGTGTGTGTGTGTGTGTGTGTGTGTGTGTTGTTATCAGTATTATCACTAATGTTGCTGTTATCTGCTGTTAATATTGTTGTATTGAGTGCTTTGGCAACAATGTATCGCACATTCATGCCAATAAAGCCATTTGAAATTGAAATTGAAATTGAGAAAGAGATGAGAGGGGAAGAGAGGAGAGTGAGAGGAAGGGAGGAAAAAGAGAGAGCGCAGGGAGAAGGGTTGGTAGAGATGACTGATAGTTGGTAGTGGCTGAAGGCTGCCTGGTTCTGGGTGAGCACAGCAGGGAGGAGGTTAAAAAGTAGACTGAGAAAAAGATGCAAAACATCTCTTAGATGTTTGTTTGTATGACACAGCAGAAGGCACACAGAGGTCAGGCAGCTTAGAGATGGTGTGTGTGTGTGTGTCTGTGTGTGTGCATATGTGTGTGTGTGTGTGTGTGTGTGTGTGTGTAAGTGTGTGAGTATGCCTCATGAAATAGGCCTGTTTACTTTTTTATTGTACCAACTCCATCACATTTTTTGCTTTCACAAGTCGTGAATTGCCTCCATCATAGTAAGTGTATGTTTGTGTCTGAAAGGGAGACAGAGAAAGTGTGTGTGAGTGCGTGAGAGAGAAAGAGATTTGTGTGTGTGTGTGTGTAGGTGGCAGACAAAGAAATGGGAACAAAATGCCAGCACATTATTATGTGACTTCTATTCTCCAGAGGACGACAACAGCACCTTAACTATTCCCCCTTACAGACCGTCTTCCAGGAAAACAACTCTGCATCCACCTTCCTTTCTTCTCTCCTGTGTTTTTCTCTTCCTGTTTTGCCCTCCCTCCCTAGTTCCCCCGCAACCTCTTCACCTGTCTTTTTTCTTTTTGTTGTACTGTTCTTTCTTTATTTGCTTGTGGAATTTTATTTTCTCTCTCTTTTCTTTTGTGGACTGCTGTTGTTTTTCTGTGTTGGTGTTGCTTGAAGTGATATATGGCCCAACTGATACATCAAGTAGCCTCAAGGGGTTAGGGGGAAGAAATGGGGGGCGGGGGGGGGGGGGGGGGGGGGGGGGCGGTGATCTGTGACCTACTTGTGAGCCTGACTTCTTTGGAAACTTGGGCAGAATTTGGTAGTCGGCTCGCGTACCAGGCTTATCAGAGCATGCCCTTGCCATTCTCTCAAGACTGAGCAGCTCCGACCTGCCAACGAAATCTGCGCCAACTCCACCCGAGCCCTCTCTTACTACTAGTATTAGTACCCCGGCTCACTGCACACTGCTTACTCTAACTGCCCAGTCGCCGTATGGAAATTGCGTGCTAATGTTCATTCCATAATAAATAGTGCAGAAAAAATGGTAATAGCTTAAACAGGCCCAGATTCCTGACATTTACCTGACAACGATGGTTAAGTATGTTAAGCCACATATCATTTGCATTCCATAATAACATGAACTTCTGGAGCCCGTTTTGCCCAGTAAGAAAGGAGTGGAAAGAAGGATAGAGCGAAAGAGAAATTATTTAATGGTGTAATAACTTATTTAAATGGTCTCGGGTGAAGTCGATGATTAAGGGAGGCAGCCTGCTGTGAATCTGTCAGACCCCCTGTCACCGTGTGTAATTAACATAATTCTCGAATATAATACACCGAATTGACTCAGTGTGCAAATAAACCTGGGTGAATAGCGAGGGGATTTTCGGTGCACCCACGTCATAAGCCACCACACGCGGTTTGGAAGACAGAACATCTGTATAGTGTGTGTGTGTGTGTGTGTGTGTGTGTGTGTGTGTGAATGAATGTGTGTGTGTGTGTCTTTGTGTGCACGTCTGTATATGTGTGTGTGTGTGAGTGTGTGCACATTTGTGTTTCAGTGGAAGTGTGTGTGTGTGTGTGTGTGTGTGTGTGTGTGTGTGTGTGTGTGTGTGTGTGTGTGTGTGTGTGTGTGTGTGTGTGTGTGTGTGTGAATGAATGTGTGAGTGTGTCTTTGTGTGCACGTCTGTATATGTGTGTGTGTGAGTGTGTGCACATTTGTGTTTCAGTGGAAGTGTGTGTGTGTGTGTGTGTGTGTGTGTGTGTGTGTGTGTGTGTGAGGTTGAAGGGAGCATAAAAGCATCTTAGATTTTCCTCATCACTAGTTCTGATTATGTGCCACTGCCGGTGCAGATCGCTGAAGGTTTTTGTGCCCTTCGCTTTTCAAAAACTGAATATGGAGTGATGATCCAGATTTAACCATGTTAATCCCACATGTCTTTGATTATCCAGATTTACCCATGTTAATCCCATGCGTTTGATGGAGAGAGAGAGAGGGAGAGAGAGAGAGAGAGAGACTGACGGCAGAGGGAGAGAGTGTCTGCAGTTCTCCCGTCAGACGGATCAGCAGCAAAACCAAATTAACACTGACAGTTTTCACAACACAGGAGAAAGTCAAGGTCACCCGTAAGAACGCGTGTTACTGATGTAGCATAGCTCACAGTTTCCTGTATGTTGTGACGAGAGTTTACAGTATTAAACAACGCAGTTTACGAGTGCCCTCAAGACACAGCGACGAAATCTGCATGCTCCATGTACTTTTCACCTCCCTTTTTTCAGACTATGTTTTATTGATTTACAAATGTACATTTAAATGCTGTAATCACTCCCACCTTCATCGAGGCCATACTTCAACATGACTGCGTAGCCAGACGTAGGCTATATTTAACATATACTGTATGTCTGGACACAGATCCAAGTGGAGGTAAATCAACCTTCCTCTACTCTTGTGACAAGGAACCCTCCCGAAACCAAAAAGCTGTCTGTGTGCCTGTGTGTGTGTACTCCGCACCCAATTGCCTCTGCGTGCTTGTCTCATGTACGTCCAACCCAGGCAGGTAGCTAGTGTGCCAAGGCCTCCTCTGGATCCACTGGGGACCAATTAGGCTGTGGCTGGGAGCCAGAGGTGCTAAAGGCTACGTCCATACGGAGCCTGGATTGCCTGAATCCGGAATTGCTTTTGGATCCGGTGTCTTTTTTTATCGTGTTCACACGGAGCCGTGTCACGAAAAATCTGCGTCCACACGGAAACTCTGGAGCGGAGCAGAGTGGTTGAATCCGCTGTAAAGATGTCATGGAGCATGCACATAAAGTGTCAGAAGACAGATGTGGAGATCTAACTAGCAATCTCCCGATTGCTAAACCACTTCTCTACCACCTGAAATCACTGTTACCACATCACTCAAACAGGACTAGTTCGAATCGCGGACTTCGCCATAACCCTTGTTTGTGTTAAGTTACCGTTTTGAAACTTCCCACTAGGGGCCCTATCTTGCCGATCAGAAACGCAAGTAGGACGGCGCCAAGCGCAAGTAGCTGTGTGGGCAGCTCTATGGCGCAGTTGCTATTTTAACGGCGGAAAAAACACACTTGCGTCCAGCGCAAGTGTCAAAAGGGTTGGTCCAAAGGAGGTTACTCAGCCATAGGTGTAGTTTGGGCGTAATATGCAATAAACCAATCCGAGCGTCATTTCACATTCCCTTTAAGAGCGAGGAGCGCATAGTCCATAGCGGCTTGTTATTTTGATGGCGGAATTACCTGGTGGAAGACCGGAAAAGTTCACAGCGGAGGAGACCGACGTGAGATTTACACCAATTTTTTGGCAAGCCATATATAATTACAAGGAAAATAAAGTATTTACCACTTGAGGAAATCATTGTGATATCCATATCCAAGATATTTTAAAAATAGGCATACATCTAGCGTAGCCTACACATTGACTCAAATGATTCAGGTTAATTGAAGCTGTGTGACATTTGATTTATTGTATGGCTTTGTAAAAAGCCGGGAGATAGATATATATGGGGATGCGAGAAACCCTCCAAAAGTAAGCAAAGTCAAGCTAGCATGTCAAGATATTGCCGTGATTGTTTCTGCAACGGGGCACCCGAAAACGTTGCCGAAAACGCTATAATGACGTCCGGAGACGTGGGACATCCAAGCTGGAAGGTAACACACGTTCTCGTGCCTTCACGGGAGGTGCATCTGCCTCGACCCAGGATCTGACGGCAGCAGAGGACATCGCCACGTCTACCCTCACGCCTGAGAGCCTGCAGGGATTTGGGGGCATGGAAATCGGCACCCAAGCCAGTGCACCAGCTGACCAAACCCAAGGTACATAAATAAAGTCCACATACACAAATATGAGTTTACAAGATTTATAATAATACTGGCATTAAATAAATGCAACAAAGCCATACAATAAATCAAATGTCACGCAGCTTCAATTAACCTGAATCGTTTGGGTCAATTGTGTACGCTAGATGTATGCCTAGTTTTAAAATGTCTTGGATACGGATATCACAATGATTTCCTCATGTGGTAAATACTTTATTTTCCTTGTAATTATATATGGCTTGCCAAACAATTGGTGTAAATCTCTCGTGAAGACGACAGAAGTAAAGTGTAGCCTATAGGTCCTATACTGTGCGGGCAAGCACATGCGCCCTTAAAATAGCGTTCTGAATACGCGTTACAGACTTTAGACATTGCGCCTCACATTAGACCAGCTTTTTTTTGGTCAATGGCGCACGGCGCACGGCGTTGTTTTGAAACTGCAAAATACCACTTGCGCCAGAGAAACGCCTTCTCTGTTCCGCCCCCGCCCATGTCGACGCAAGTTCATTTCGAAGCGCGCCTCTGGAGGGAAAATCGCGCTGTGCGCCGGGTGCAAGATAGGAATTATACATGCGTCGGTGACAATGTCAATTGCGCTGGGTGCAAGATAGGGCCCTATGATTCAAATCTTTTCATGTCAGATTTGCTCATATAGGCTATGGCTGACACTTTTAACAAATGGGTTTGAGCAATGGTCTGATGCAAATAGATTAAACAGTGATAAATTGAAGGGTGGCTTGTTAATGTCATCCCTTTCCTACCCAGCTTCTTAACAACACCCATCTAGCTTCTTAACAATCTACCCATTCTGGATCGTGTGGGCGAGAAGCTGATCTGACAACATTTCTTTCCGGATTCAGGCAATCCAGGTTCCGTGTGGACGGGGCCTAAGACTGACAGGGGGACAGGAGAAAAATGGGACACTGACAGTAGATTGATACATTCGACATTAATGGAGATCGAGTGATGATTGATTAAAGGTAAGCGTCTACTGATTGTCCTCTTGTTTGTCCTCTTGTTTGTGCTTGTGCCTAGTCGTTTTACTTCTTGTGTGTGTGTTTGTATGTGAGTGAGTGAGTGCTTGCGTGCGTGCGTGCGTGCAGGCCCGGTTCTGAAGGGGTAGCAACGGGAGCAATTGCACCCGGGCCCGTGTGGAGGGGGGCCCGTTCTCTTTGATCCTTCCTGATATACCGATTGTGTCTCTAACAGCACAAGTTGACCCTGTGGTCTGTGCAACGCAATCTCCCTATTGGCTGTTAACGATTTATTTTTTTTGAAAATGTATCAAAACACATGTATCACGCCCCCCTCCCCCCGTGGGAAAATCGCGACGCAGGCTGGTTAGTTACACTTACGCGAGCCTCGCAGCCTGCATTCGATCAACGAATGTTACGAGATGAGGTTACTAAAATATTCTGCATATCTACTCAGTTTTACAGTGCTTCCCAAGTAAAGGTTTGAAAAGAACTTCAAGCTTCAGACTTTCTGTTAGGGAAGCTGTTATCTATCTGCAGAGCAAATGTCAGGCTCATACAAAAACATTAACGTGAATGAATTGATGCTAATACCTAGCGCGGTCTCTATCGGATTCCCCATATACGTTAGCATTAAGCTAACGTATTTTCTACCACAGTAAAACATGCAATACTATGTGATTGTTTTTAGAAAACGAATGTTACGTGATGAGATTACTCAAATGTAGTCTGCATGTCTGCTCAGTTTAACAGTGCTACCCAAGCAAAGGTTTGAAAAGAACTTTATGGACTTTATGTTAGGGAAACAGCTTTCTATCTGCCAAGCAAATGGCAGGCTCATGACAACACGCGCAACCTTTGGGAGCATGAACTGCACTGAGTTTTTGCGCAACAATTAACCCCAACCTGAAGCAAGCAGCCGCCTTTAGTAGGCTAAAATGTCGGGACACACACCCGGGCCCAGAATAGCGCCGGACCGGGCCTGCGTGCGTGCGTGCGTGTGTGCGTACGTGAAGTCAGTCATCTAACCCAACTCAGACTGCCCTCTCCTCTTGGCAGGAACAATCAGGATATCTGCAGTGCCAACAGACTGCAGCAGTAAGAGCAGAGGTATGCAGCACTAGGTACACAAACATACATGCACACACACACACGTTCACAAACACACGTTCACACACACACACACACACATAAACACACACACACAAACAAACACACATAAATATGCACACACACATAAATACCCATACACACACACACACACACACATATGCACACACACATAAATACCCATACACACACACACACACACACATACATACATATGCACTCATATGCACATGCACACAAATACACATAAACAAACGTATAAACACACAATTACACTTATACACACATACATATACACAAGTGGATAAATCAGCACAAGAGAAAATACCATTAAGGCAGAACAGGAGAAAACAAGACCCCTAGATCGTCATTACAGCATTTCACACTGGCCCTACACACACACCTCTCCTGCCAGATGCTTGCTCCACTCCTCCACCTCTCACCCCCCCCTCTCCCTCCTTTCCCCTCCACCACCACGCTGTTACTGTTACTGCTGTTACTGCTGCTGCTGCTGCTGCTGCTGTCATAGACCGACCCTGGGCCCAGCTGTATCCTTGTCCCAGGTGTTGTGGGTCTAATGGCCTTTCAGATCCCCTGCAGTGAGTGGCCAGCACTTACCCTCAAGTGCACCCTGCAGCCTGGCCGGCTGAACCTTGAGCAGAGGCTAATGGATTGACCTCACGAATGCTTCGCTACAGGGGGACTGGCTGGAGATGGCGGTGAAAAGACTTAATTCCTTAATGTTGTCAGTAACATGTCTGTCTGTTGTTTTTTTGCATATTCCGCCATTATTTTAGACACACCTGAAGTTCTGCCGTTGTAATACTATTTAAAAAAATATATATACTGTATTTCCTTCGGAGGGGCAACCTCAGTCGAGAAGGGAAAAAGGGCAGTTGCCCGAGCAACCTTAGCCCCCTCCTGTGCACGTCCATGCCTGGCAAACAACATGGTAAGTGGGGCTTTTTTTCTCCATGTGAAACATACGGCCTCTCACCCTTGCCCATTATGTCACAAAGTGTGATTGTCCAGCATCCTTTCGGTAGAATTATGGTAATTGTAGTCCAGCATGTGCTGTAGATCTTTACCTCTACCGAGCTGAGCTCCGTTTTAATGCAGGCTTCTGGAATGGCTTCTGTTCAACCCCCTTTCCTTTCACTGAAATTGGTGGTGGTCTTTGATCTTTGGTCTTTTTTTCTGCAGTGTGGGTTGTGGAGGCTGCCTTCAGCATGGTCTACAGTTGCCGCTGGTCTGGCCAGAGACCACTGGAGTAAGGGCAGAGTAGGGAGCCTGCTGAAGAGGCTCACTCCAGACCAGTGCTTCCCAAACATTTCATGACAGGCTCCGCTTTTACTTTGACTTTTTCGATTTCTTTTGATCAGTCAGTTCAATTTAAATATTTTATCCGTTAAACATTTTTTTTATTTAATTTTGAATAGAACTCAGAATCAAATATGGCTGGATCAAATATGGTTTTATGATGTGTTATGTATCGCTTCAGTCTTTGATTTGGTTCATATTAGGCAAATATCTGTTGTATTAATAATTAGGCTAGCTATCCCATCTAACATAAAGGCAAATAGCTATCCCTTGTAGAATAAAGAGTTCTCATTCAAGTTTTTCATTCGTCCTGCTGTAACTCTGTGCAACCCCTGCCGCCCCCTGCCCCACATACACACACTGCTCTAGACATTCCTACCAACATCCACTACCCTTTTCTCTCTCTCTCTCTCTCTCTCTCTCTCTCTCTCTCTCTCTCTCTCTCTCTCGCTCTCTCTCTGTCTCTGTGTTCTGCCCTCTGTGCAGTAAGGAGATCTGCATGCAGGTGGTGGCGTCAGATTAGCTGAAATAAGACCTTAGATTGACACAGTATCTTTACCGAAGTGACGTGTCTGATAGCATCTCAGCCACCAGAGGTTCGAGTGAAGGCATCTAATTAACCCTAGCGCCCCCTAAAGGCTGTGCCTCACACCTCATTTGTCATTCACTTTGACACCTCCTGAAACAGGGGGACATTTCCATGTGTGGCCCTCGCTCATGCACATACACACACTCTCCCTGTCATCTTAATTACCCCTACTCTTCACGGTGTGAGTCAGAGTCTCTGCGCGAGCTGTGCCATGATGGGTTACGGGCGGTGCCAAGGCCTTTAGCCCTCCTGAACATACTGCAGCAATTAATGGTTTAAGACGCAGCCCTATGCACTGGAGGAATACTTCATTAAAAAGATAAGCGTCTCTCTCTCTCTCTCTCTCTCTCTCGCTCTCTCTCTCTCACACACACACACAATTACTCTACATCTCTCTCACCCCCTCTCCAATTATATTCCTATCTTTTTCTCTCTTTCCAAATCTATTTCTATCTCCAACTCTCTCTCTCTCTCTCTCTCTTTCTCAAAGCAGGCTGGCAGAGGGACGTGAGGGATCTCATGGAGAGGCCAGTCAGAGACTCAGCAGGACGCACCCTCGTTTATTTTCAGGAAAAATAAAGAAGGTCGAGGGTTTATTTGCAGCTTACGCGCCCTTTTTTTTTTTTTTGTGGTGTTGGTGTTGAGATTCTGTCTGGGTAATTCCATCCCGTCTCTGTTTGGTTGTTCATTAGATGTGGTCATATATGTTCAGGGTTTGCTGGTTTCCCAGGCTCACGGCTAGCGAGGACGTTGTTTGGAGAGAAAGAGAGAGAGAGAGAGTGAGAGAGATCATGGAGGAGATCACGCTCCTGTTGTTTTTGTTAATAAAGGCTCCTCGCGCCTCTCGTTTTATCTCGCCGAGAGAGAGAGACAGCGATTCATGGCAGCTCTTACCTTAGATGGACTGTGCAGGGGTTACCAACACCATGGCCTAGAGAGAGACATAGAGATCCCTCTGACCTAGTTTGTTCTGAGTTTTCTTTTCTTTTTTTCCCCTCCTTCAAATGGCACATTGCTCCTGCTTATTTGCTATAAAACAGGGGGGGGGGGGGGGGTAGATTTGTGCCCTGCGTTGCTCCTCACGAGCTCTCATCAGTCTATGCTGCTCCCCTTGTTATCAGTGTGAGGTGGAAGGCGGCACACTTTGGCTTTACGGTGCCGTAAAATACACTTGACATCCCTGAGATGCCCCGAGCCCCGAGCCCCGAGCCCTGGCGCTGGTCCACTCTCCTCAGCACCACGCTCTGCTGCACACCCTGCCTTGGTTTCACTCACTCATCTCTGGCCTCACACAGATGGTGTGCGTGCGTGCGTGTGTGTGTGTGTGTGTGTGTGTGTGTGTCTGTGTGTCTGTGTGTGTGTGTGTGTGTGTGTGTGTGTGTGTGTGTGTGTGTGTGTGTGTGAGTGTGTGTGAGTGAGTGTGAGTATGTGTGTGTGTGTGTGTGTGTGTGTGTGTGTGTGAGTGTGTGTGTGTGTGTGTGTGTGTGTGTGTGTGTGTGTGTGTGTGTGTGTGTGTGTGTGTGTGTGTGTGTGAGTGTGTGTGTGTGAGTGTGTGTGAGTGTGTGTGAGTGTGTGTGAGTGTGAGTATGTGTGTGTGAGAGAGAGAGAGAGAGAGAGAGAGTGTGCATGTGCATGTGGTCATGTGTGTATGTGCATATATGTTAGTGTGTGTGTGTGTATATCTGTTTGTGGTCAAGTATTATGTGTGCGTATATCCGTGTGTGTGTGTGTGTGGTCATGTTTGTGTGTGCATATATGTTTGTGTGTGTGTGGTCATGTATGTGTGTGCATATATGTTTGTGTGTGTGTGGCCATGTATGTTTGTGTGCATATGTTCGTGTGTGCGTATACTGTATATGTTTATATTTGTGTGTGTTTGTGTATGTGTGTGTGTGTGTGTGTGGGCGTGATTCTAATATCAGCATTGAGGGACTGCGTGGAACTTATGACTGTGCCGTAGGGGGAGGGGGGGAGGGTGTCTCAGACGTCGTTGATCATGAGTGGATACCTGCTACCGTAACATCCAACCATAATGGGCTGGGAGTGGAAGAAAGGATGGACCTGCAGTGATGCATTGTGGGTTGGTGGTGGGAGACAGATGGGAAAGGGAAGGAAAGAGGAGGGTCCTACAATCTGTTTGTGTGTGTTTGTGTGTGTGAGGTTATGTGTGTGTTTTCTTTTGTTTTATTGCTGATCTTTTTAGTCTATGTACTGTATGTATTTAGAGGTTTAGTTTCTCCCTCCATGTGTCTTTTCTCTGTCTGTGTCTGTGTGTGTGTCTTCGTGTGTGTGTGTGTGTCTGTGTCTGTGTGTGTGTGTGTGTGTGTGTGTGTGTGTCTCTCTGTGTGTGTGTCTTTTCTGTGTGTGTGTGTGTCTTTTCTGTGTGTGTCTCTGCGTCTGTTTGTGTAAGTGTGTGTGTCTCTGCGTGTTTGTGTGTGTGTCTGTGTGTGTGTGTGTGTGTGTGTTTGTGTAGGATTGGATGTGTCCTTTTAGTTTGTCTGCACACTGTTTGTTTGTGACGCCTCTGCATTCACTGCATGTGCCTGTTTGTTCTGTGCATTTTGGCAGCTCAATTAAATCTCTCTCTCTCTGCCCTTCCTCTCTCTCTCTTCCTCCCTTTTCCTTCCTTAACCTTTCCTTCTATCTCAGGGAGAGACGGGCTGGCTGGCCGGCCTTCTCTTCTCTTCTCTTCTCTTCTCCTCTCCTCTCCTCTCCTCTCCTCTCGTCTTCTCCTCTCCTCTCCTCTCCTCTCCTCTCCACTCCTCTCTTCTCCTCTCCTCTCCTCTCCTCTCCTTTCCTCTCCTCTCCTCTCCTCTCGTCTTCTCCTCTCCTCTCCTCTCCTCTCCTCTCCTCTCCTCTCCTCTCCTCTCGTCTTCTCCTCTCCTCTCCTCTCCTCTCCTCTCGTCTTCTCCTCTCCTCTCCTCTCCTCTCCTCCAGTGCTCTGGTAATGAAGCAGCATTGTTCAGCACTCTCTGATTGATGAGCGCAGCTCCCATCACAATCTAATATAGAAGCAGGTCAAGACTTTTCTCTTTTCCCTCTCCTCCCTCTTTCTTTCTACTTCATCTGCTCGCCTCCTGACCCAACACCAAACATGCTGGGGGAAAATGAGCCGGCATTTATTCATTGAAATAATGCACCTACTTATCTCAGACCCATAAAACCATCCAGGTCCAATTTTCTGCAATTGAGCATCTTGTATTAAATCTCCCATTGCCTATATTTTAGTTCCTTCTTGTGTGTGTGTGTGTGGGGGGGGAGGGCGGGGGTAGTCTGGCAATAAATAATCATTTTAGTAGTGTAATGACCTGATAAGGCACGCTTGCAAAGGGAGAGAAAAAGAGAAAGTCATTACAAGGGACGAATAACCCATTTCCTCCTCTTGCTGGGTGTTTTGTTTCAGCTGCAGCTGATATGCAGTGGGGGGGGGGTGGTATTTTCAATAAGACAATTTGTCAGGATTAATCTGAGGTAAAAAGCTACGCAAATGTGGGACGCCCAGCGTGATGGGGACATTAGTATGTGCGCGGATCTCTGCAGCGGCTTCATGTTATGAATGAGATGAGTGACTCAGGGGCGCTGAGTGCGATCTTGGCTCAGCAGGTGAAGTGTGGTGCCAACCTCACCCAGCATCCTAGATGGGTCTCCCACCACGAGGCGGGCAGGGGCTAATTAAAAGGATGTTTTCAGGGCTCTGATGTTTGCTTCGGTTAAAAGCATCTGCTATAATGAGTGGATGGGAAGTGTTTGTGTGTGTGTGTGTGTGTGTGTGTGTGTCTGTGTGTGTGTGGTGGTGGTGGTGTTGGGGGGGGCCCTTGAGGCCAGCGTTTGAGTTGCATTGAAGAGAGTTCTAGAAATTTTGTTGAGAGGTTCTTTAGTCTTGCCGAGTCATGCTCTCGCTTTTGCTCTTGTCACAGAGTACCGGACACACAGAGCCGCTGAATAACAGCTTAAAAGAGAGCAAGGGGTAATCCTAATTTATGTGTGTGTGTGTGTATTGATATGCATATCTTTGTGTGCAGTGTTTATGTGTGCGCATACTCCTTGAGAAAACCCTCATTTTCCCAACATGCAACGTGAAATTGAGGGGTTCAACACCACCACCAAAGTAACAGGGTCTGGGGTGAAATGTAACTTCAAGGTAGTTCAACGTTTTAGTGTTCAGCAACAAGAAAAGAAGGTAACTTTCTCGTAAGAGAGGCACTTCAACTCACCAGTCCCTTCTCCTTCCCCTTTACAGGAACCGTCTTTCGTAACCCTTCGTAAGATCCTTTACTTAAGTAAAAGTACCAATATAGCAATTTTCAAAATACCCCATTACAAGTAAAGATCCTGCATATATAATTCTACTTACTGTAACTGATACAGATACTGACTGATATTTATTGTATATGACATCATTAGATTATAAATACTGAAGCATGAGCGTCTAAGAAGCATGTTACTGTTGTAGCTGCTGGAGGTTGCACTAGTTTGAACTACTTTATATTCAGTTTTATATACAGGGACACCAGATAAATCTGATGGGTCGTGAGTTGATTAATGGAAGAGAAAATGAGAAAAACAAAGTTCTGATACACAAAATCTGTTTTCAGTTATTAGATTTTTCCTTGATTCTATTTGGTGGAGCAGTTGACAACTTATAGACATCTAAAATGTGACTCCAATGACTTAAAGGTTGTAAAACACTGGTTTAATCTTTAACAATGTGTTGTATTTCCCACGCGTGTTATAGTATCCATTGTGTAAAATCTAGAATGAGTGTTAAAATGTTACTAGAAACTAAAGCTGTCAAATAAATGTAGTGGAGTAGAAATATGTCCCTCTGAAATGTAGTGGAGTGGAAGTATAAGGTAGCATTATATGGAAATACTCAAGTAAAGTACCTCAAAATTGTACTTAAAGGCACCCAGTGCAACTTTATGTAAACATTCAATGAAAAATAAACATTCAATTTCTACTATTTTTTAGACGTAGTAAGTTTCAATAACGCCATACCATTACATATCGACATTCAAGGAGCAAAGATGAGACGTCGTTGTGTGGTGAGAACTGATAGAAAATCGTAAACAACAACAATCGCCGGTGGGGAGAAGCCATTTTTCCATTGACTGGAAGCCTGCTTTACTTATTGCAGGTTAAAAAAAATAAAGAAAATGGCGGCGATTGTTGTTGTGATCGATTTTCTATCAGTTCTCACCACACAACGACGTCTCATCTTTGCTGCTTGAATGTCGGTATGTAATGGTATGGAGTTATTGAAACTTACTACGTGTAAAAAAGACTAGAAATTGAATGTTTATTTTTAAGCCTCGAAAGTTGCACTGGGTGCCTTTAAGTACAGTACTTGTACTTTGTCTCTTTCCACCACTGTCTGTAGAACATGGAAACAAAACTCTGTGGTGTGTCTTACCATACTCTGTAACACAGCCTGCTTGGTTTACAACACCTTAACTCAACCTAAAACTAATAAGGATTTGAGGGAAGACATTCCATGCCATATTTGGGATTATCATTCTGGCATGAACATATCTTCGAAAGCATACTGAGACTGAAGTCAGCGTTATCAAAGCAAAATGTGTTGTTGTCATTGGAGCTGGGTATTTTGTTTTTCACTAGACCACAGAGAGACCTACAATATGGTGCATCCTAGAAAGCTTTGTCAACATTTTCAGAAAGGGGCAATTTCCCTCTGATGTGAAATTAAGGGGTTGGTGAAGACGCTGCTGTCATCTGCAATGTGTGTGTGTGATTTTTTGTTGTTGTTGTTTTTGAAAGTTTTATGGCAGAATCCAAAAGCAAAGGAGGAATGTACATTTTCACGTTTATGAAAATATGAATTATTCTCAGACTGTCGCAAACCTTATCTGGTGGAATATATAGGAGTTTCAGCTGAGAAGTTAGCAGACCCACACTTGATGTCTTTGTTCATACTGCTCAGCTGGTGTAGCAACTTGCAAGCACCAGCACCAAAGTTACACACATACTGATAACACATTGCTAACACCACCACCAAAGTAACACAAATACTGATGACTGTGACGAACCCCTCTGCCTGTTTTGTCGGTATGATTGTGGGTAAATTGGTTGATTGTGTGTGCAGGCTGTGGTTCATTCTCTCTCCTTCCAGGTGCCAGTGATCAACCACCTGGGGGGGCGTGTCCCTGACCTATAAAGAAACCAGCAATTCGGGAGCATGAGAGAAAGAGAGCAAGATAGCAACCTGTTGACTGCATGTACTGCGAGAGCAGACTTTGATTGCATGCATTGGCTCTTTGTGACAATTTTTACTTTTATTGGAACTTTCTGTGAATTGGACCGGTGTGGTAATTTGAACGTTGATGATTAAACCTTTGTGTTTTTGGTAAATTGGTGTACTTTTCAGTTCTTGTAACAAGGCCAAGAGCCAGCTTTGCTAAGACCACTCCCAAAGTGACACATCTTGATGAAACATTGCCAACACCACCACCAAAGTTACACACGTTCTGATGACACATTGCTAACACCACCACCAAAGTTACACACATCCTGGAGACAAGAACACTACCTGAACTGTAGGTCACTTCAAGTGTACTCCTGAAGTACTCAGCTGAATGAGGAAATGTCTGAGATGGTACCTAATATGATCGGGTGAACATCATGGGCTTAAAGCATCTGAAAATGAAGATATATGTGTAAGCTTTCAGACTAACCCCGGAACCCCCATGCCGTTTGACCTCGTCAGGAGCTGGTTCTGTCAGAGCTTCTGGGACTGTTTGTCAGCTCTCTAGCAATTGAATACATGTAATAACAATCAGAAAAAGAACATAGTATATGGTTACCTAGGTAGTTTTCAAAGTAGTTTTCAACTTGAACAGGCCCTTGTATCTTCCAGAATAATCTCGGTTAGGTAGGGGCTGCCAATAGATGAAGTATTGCTGCTTGCTTTGAGATCAAATATGAATATGAACAGCTATCAATCAAGATTAAGGTCATGTGTCTGTGTGCTCCTAGTTCTGTCTTAGAAATGGACTGGGCATCAATACTGTATTATTACGAGGACTCAGTGGGAAGCACTGAATGGATGTGGTTATTAATGGACACGAATCAATCATTGTTTAAAGTTTCATCTCTGATCGCTGGGATAGCAGGTCCCATGTTCTTCTTAAATAGAGTGTGACAAATTACTACAATTACTGTGATATTAATCTTTTTTCCCTCTGCTGAGTCACATTATACTGCAACAGATCACAGTGCTAATGTAAAGGGGGGAATGGGAAGGGGGGGGCTGGGGTCATTGCCCTCCGACTCTCAAGATTAAAATCCCTCCACCCCTCTTTTTTTCCAATCGCAGACCTCACACCCCCCCACCCTCATTCTCCCCCTCCCCTCTCTCTCATACACATTAACACACACTCACTCCATCCCCACCACTTTTAAATACTATCTTTGAGTCAAAGGTTTAAATACTTCAGGGCCACCCACCACATTTTCACTGAGTCCAAGCAGCTTAGCGTCCTGCAGACTTACTTTTCAGCTCCGCAGTCATTTGACCCAGCCGTTTAAAAAGGCTAATGGCTTTTTCAAGACCGACTCTGCAGGGACTTGGGTGTCAGGCTCGAGCCGCTCCCCCGCACCGTCACCGTATCATCCATAAATGGGTATGTCAGAGGTCAGAGAAGCGTTTTGTTTTCTTTTAATTTTCACAAACCTTAACAATGGGGGTCGGAAAGACAAACAACGTTCTTTGCAAACCGTCTGCAATTGTGATTGCTTGTGTGAACAGCCCTATTTTGCTATTAAGCGTCTCCCTCAATATCAGCTCCTCGGTCTGTTATCTGTGCTCAAGCTGTCTTGTTGTTTAAGGCTGGCCCCATGCTAGAGGCCAGATTTGGGGTCCGATTCGCCCTATCCCGCCATCGTGGGGGGCGTTCCTGACTCGAGGCTGGTCTGAACCAATTAACTCCCCAAATAATCCTGTAGTGTGAGGTTTACAGACATAATCCTAATGTTATTGATTTGATCCGAGTCATGGACATGTGATAGGAACAGGGATAGAATATTGAGCAGAGACCTGCAATAGCCACTGAGAGCGAGCAGACTAGGACATGGAAGTGAAAGGTCAGAGAATGTATAAAAATAACTACGTGTCTCCCCAAATAACAATGACATCAGCTTGTATTGAGGAGGACATTTGTGTTTCCTGATATTGTAAAAAAAAAAAAAAAACATGGACCAAAGATCTCATGAGCTCTTGATCAGAAGAGACAGAGATGTGAGCTCTGGTTAAGGCCAGGATCTGAAGCCCACAAAGCACTGGTGAAGACTGAAAGACTGGCTTTTGAAAGACCTGACGGGGCACTGTGGCGCAACCAGTAGCCCTGACCACATTTGGGCTTGATGCCCATGGAGGACACAGGTTCGATTACGGCCTGATGTCATTTCTCCTGCCCACTGCCTGCCTCTTCTCCCTTTCATTTCCTGTCCCACTCTTCACTATAACTATCGATTAAAGGCTAAAAAGCCCCAAGATAAATCTAAAAAAGAAAAAAGAAAGACCTTGATCATCTAATAGAGTACATCCACACAACAGCACTAGAGGTACTGTGTGTTTAAATAAAGAGGTCTTACAAAGCACTGGTGAAGACTGAAAGATAAGTGGCTTTTGAAAGACCTGGATCATCTAATGGAGTACTTCCACACAACATCACTAGCATAGAGGTACTGTATATTCATATATACTAGAAGTCTTACAAAAGGTTTCACCTCAATATAATGTGGTGCAGGGACGTGCACAGGAATTTTGAAGGGCAGTTGCTCTAACCTGGGAAAAAGGGGCAACACATTATTCTTTTGTCACCGCCGCTGCCACGCCCAGGTCCCCTGATCGCAAATTTTGCCAATATCATTTTAAACTCTCACTAACCGTCGAGGAGGGCAAACGGTCAGTTACCCCGAGCAACCTTAGCCCACTCCTGTGCACGTCCCTGATGTGGTGGTATTTTTGGTATTATGGCAGGATGTGACTCAAATACACGTGTATTGAGTGTACATGTTTGTATTTTCATTCAAGGACACTTAATATTTCATAAGGATTTTTATTTGAAGGCATCTGTCTGATCTCTATTGGGTTGAGCTGTGCATAACTCATGCTTGTGATGAAATGCCTTCAAATATGAATTATACAGTTTAACTATCATTCAAAAATAAGAAATCTCTCTGAGCTCCATGTTCCTCTGCATGTTCATCATCTACATCTTCAAACCATCTATAGATTCCACTTGGTTCAGAGCAGACATTTCTTAGTCTGTTAACTGCCCATTCCTGAACTGCACTCTTAACTGCTAATTTCTGAATGAATCATTGAGGCATTTCATCAAGGGCAGTCTGTTGACTGCACATGTTGAAATGCCTCAATGACTCATTCACCGTGTAAACTGATGATATGAGGCATATCTGTAAGACCTACAAACCAAGATTCCTCAAACAAACATAATGCTAAATTATGAAAGAATGATACAAGTTGTTGGCCTTGACCTTTAAAACAACTGAAGCTGAACTGCACAAAGGGCATAGTCCATCACTTAGAGTGGAGTGTAATGTGTGCACTGTTAAACTCCACAACTACACAATATTCAGTCCACCACTGTCTTGAATTACAAACATGCCACCTGAAAGTAACATTGTAAATTCACATTTACACTTTACTTTCATTTGTATGGGTTTTCATCTGAGGACGTTTATGATTGAGGAAATAAAAAATGCTATTGATATAGAATAAATACTTTCTTCTCCTGTAGATACAATAATGTGTTGTAATATAATATAGGTGCAAAATAATGCAAGGATGCTATTTGGAGTAATTTCCTAAGATTTGAATCTAAACATTTTTTGATATTTAATTAAAAACAATCCATTTGCTTACCTTGAACCGCCGCTGACAGAAAGCGGAGCCCCTCGGTTGGCATACTTACTTGGCTAACTTTGCGCTCAGGTTCAAATCTTATTTATGTTAAGGCTGAACAGAGGACATGTTTATCTCGCTGTATCTCCTACTGAGAGAAGGGAACCAAGACCGGAGCGGTGCCACCATTCAACGTCAATAACCAGCCTGCCAGGGTCGTGCACAGGAGTTTGCTAAGGTTGCTTGGGCAACTGCCCGTTTGCCCTCCTCGACTGAAGTTGCCCCTCCGAAGGAAATATATATATTTGCGATCAGATGATGGGGGCGTGGCAGCGGCGGTTAGTGAGAGTTTAAAATGATATTGTGAACATTTGCGATCAGATGACGGGGGCGTGGCAGCCGCGGTTAGTGAGAGTTTAAAATTATTTTGTGAAAATTTGCGATCAGATGACGGGGGCGTGGCAGCCGCGGTTAGTGAGAGTTTAAATTGAATTGAATTGATTGAATTGAATGCCTTTATTGTCACTGTACTTTGCAATACAATGAAATCGGGAGCGCTACTCCACTAGGTGCTTAAATACAATAAATAATCATTACAAGACATATAAAACACAATAAATACAATTTAAAAAAAAAAAACAGTAAAAGGAGCAATGACCAGGTAGTGCAACTATTAAAGTGCAAGAAGTGACAGTAAGTGGCTGGGTTTAGCTATGTTTGTTTAGAGAGACTATTGCGTTTGGGAAGAAGCTAAATCTTGTGGTACGGGACTGTATGGAACTATAATGCCTACCAGAGGGTAACAATCGAAACAAGTGGT